>NC_142790.1:5234828-5583578 GCF_988280905.1 Pimephales promelas
ACATAGAGAGCGCTCTTAAAGTCCCCGTGAAATCAAAATTGAACCTATTTACTTGCATATTACTAGTCTTGTGGTGAACAATTAATCCGTGCAAGTGAATATATATTAAAAAAATGTTTTACCTTAGTAATCTTTAATCAAAATCTGAAAAGTTACTTCCGATCTGGAATGGTTTCTTTTTCTGATGACGTAGGTTTCACAGTTTGGGTGGGGAAACGCTTAACCCCTCAAACCGTTAGTTTGCTATGAGCGAGAGATGGAGAGGAGGAGCGCTAGAGTAAAACCCTGCCCTCTTTTCAATATTCCGTTTCACTTGGAAATACGTCACAGCACTGGAGAAAAATCGTTTGCAACTTCCGGTTCACAGGGACTTGAAGAGCTAAGATACATCGTTATAGGGAAAACCGGCCCTGAACATCCTAGTAACCACCAAGCCACAAGTAAGCAAACACCGGTCTGTCTGTCTGTCCAGACTGATCTCATGAAGTAGCGTGTGTATGACACGCCAATTTGAATTTCCATTTTTGCCGTGCTATCAAGACGCATAATCGCTTTTCAGCGTGTTTATGAACGCCGTTGACTTAACGTTATTACTGTATATATAAATATATGACTTACCTCAACCACGTCCCTAAACCTACCCGTCACTGGGGTTAATGGCATTTATGACTGTTCCCTTACCATTGTAACGGTGGTCGCCACCTTATCTCAAATACGCCTTATCTTAACTCTCTTAAAGAAAAATTCAGGCGCCAGACAAGTTAAAACCTGTCAAAATTTATATTAACCCAGGATAGCCAGAATGTAACCACCTGTTACACAATAAATGTATATATAAAAAAAGAAAAAAAAAATCATTTCACAAAGAATATTTATTCACAACAAATACTAATAACAAAATAGATTCTGAGAAGTTCCTGAGTCCAAGTTCCACAAACAGATTTAAATCCGTGCAGACCATAGACGGTGCAGACAACCTCGCGCGTCACTAGTCCACGTTGGCAGATTCGTGTCCACATTCTTTCACAAATTGTTCATAAAAAAAAAAGGAAAAGAGAAAAAGAAAGTAAACAACTCATTCATTTCGTTGTAAATCACCAACATCAAACAATAATTTTCCTAGGAAAAAAAAAGATCGCTCCCCAGATGTAGATCTACATTTTGCTTTGTTTCGCGTGGACATTTGACGGCGTGTACAGACACGCGGAATCACTCGGACGTTAATGGCGTAGACATAAACGCATACACGCGGATAGCTCAAAATGCGTAGAGATAACACGCCACTTGACTCGAATGTGGAGTGTATGTTTACGCAAAAGTCATGATGTCATGTTGGTCTGTCTATCTATCTATCTAGTCATTTATAAGGCAGGAGCTCAAGAGAGATTAATTCTAACCTCTGCTCCCTCTGGATAAATCCCTGTCCTCCTTCCAAAGAGGGCTGATGACTGAAATATTGCCTTCTGGGACCTGCACAGTTCTTTATTGCCTCCTGGAATTGCTGAGTGACAAGTCCATTCCAATATGGATCAGTTTTATGGCATCATGTTCAGTGCCAAAATAGTCTGAATTCTCAGAACTCAACTGAGTGTCTTAGAGTAGAAGAATTACAATGCAAAACAAATCCAACTGTAAGAATACAGCTCATGTTGCAGAAGAGCCAGTTTAGTTCAGCCTAAAGTTGCGATGAAATCATGCAGGCAGATACGTTGGGTTGAAATCTTCTCTTGAGAGCAGCACGTGGGTCATCTGGTGTCATTAATGGAGCTGTAACAGAACTCGCGTGTGCACGATCTGGTTACTGTGGCATTTTGTTGAGAAGCGCTCTGTGCCAGCAGAGAGTTGGAAAGTCTGAGTGAGTGAAAGTGAAAATCTCAGCCATTTTTTAAAATAGATGAGCAAACCTTTGTGAAACTTTTATAAAGACGACTGGTGGAAAAGGTTGATTTTTGGATTTTCACCACTGTACCCCCTCAGCGACGCTCACTGAAGTGGACATGATAAGAGCGAGGACTCGGGAAACAAAGGTGGAGAAATGTTTCTGGCGTTTTGGGCTAGGGGAATATCTGTCGACAGCTGGAATGTTGCAAAGAAAATAAACAATTGGCTGCTGCCTCGACATCTCTTTTTCTGTCTGTGTCTTAGCGGAAAACAGGAGTAGTGGAGGTAAATCAGTTTTATATTTGTTCGAGTTTAGAAGCAGTCAACTTTGGCCCTGGGAGTGCCATCTTTCAGCTCCTCAGCAAAAACATGTGTTCAAGGTACAGTTACAGCGCTCGGGCCAGCCAGTTCAAGATAGTATTCATTGCATGTCTTTTACCAAGACACTTCTGTGTTCTCTCTTTTTCAATAGTATAGGGAGAGCAGGCCTGCATTTATTCATAACGCTGGTAAATCATTAAATTAATTATGAAAATGCTCTTTGATAAAGGTTTTTTTGTTGTCAATGATTACAAGATTGAGGCAAAAAAAATGCATCATGCATTTTTAAAGCTATATTTCTAGGCTTGTTACACGTATTATTATTAATAGGACAGATGAAATAAAGACAGGATGAGACAGTGAACTTAGCGCACTTACAGTATTTTTGAATAGTTCATAAATTTTACATGTTCTGCATCAGCACAAATCAAGTGAACTTGAAATATTTACATTCGTTACTTACATAACTGGTATACTATTCAGAATGTGCAAGCCATTTCTTTAATGTAATAATTATATAATTTTTCCAGAGAATTCGTATATGAGGTGAATATGAATTCATATGACCTCACTGTGATGGCCAGTATTTAAGCCACACAAATTTTAAATATTCATATTTGCATTTGATTTATAAATAAAAGGACATTGCTATGGTTTGGTTTAAGATCTTTATTTGATATTGTACTGAGTCAGAGCACAGGCTTAGTTATTTGGCTTAAGATAAGATAAACCAGTTCAAATTCCTCTTTAGATAAAATGTGATTTATAAAAACATAGCTTAAATTGTTAGTTCATTTTGTAATTAAGATGGATTGAAATGTTGTGGTATGGACCAGCCTAGTGACAAAGAGTTTCAAACAGGAAGTTGATCTGTTTTATGGGAATTCTAAAGGAAATGAAACTGTACCAACTTCGATGTATTAGAGGGGACATAGGAAAATGTGATGTCTTGATCACATTTTAGTTAATGCAAAATTCTTTTGCATTAACTAAAATTTATGGCTCTAAATTTAGTTAAATGTATGGTCTTTATTCCAGGGTTTGTGTTGTTATTGTCGTGAAAATTTGTATGGTAATGTTTCCCCTTTTTTTTGTTTTCATGGTACTGGCCACCCCAGTCAATGTTTTGTCCAGAGTTGTTACGTAGTGTACCCTTGGAAAGGTGGAGTTGAAATTTGTCCTTTGTCAGTTTGAGAGGCTCAAGCCCAATTACTGTATGTCCTTTTTGAATACTGGATTTTTCCTGTGATGTAATCTGAATGTATTACAATTTTTGGACCTTGTATTTAACTGTTAGAATTTTTAGATGTGATTTGCCAAGGCACATGGCAGATCCATCACACTCACTTGTACAAATTCGTGCAATTTGTCTAAACCCCAGTGATGGGTAGGTTTAGGAGCGGGATCAGGGGCAACTCGTAAAATACCCATGTATGATTTCGAAAAATTGCCTGGGGTTGTATGAATTCATACAAATTACTTTGATTAAATAAATATGTATGACATGACAAAATATTAATTAATTCAAATAATGTAAGACATGTAATAATGTAATGATGTAAAACAAGCATTTTTTTTAAACCTGCGCTTCCACGAATGATAAAAATGGTAACCTAAAAAATTATATCATTTAAATTAACTGGCTTTATTTGCATCAAAAATATTAAGTTCCCTTTTGTTTGGGAACTCCTACGCTATCTCACGACCAATTCGTACGAATTCGTACGAGTGATTCAAAAGTGGCTAATTCGTACTAATTCATACGACCTCACTCGTACGAATTTGTACGATTTGTCTAAACCCACGTGACGGTTATGTTTAGGGGCGGGGTCAGGGGTAGGTCATTCGTATGAATTCATAGGAATTGGCTAATTCGTAAAATATGTACGATTTAGCAAAATCGTACTAATTCGTACGAGTGAGGTCGTACGAATTGTTACGAATTAGCCACCTCGTAAAATTCGTACGAATTCCCGTGAGATCTGGCTCAAGAACTCCTACGTCTCGTCGGAGGAGTTTCCAACGAATTGGAATCACGCTAGGGAGACCAACTGCCTTCGAGTGAATAAAAACGAGCCAATGAATATTGGCTTGCTTGTTTGTTTTTTAAAAAACAACAATAAAAAATGAATGTTAAACTGAAAGCCTTTTTCACACCAAAAACGAAATGAATGAGGAAATGTAAATTCACACATGTACAGTAGAGAGCACAGCTCAAACAAACCTTTCAGCTGTGCGGCCATTCTGGATCACAGAAGAATAAGATGCAGCAGAAGAAAGTTCAACACATTTACTTCAGCCATAAAACCAAGAAAATAAATGAAAATGTGATGTTTATCTAAACTTTGGACTCTAAAGTAATGTTTGCTTATTAAGATGTTTGAATTGGATCATCGAAGGTCGGCAGCAAACATTGGTTGACCAATATATTTGTGTTGAAATATTTAATTATTTTGGGTTTGAGTAATATTCTGAGTTAACATTTCACTGTTTTTATTCATTTTGAGGATTACTGAATCTGTACTTGTGCATATGAGATGAGTAAATTGATACAATATCCATCATGTTTACAAGGCACAACAATATTTTACATTTATTTTTTATAACAATATTTTAACACTGGTTAAATCAAGTAAAAAAAAAATCAGCTCTTTAAGGTAAACAATTGCAGGTTACCATTTTTTTAATGTGATCTTCCATCTATTATAAGAGAAATTAATGTCTTGAGGGTGATTAAAGAAAAATAATGTGGAGAACACATACAAAAAAAAAAAAAACAATAATTAGACAATATTATTCTACTGTGTTATCCTCATTGGCTGCACACAACAAGAAACATACAGCCTGATCTCTGTTTTCTGACTTATGATTATAATTATGTTCAGTCAATTGATAAAGTCGGTACACTCTAAAAATGCGGGGTTGTTTTAACCCAACTTTGGGTCAAATATGGACGAACCCAAATGTTGGGTTAAGAATGTAATTTAAAAATTTAACCCAATGGCTGCATTTTTCCATATTTGACCCAAAGTTGGGTTAAAACAACCCAGCAATTTTTAGAGTGTATTGAACCCAGAATTGAGATTCCCAACCCACTCTTCAATATGAGTTTCACTTACTTTTAAGTTATTAGAAAAGTTCTCAGAATATTGAAATAACACGTTTTTTTTTCATTTGGAAATGTCAACATGTCAAACTCTCATTCTTTACAAGCTGTCGAAAAACAAGTTGCGTTATATAATCGCTTACAATGTTTACACCACCACTTAATAATACAGATCCAGATGTTTTATTCTCATCTCCCTCTTGGACACGAGTCCTCCCACAGGGCTGTTATTAGGGGTGAGTGCAGCTTAGTGTGCCTTCATTTAAATGAATTCATTTCTCTCCCTGGAAGTGCAGGATGGGCCTTTTGGGACGAGCTCTTGATGAAAGCATGTCTGGCAGTGAGAACAGAAACCTATACAGCAATCATGTGCTTTACGTACAGAGTTTTACGGAGTAACTTTAGCAGAGAGGTTTAAAACGATATACTGTCACTTTAAAAGACCAGACACCCAGATAATCCAATGAAGTGCTGAACTGATTGATACTATAAGAACAAATTCTGTAAACACAGAGCCCAATTTACTGCGCTTAAATGAAATAATTTTCTGTGTCGATTGTAGCACTGAATAAATCAAGTGCAAGATCCACAAAAATGTAATCACTCTCATTTAGAAAAGGCTGTTCGCACTAGACACGACACGCAACTAATGAAAAGAGAATTGTGAGTGGGATGGATGGTTGATGGTATCCGAGTTGTCAGACTCATAGATAAGGCTGAGGCCGCAATGAAACAGAATTGTCCCTTATCTGGAGAGCTACAGCAATCTTTAACCACAGTCAGGCATTCTTTGGTTGCAACACCTTGTTCCAGATATCATTGCAGCCATCAACTTCTCATGGCTCATGTCATCAGGGGAATTTGCAGCGTGAGCCGGTTATCCGATGAGGGGAGTGCGCTGGAAAGTATGCCTGCTATCGTAAAGCATTTACAGGGCACTTGTTGACTATGTGCTTTGGCCTAGACCTGATAGGTCACCCAAGCGAAGCCTCAGTTTTAATGCAAGGGATGCTAAAGGTTGTCCCAGTCGTGCCATATCTTTTGTCCATATGGAGGCTCTATAACTGTCCACTTGTGAATTGTCTGGCAAAGGAAAAAGAAAATACATCTGTTACATGTTTTAAAAAAGAAAATAAGGAGTAATGTACAGTCACCCTGACAGGGCGATCATGACCTTGGTGGGGGAAAACACATTGCTTTAAACAAAAGTGTTGTGAATTCTCTCCCTTTAAGCTTAGAATTAAGTTGGCTAGGTGTGTGATGTTTTAAGTTGCGTTGTGTGCAAATAACGTAGTGCAGTGTTCTCAGCACTGCGTCCCAATTCACATACTATCCGTCCTGAGTGGTATTCGAACAAATATTTAGTACATCCTAAATTGTAGTATGTTGAAATGAGTGTTTCAAAGATATCCGTATAGTCTACTATATCCGGTCAGAATCCGAAGTGAAGATCGATGCACACTCTAACGGCTGATATTGCCGACAACCCATCGCGTGTTGGACGAGGATTTTGTTAGAACTACAAACACGAGTGAAAAGTGTTAAAAAAACTACAGGCATGGCTGCCCAGCCGTTGTGTAGAGTTTTAGATAAAGGGGTTTGAGTGATTCATTATGCTGTCTATAATGAATCACTAAATGTTGTCTACATTATATTGCATCTGCAGCAGCCTTATGAACTTTTCTAAAGATACGTTTAGCCATTAAAGGAATAGTTCACCCAAAAATGAAAATTAAGTCATTAATTACTCACCCCCATGCTGTACCAACCCCGTAATGCTACGTTCACACTGGACGCGAATCGCGCGTCTACCGTGCCTAGTTTGACGCTTGACTACTTTGTGTAAATTCGCGCGTCAAGAGCGAAACTGACGCGGGTAAAATAAAAGTTTGAAGCGAAATTTACACGCGTCAAAACCGAAACCCGTTGTCGGCCATCTTTGTTTATGTTGATCGATCATTTATCGAGAGATTCACCACACTGTATTTGCTCTGGAAAGCTAGAACAGTGGCGTGGGGATCATCGTCGCCATATTTGTGTCCATCGGACCCTTCAGAGGCGAACCGTTTGGCTAGTTTCACCATTTGCTCGCTCCAGGAGCTGCGCTGGATGACGGCTGCTGTTAGCGGTACTTCCGCCTGTCCCACGCCCAGTTTGATGACCTGTTGTCCCGCATCGGAGCGAGGATCACCCTCGCCCTCATCCACCTAATCTAGCTGTCATTTATTTTTGTTTTGAAATAGAGCCAGCTTCCAAAAGTTATTAACCTGTCCTACGATTTTTTTCTCTCTCACGTCCAGACACGAACTTATGCACTTATGTTGATTGTCTTTACATCATAATACGATTTCATATAATCTAGATATGGACTGAATAACATTCAATACAAAATGAACATGTCTCGTATATACAAATAATGTTTTAAGTGATAAAATTTTGCTTTTTTGTGCAAAATCCCACCATGTATTTAGTCATATACAAAATTATGTATTGAAGCATCCAGACACTTCACCACGTGAGCAAGCAGCTAGGCTCCTGATTGGTTAACGCGGCGCGAATTCACGCCAAAGTTCAGATTTTTCAACTCGGGCAGCAGACGCGAATTCGCATCAAATGCGTGAATGCACAAATGGCACTAACTAAATCATTCGCGCTTAACGCGCCAGACGCTCAATTCGCGCGAATGAGGCATATTCGCGTCTTTCGCGCCATGCTCCACGCCTCATTCGCGCTGCAGGAATTTTTCACACGCGTAACGCGTCTTTGCATTGACTTAACATTGAAATAATTTGCGCGGACGTGCTGTTCGCGTCCGGTGTGAACGTACCATAAGACCTTTGTTCTTCTTCGGAAACACAAATGAAGATATTTTAGATTAAATTCGAGAGGTGGATCACTTCTACATAGGCTCCTAAAGGATTGAAACTTGACGACCCAGAAAGTCATTGAAGAAAATGTTTAAATATTCCTTGTGACTACAGTGGCTCAACTATAAGTTTATCAAGCGATGAGAATACTTTTTGTGCGAAAAAAACAAACAAAAATAACGACTTTCTTCGACTATTCATTTTCTTCCTTGTAGGCCTGAGACGAGAGTTCAAGAGATTTCCACGACGCATGCGCAAGAACTGAGAAGAGGACATTCAAAGCAACATTCGTTTTCTACTACTTCTTGTTCATTTCTCGCGCATGTGTCGGATTGTCCCTCTAGCATCGAGGCTAAGTTATTACCTTGAAGTGCATTTCTCTGTGGGATAATATCCTTCACTGGTTGTCATTTATTAATTCCTGTAATGAGACAGTCCGATTTCTATAATTCATATTTTGGTGTTTTGCAATCTCTAAAGTTGTTGAATATTTTCCATCCATCCATCCCTCCATCCTATCCGTCCATCCATCCATCCCATCCCATCCCACCCATCCATCCTTCCCATCCCACCCATCCATCCATCCCAATCCCACCCACCCAGCCATCCATCCCATCCCACCCACCCACCCATCCTTCCATCCATCCATCCTTCCCATCCCACCCATCCATCCATCCATCCCAATCCCACCCACCCAGCCATCCATCCCATCCCACCCACCCATCCATCCATCCATCCATCCATCCCATCCATCCATCCATCCATCTTATCCCATCCATCCATCCATCCATCCATCCATCCATCCCATCCCATCCTATTCCCCCATCCCATCAATCCATCACATCCATCCATCCTTTTCCTCTTTCTCTTATCCGGGGCCGGGTCGCGGGGGCAGCAGTCTAAGCAGGTATGCCCAAACTTCCCTCTCCCTAGACACTTCCTCCAGCTCTTCCGGTTGGACACTGAGGTCTTCCCTGGCCAGCCAGGAGACATAGTCCATCCAGCGTGTCCTAGGTTTTCCCCGGGGTGTAATGCCAGTTTGACATGCCCGGAACACCTTCCTGGGAAGGCGTCCAGGAGGCATCCAGAACAGGTCTACACTGAGCTCCTCCCAAGTGACCGAGCTCCTCATCCTATCTCTACAGGATAGGCTCTATGCACAACTTACTTCCGCAAACAGGTCTCATCGCTTCCGGTCCAGGTCTTTTGTATGTGCTTCATGAAATTTTTTGCGGTTTTACTCAAGATAACTTAAAATGAGCGAGCAAAGATTAGCATAACCAATGTCCCTCACATATGCAGATTGATTTTATATTTTTTCTTCTTCACAGTAACGTTTAGATATTTAAATGGAATAAAACGCCAATAACAAAGTGAACTAGGTAGGTTAGCTGATTACCTTAAAAATCCATAGATATCATAGTCAGTTCTTACGGCCGTTAACACTTTCTATGACAAGCGGATGCGATGAGACCTGTTTTCCGGTTTGGTCACGTGACGCTACGCATAAAGCCTATTGACCAGCCACCCCGCGGAGAAAGCTCATTTCAGCCGCCTGTATCCGGGATCTTGTCCTGTAGGTCATGACCCACAGCTCATGACCATAGGTGAGAGTAGGAAAGTTGATCGACCTTGCCTTGCGGCTCAGCTCCTTCTTTACCACAACAGACCGGTACATCGACCGTATTGCTGCAGAAGACCAATCCGTCTGTCAGTCTCCCGTTCCATCCTTCCCTCACTCGCAAACAAGACATTAAGATACTTGAACTCCTCCACTTGAGGCAGGAACTCTCCACCAACCTGAAGTGGACAAGCCACCCTTTTCCGACTGAGGATCATGAATATTTCTTAGATGGTAAGTATTTATTTCTGTTATATTATTTATTTCAGAAACTACCCCAAGTATAATATTATGTGTAGGCATATGGTCACTCTTGTGCAATAAACGGCTAAACTCTGATGACTCCGACTCCCTGACCAGAGTTCTGCAGCGGTCAATCTTCTAATTCACAATCAAAATGGACAAATGGAAAAATTGATTAAATGATGTCAAATATGTTTAAATGTTTCAAGAAACATTGTATTTATTATATAAAATATTATATAATTTATATTAAATGTATTTAAACTCAACAACAGCAACAACATTATTATTATTGAAAAAATGAATACAATATTAATGTAATGTAATAAAATAAATAAATGAAATATCATTACATTTTTTTGTTATCAGAGAGCCATATAATATGATTAAATAAGTCTTATGTAGTTTTAATATCACATGTAGATATTAGGCTAGCTATTCAGAAATTCATATTTTTGGACATTCATATACAGTCACATCAGCATTTTAGTTATCATAACAACTAGCTATGTCCTGTTTGAAATGTCCCCTTCAGCATGTGTATAATAAATACCTTGAATTTTAAAATGACTTAAAATGATCATTATCGCACTTGGATAACCATCCTTAGGGTTAAGTTTAGGGTTATTAACCCCCCCCCCCCACCCCCCAAGCAGCACGTAGACGGTCTTTTCCGGGGCTCGAGTCGTACACCCCGCGCAGATAGATTCCAAAGCAAATATTACTCTTTGAAATTTACCAGGCATTTGCTTATTTTCCTTTCAAATAGAACTCAATTATTACCGTTGGGTTCTTCACTCGTGTGTGCGCGTCAGTGTAAACAGACCACACATACTGCGTAAACAGCCATGTAATTAAGGAGACAGCAGTTAAAGGCTGGTCAAAAGGCTAATTTGGATGGATTCAGGAACTAATTCCAACAGATCTGCGTTCAAACACATTCAGCGACTTTAAAGTGTCACTGCTGTGTTAAACGTGCTTCTAATTGAGTATTGCATGACTTTTAAGGCCAGAGATCTGAGTTAATAAAGGTGAAGGCACCGCAGCGTTTGAGGAGACTAATAGTTAAATTAAAAAAAAAATCCATTTGAAGTAAAAAAAAGGTGGTTATATACTGTTACAGTATGCAGTGGAGAGATGAGAACATGCAAGCAGTCTTTATTCAATAAACACAAAAAACAAATATAATCCAAATGGGACAGCAAAAGGGCTTATATCCAAACATGAAAAGTAAGACAAGAGTAATCCACGGGACGAAAGGGAAGCGAAACAGCTGCACATGACTGACAATCAATGGCTGCATCCAAAAACATATGACTTGTTGCCTCGCTTGCTTCCCTATCACGCAATGACTTTGCAGGCAGCGTTTGCGAATGGAAGTGTTCCATCTATTCCTCATGGAACTGTTCTTTTTGACAGACTTCTTATGCAGCGTAACAGTTTAATGATCTACAGCAAAATAGAGAGAGCTTTGGTGAAAACTAAAATGTGCAATGTGCTCTGATTGGTTGGTTGGATCAGTGACTACGTTTACATGCATCCAATAACCCGTTCAAAACCGGGATATTAGCAATAACCCGGTCACGTAAACACCAGCAAAAACCAGAATATGCTCATATTCCGGATTTTAAAAACTGGCATATTATACTTGGGGTACCCCTTTTCTAACCTGATTTTTTGGTCGTGTAAACATGTATCGGCATATCCCCAAAGTAATTTGTGTTCTGCGCATGTTCTTTTTGAAGGAATCTTGGTCTTTTGAGTAGAGAAACTTCTCGGGCGTTCAAAAATCCGCGTGCAGTATACATGGCGAGACCAGGTGAGAGACAGCACAGCATACTTTTTGAGCGAGGTCAGTAACGTTACCAGCATCAAAACGCAAACAAAGGCGATCACTATCTGCCCCAAACTATTCATTATCCACGTGCTGCTGTTGTTGTTGTCTTTGGATACAGGAAGAAGAATCGGAAATGACGCATATTGCTTCTTAAGGTTGTCCGTAGGGGAGAGCGGGGCACAACCTAACACTTTTTAATTTTGGCTCAATGAATTAAAAAATAATTAGGTTAGATTAATACTTTTTTTTACACAAGCAACATACACATCTCTGCTACAAATGAACACTTAAAGTTTTTTTCTAGGACCTACCATTTTCGTACAGTTGCACTGAAAGTGACAGAAGTGCAAATGTTACAACTTACCCCATATGTGAGGTTAATTGTAACTGACAGAGGGGTTAGTTGTAACACTTGTGTGTAACACACATAATTCAGTACTATTTTATTTAAATAGTTTGATATTGTTTGTGCATCTGTATAGACAGATATCCATACATATCCCTCATCCAATCATCCTTCTGTTATGGGTCAATATCGTGGATAGAGACATAGAAAAGGGCTGCACAGTTTTGCATTAAATAATAATAAATAAAATTATAAATATTGTAATTGCGATTAAATTAGATTTGTGTGTGGCAGCTGCATGATGTACAATTATTATTATTAATAATAATAACAGTAATGATAATACAAATGAGCTTAAAATAAAAATGTAAAGGGTTTATTGCATTAATAACAGGCCATATTTTTAATAAATAAACAAGTTATCATTCACAGTACACTAAATTTTAAACATTTTAAATCCCAACATTGTTTGTGAAAGTCTAACAAAGTTAAATGTATACTCAAACCTGAAAAGTTGTGTGGCTCCGTTTTCATTTGATTATCATTGTACGCTTGGCGTCTTAGTTGAAACACTGTGTTAGAATTAACCCCGCTGTGTATAACATATTTTAAACCAAGCTAGCAGTCGCTAGGAATTGCTGACATGTTTCAAAACGGTGCTATGTTTGAGCCAACAAGACAGTGATTAAGGGAATATAAAGTTAGATTTGGAAACGTATACACCCAACTCAGAAACCGAAAAAAACCTATGATGAAAAAAATTACTTTCATGGTGTCAAAACACTCTTTGTCCAGTATCTTCACGAAATATAATCAAAACTTTCCTCAAATTCGCGGGAGATCGTCTTCTGGCAGCAAGACAAAAAGAGCGGAAAGACGGCCGGCTTGATCCTGACGAACTATGTAAAACGTCTGTGTTACATTTAACCCCGTGTTAGGTTGTGCCCCGCGCTCCCCTACATCTAGGGCTACGTCCACATTAATCCGGATACATTTGAAAACGGGGTTTTCGTTTAAAAACGCTCTCCGTCCACACTAGCGTTTTCAGGCGTTTTCCGACGTTTCAGTGTGGATGAGAAACTTCTAAATACACTTTACTGCGCATGCGTGAAACTTCACAAAAGCTCACTCAGATGATACAGATGGGAAAATAAATAATAATGTCATCGCACAATAACAGGATAATTTTATTTAGCAAAATATCTCACCATCACGGATGTGTCCATGTCACATTCAGTTTGGTCTAAAACGCAACTGCTCTCCTGTTTTGCCGCAGGACAGCAAATGTGAGTAGACTACATTATCTGTTATCTTTGCAGTACTGTGCTATGAAGAATAGCACATATTAAGTAACATAGAAAGTAACATATTTTAGCAATAGTGTAAAAATGAATAACACATAACAGGCACAATACCGATAAACATGAATATCTATTGGTACTACATGGATCACATGACTAAACCTACGTCATCGTTTTGAAATACCTCTGGTTTCACTGTCCACACTACAACGCGAAAACGGCGTTTTCAAATTTATCCACTTTGGAGAGCGTTTTCCAAACGATACGTTTTTGTTGACTTAAAACGGCGTCTCAGTGTGGACGGAAGGCCAAAACGGAGAGAAAAATATACGTTTTCAAACGAAAACGTATTAGTGTGGACATGGCCTAGGATACATCAGGATATTGCAATTCCATCCATACAGGAGAAACTCTCTCTGCTTATGCATGTTAATGGGTTATTCCTAATGTTTCAGAAACCCGAATAGTGACCTATTATAACCAACCCGATCTCACGGGAATTCGTACGAATTTTACGAGGTGGCTAATTCGTAACAATTCATACGACCTTACTCGTACAAATTAGTACGATT
Source organism: Pimephales promelas (assembly GCF_988280905.1). NCBI lineage: Eukaryota > Metazoa > Chordata > Actinopteri > Cypriniformes > Leuciscidae > Pimephales > Pimephales promelas. The sequence goes on from NC_142790.1 coordinate 5,248,924, forward strand.
TTGCTAAATCGTACATATTTTACGAATTGGCCAATTCGTATGAATTCGTACGAATGACCTACCCCTGACCCCGCCCTTAAACATAACCGTCACGTGGGTTTGGACAAATCGTATGAATTCGTACGAGTGAGGTTGTACGAATTAGTATGAATTAGCCACTTTTTAATCACTCGTACGAATTCGTACGAATTGGTCGTGAGATAGGGTAGATTATAACCCGAAAAACGGCTGTATGTAAACGTAGTCAGTGTGTTCCAATTTGAGCATGTTTAGGAATTGAAATATCACACCCTTAACATAACCATGAGTTTCAACACTCTATTAAAGCAACGCAACCACCTCGTCCTTCCATTTTGCACTTGCCACGAGTGGGAATTATTTAAATGAGGAATATTGTGACATGTTCAAGAAAACTCAAGACTACAATGGAGCTGTTTCAGGGAGTTGAGAAACCGTGACACTGTTATAGAGAACTCCAGTGGAGTAGCTTTTTGCTTTGTAACTTTTTTCATGATCAAACAGCAACATTACACAGTTAAGAAAGTTGAAAATTAACATAATTAGACACCTTTAATGGCTTATACATTGTCACTGTGGAGACTGCAAGATCGCTATTGTTTCAGAGATAAGGTGGAAAGTCCCTGTGGATGTCTGCTTTCAGGAGTTTGTCTCTTTTCTTTTTTTCAGAGATGGGAAAAGCGTGGCAGAAAATTGTTTTGGTCACTGCGCAGACATTACGAGATTATAAATATTTACACGACTTCATCTTCCTTTATTTAGTCAGAGTAATCAAAATACAGACAGCAGACAGTACAGATGGCAAAGTGGTGACTGACCACTAAAGCTTTGCAGCGTGCATCATTACTCTCGTGTAGCCAGACCTTTGACTAACATATATAGGGTCTGGGCTCTATAGTCACTTCACTTGGCCAAGGACCACCCACTTAGTCAGGAAGAGGTCGTTTGACTGACATGTAAAGTGACCAATCACAGTTTTGTTTGGTTCAACATCATCTTCAGGGGTGGATACAGCTCCATACAATAACAGATCGGCATGCTATTACAGCCTATCGAAACTGTACTGTTTAACTGCATATGCTGTAGAAATCCCCTTCACATTAAATTACTTGACCTGATATTCCATTATAGATGTTAGAGGACAGACAACTAATAAAATAAGAGAACTTAAGAATTTAAAAGTTTGGTTATAATAGTTTTTTCCATCCGATTGGCAAACCTGCAAACACATAGTGCCTCAAAAAAAAAAAAAAAAAAGTCTTGACATTTCTATGCCTTTCTTCAGAAACATTTTTCAATACAGCGTTTAGTTGCTCCTCAGAAGTGTCCATTGCTTCATTATCAGAACTTTTAAACAGGGCTTTGTTTCCTGACGGATAAATTTGCCACACAGGCTTTAGGCTTTTACCTATCTGTGCATTAGACATTTACAGTAGCAAATGTGGGCGGTCTGTGGTCATGACATCTGAGGACAAGACTCTGTGGCCATGTCCACACTAATACGTTTTCGTTTGAAAACGTATATTTTTCTCTCCGTTTTGGCCTTCCGTCCACACTGAGACAGCGTTTTAAGTCAACAAAAACGTATCGTTTGGAAAACGCTCTCCAAAGTGGATAAATTTGAAAACGCCGTTTTCGCGTTGTAGTGTGGACAGTGAAACCGGAGGTATTTCAAAACGATGACGTAAGTTTAGTCATGTGATCCATGTAGGACCAATAGATATTCATGTTTATCGGTATTGTGCCTGTTATGTGTTATTCATTTTTACACTATTGCTAAAATATGTTACTTTCTATGTTACTTAATATGTGTTATTCTTCATAGCACAGTACTACAAAGATAACAGATAATGTACTCACATTTGCTGTCCTGCGGCAAAACAGGAGAGCAGTTGCGTTTTAGACCAAACATATGGTGACTGAATGCGACCTGGACGCATCCGCGATGGTGAGATATTTTGCTAAATAAAATTATCCTGTTATTGTGCGACGACATTATTATTTATTTTCCCATCCTTATCATCTCAGTGAGCTTTTGTGAAGTTTCACGCATGCGCAGTAAAGTGAATTTAGAAGTTTCTCATCCACACCGAAACGTCGGAAAACACCTGAAAACGCTAGTGTGGACGGAGAGCGTTTTTAAACGAAAACCCCGTTTTCAAATGTATCCGGATTAATGTGGACGTAGCCTGTGAATCATTTACACCCAATGTTTCGATTCTAATTTCGATAGTCCACTTTAGACATTCTACTAACTATAAACAACTTTGCAACTACATATCAATTAACTGTCATTAGAGTAATAGTAGACTGTTAAAAGAATAATTTAACTCGTAGTAACTTATAGGTTACTATAAGTGTAACGAAGGTGTACACGAAGCCGGTGCGTTCCCTATCCAATATTTTTTTTCCCTCGTTCAAAAAAAAAAAAAAATCCGTAAACACGCCGTCGTCTCAAGAAATATCTGCGTACACACAAAATCACTGAAACCAACTGAAAACAGTGTAGAACATATGCCAGACCAGTATTGGGCGCTATAATTCTGCCACAGAGATACACTATACACGGAGAAGAAGACTTGTGCATAACCTTGCGCGCTGTATACGAATACGTTGTATACCAAGAAGAAGAAGATGGCGTGTGACACAGCCGACACGTGATGTGATGACATCATCGTTTCACAAAATATATGGATTGGCTGTAAATATGAAACCGCAAGGGTGTCCTTTTCAGATTTGTCCACTTTGCGAACTGGTTTCAAAAAATAGCGGTTTCACTCTCCCAAAACGCTGGATCAGTGTGGACGAAATTCCAATACGATAAAAAAAGTATACGTATACAGCGAAACGCGTCTTTGTGTGGACGGGCCCATAGTCAGTAGAATGTCTGTTGGGGGACTAACACAAGAAAGTGTTTGCAGATATTAATTCTACTGATACTATAATCAATGACAGCTAGTTGACGTACAGTGCTGATCAGAATTATTTGCCCATTTGGTAAATAATCAAAGATGGCTATAAAAAATGAATCTGCATTTAATCCTTATGATATTATATATATATATATATATATATATATATATATATATATATATAGAGAGAGAGAGAGAGAGAGAGAGACTGATTTCGTCATACTCACATTCTATTCAGAATGTGAGTCTGATACTGCTCCTTTGGGGATTTTATGCGGTGTGTCTTAATCGAACCAGGAAAAAAAAACAAAAAAAAACAAACTCTGCACTCAATTGGATAGACCTACATACACGTTCTTACATAGTAGGGCACGTTCGCACATGCGCACTCTTCAAACACGTTACTTCAAATCTTTTGACAAACTAAAAGACGTAAATTCCATTTGTATGTATTCTAAATAAAAGGCATCGGTTGTACTGAATGTCAGCTTGCTTATTTTGCTCAAGATAAGGATTTATTACATCCAAATGTCATGCAATATAGAAACGATGCCTCTAACCACAGGTCGAGAGCTGTCGTTCATACCACACAACTTTGCGATGCTGTTTGCGAGTGTTCGTTGGAACGATGGTTTCGGGAAACACCGACTTGTTGAACTATGCTGATAACGACGGAACTTGCGACCATAGTTGGCTAACGATGCTTTCGGGAAACGCACCCCAGAGCACCGCATTAAGTGATGTATGTTGAGCGAGTTGTCAACAGAACTGAACTGCACGCAATCTGGAAAAAGTATTTAATAGAAAAATGAGTGTCAACGACCTTTGCCGGTGTTGCAAAAATAATTTATGGATTCGTGGAGTACTAGTAAACTCGAAAAACATTTTTGAACGAAGTAGAAAATGTAAGTGTATATACGAACAAGTTCTCCTTTTAGGATTGAATCTCGACAATAAAGACAACAAATCTGCTCACATTTGTCGGACATATCTCAACTTTATAACACGGTTGGAGCGCGACTTGGCGGATTTTAATAAATGGAGAGACGATGAAAGGGACCAGGCTGAAGAAGCATGTTCATTTGAGTCTTCAGATAAAAGAGGCCAAAATTATGTATTTAATGATGATTTAAATACAAAATGAGTAGCATCAAATAATGTATTTAAAAAAAAAATACACTGCTAATGAGTGGTACAGTGACTATCCGTGTGGGTATGGTGTTCGAGTAGTATACAGCAACAAAGCGTCACCATTGTTTGATGCCGCGATGGCTTTGACATGAGTTGCATCGCCGTGATACCCATTTTGGTTGCTTCTTTTACTTGAAACCACAATGACAACTGGGTTTTCATTGCATCCCATCTTCTTAGCAACCATCGGAGCCAGCTGATAAATTAAACATTAGCCGAATCCTGTAGGAAGGACGGCAACCACTTGACGATCGACAAATGCCTTTATTGCAGTTCTCAGTAAATTCTCATTAATTCTCATCTTTTAAAATTAATGCGCTGTCGATTTCTTCTAATTTCTTCTTGGATTCTCCAGCTGCAGTCATCTTTGAGGGAAACCAGTTCAAGCCAAGCATTCTTTGATTACGTAACTGCAGATTATCTGTCCATCATCATATAAAGCCCGCCCCGGTAATTTGATTGGCCCGACCATTTTTTGACTGATAATAATTACGGTTACACTTTATTTCGATAGTCACTTTAGACATTCTACTAACTATAAGTAACTTTTCAACTACATGTCAACTAAGTGTCATTAGAGTATTAGTAGACTGTAGTAGACTGTCAGTAGACTGTTAGGTTAGGGTTAGGTGTTAGGGTTCAGGTTAGGAAAACAGGTTGACTTGTAGTTGCAAAGTTACTTACAGTCAGTTGAATGTCTGTTGGGGGACCAACAAAATAAAGTGTTAGCAGATATTAAGCTGACAGTCTACTAATACTCTAATGATAGTTAGTTGACATGTAGCGGCAAAGTTACTTATAGTTAGTTGAATGTCTAAAGTGGACTATCAAAATAAAGTGTTACCATAATTGCTCCTCAATGGATCGAGTCCAGACCGAACTTCCCGATCAAAAAATGTTGTGGGCGGGTTTCGGGCTGACATCCAGGCTAATATATATATATATATATATATATATACATACACTCACCTAAAGGATTATTAGGAACACCATACTAATACTGTGTTTAACCCTCTTTCGCCTTCAGAACTGCCTTAATTCTACGTGGCATTTATTCAACAAGGTTCTAAAAGCATTCTTTAGAAATGTTGGCCCATATTGATAGGATAGCATCTTGCAGTTGATGGAGATTTGTGGGATGCACATCCAGGGCCGTTCCACCACATCCCAAAGATGCTCTATTGGGTTGAGATCTGGTGACTGTGGGGGCCATTTTAGTACAGTGAACTCATTGTCATGTTCAAGAAACCAATTTGAAATGATTCCAGATTTGTGACATGATGCATTATCCTGCTGGAAATAGCCATCAGAGGATGGGTACATGGTGGCCATAAAGGGATGGACATGGTCAGAAACAATGCTCAGGTAGGTGCTCTTGTTTCATCTGTGTCCCAGAAGTGTCAGTTACTTTTCAAACGTCTATGCTCTTAACCCATCCAAGTTAGTGCACACACATTAGGAGCAAATGAACATACACACAGACTGCAAACCATGAAAACACGCCTGGAGCAGTGGGCAGCCATTTTTGCTGTGGTGCCCGGGGAGCGATTGGTCATTTGGCCATCAGTCATTTCCTGATTGAGATTGAAAACCTTAGGGTTACCAGTCTTACTCTCTAACCGTTAGGCCACGACTGCCCCTAAACAATTCAGTAACAATAAGTAAAGAAAGAATAAGCTCCATGTTATGTCTTTAATCAAAAGTGTAAACTAGCATATAATTAATGTAAGATGTGGGGGGAAGTTTTCCGAACGTTGTGGTGTTCCTGGGTGTGGGGTCACACCACCAGCTTTGCATACAGAAACAAGTGGCTGAAGTTTATTTTTAACAAGGTCCCTGATGAATTCAATCCAACCTCAACTGTTTCTGTGGCACATTTCAGAGCAGATTGTTTTGTGATCCTGTCAAAGTGTAATGTAGCTTTGCAAAGAAGTTGAAATGGATGTGGCAGTGCAGGCTATAATTGACTCAACAGGAAACACATGAGCCCATAAAAAAAAGTGTTGTTACTCATTTCACATGCAAAGAGGTTGTTTACCTTAAAGTGTGACTTCGCCGATTTTCATCCCGCTTTCTATTGTTATCGAAAGTATATGTCAAGTCAGATTCTGGTCACCCTATTTACTCGACAATGGCGTTTCTTTTAAATAGGTTTCAAAGAGCAAGTTTTTGAAAACGGTACCATTATTATCTCTGTGTAAACTTCAAAAACATGAATCTGTGTAAACGGTGACGGCATGCACATCCGCATTATGTGCTCAGTTTATAGGAATGCACGTTCGAATACGTAAGTGTGTGTAGTCTTTCTTTACAAAGTGACATTGCCAATAACTTGGCGATAACTTTGATAACGTTTTCATCTGTACAGCAGAACGTTTGTCTTAAAAAAACACACTTGAGGGCTGTGTTGTTGTTTTGTCTATGCACAGGTCCTTCATCTGATCTGGATACGGCTCAGTTCTGGCTGAGTATGGTAAACCTCGTGATAAACAGAGAGATGCATGATGTAGCGAGTACAGGTGTTATGGAAAGTGTCCCCAGTTCCGGCTGACCTAATTTATGCAGCCTAATCATTTTGAATTATTTGAATTATATAAATTGATAATGTGCTATGTGTATGCCAGGTTAAAAAGATGTGTATTTAGTCTAGATCTAAACTGGCAGAGTGTGTCTGCTACCTGGACAATGTTAGGAAGACTGTTCCAGAGTTTGGGTGCTAAATAGGAAAAGGATCCTCCGCCTGCAGTCGATTAGACGTGAAGGACTATAATGCGTTAAGAGCTCGCTCAAGGACTGGAGAGCTAAACCATTTAATGCTTTGTAAGTATTTAACAAGATTTTAAAATGTATACAATGTTTAATAGGCAGCCAATACAGTGTTGACAGAAACAGGCTAATATGGTCATACTTCCTGGTTCTGGTAAGAACTTGAGCTGTTGCATTTTGGACCAGCAGTAGTTTGTTTATTAAGAATGTAAATGTTTACTCATCTCCATGCTACCAGGACCGAGAAATTCACATTTATTTGACAGAACCAGGGATTTTGTGAAAACTACGGATTATACTTCTGTATTTTTACATCCCTGCCCACGGACTGTCTGATCAGAGGAGGGTTATTAACAGAACATTGTTATGCTAGGCAGGGGCGTAGCTAGTATTGGGCCAGGACGGCACTGGCCCACCAACACTACTCACTGGCCTGCCCAGACAAGTTTGATAAAAATACATTTTTAGTTTATTTTTATAATTCAAATGTATTTAAGAAAATATATTAATATATACCTGATTTATTGTTGACTGCTGTGGAGTGGTTGAGGATATTCAACCCAACCCGTCAAACTGATGTCATCCGAGAAGGAACGCCATTCCAGAGAGGAAGCACATTTTGAGATTTTTATTATTTATTTTTTTCTGTGCATTAATATCACATTCTTTTTTTTTTTTTTCTTTTTTTTACCACAAGACTAATGTGCGCTAACATTACTAATAGGGTACATTTTGATGTTAATATATTAAAAATTCACTAAATTGGAATTTCATTACAAATGTGTAATCACAAATATATATTTAATTACATGACAGAGAAATATAATTTTAAAAAAATATAGGTGGCACTTTATTTTTCAGTCCTGTTCCACATACATACTATTTACTTATTATAGCAATAACTGCATTATAACTAGTTACTAACCCTGAACCTACTTCTAAACCTTAACCCATATACTTTCTTCGGTAAGTAACCTGTAAGTACAAATACTGTTAAATAAACTTTAACAAATATATTTAGTTAAGCGTCTGGAAACTTTACATTCAGTTCACACTTAAAAGTTATTGATGTGTAATAAAACTTGCTCATTCGATTTTAAATGTAACCGCACAGCATAGACTCCATTCCATTCATCGTGGAGACGTGGAAACCTGCAGTGTGGTGGACCCTTCATCTCAAGGTCAGGTTGACTTTCCTTGTCACCTCATTTACCAGGCATGAAACACGCCGCCCATGCCATATAATGGAGTGACAGAAAGTATTGGGCCGGTCCCGCTCGGACTGCCTTGATCCTGGTCACTGGTACGGAAAGCTCACGACACGGCCCCACCGAGCAGCCGGCGGCCCTCCTCCATTTCAATACACCGCCTGGCATGTGCAGTTCTCTCAGCGGTACGTCTAATAGGGGCTGTCATTGAGTGACCTGAGCTGATGCTTGCTGATAGGTCACTATGCTCTAATTCGCCGCTCCTTTGCTTAAGTCACCAGGCGTCCGTTTCATCAGTTAGCTCCACACGTCTTACTGCATTTCAGCCTCCTCTCCGGGCCCCGGGCTCACTTCAAACGCCATTAGACCATCAGTCCAATCAAATTACCGCCAGTCTTGGCTGCATGCTGACTGGAGTTTAGCGGTTACCGTTTGAGGAGGTTCTTGTGGCTGCTTTTCCTCTCTGTTTCTCCCGTGTTCAGCCGTTTCGTTCTTTGCCCACAGAGAGAGACTGTTAATTGTTTCTTCATGAGTCGATTTGCTGTTTCACTTCCCCTGTAATAAGAAAGAACACAGCTGTAATAACATTCCTCAAATCTCTCCAATCTTCTTTTCAGTGCCTCGGCTGTGCAAAGAGAGAGACCTCCATTTATAATCTCCAACAGGATGATTATGAACTAGTGCCTGCCTAGCTGTTTTGGTAAAAAATACAAATCAGCTATAAAGTTATATTAGAGTTTAAAATTCACTGTACACATCATTTATTAAAAAAAAAAAAAAAAAAAGAAAAAGTGGACTATGTTTTAAACTCAACCAAAACTGACGGGGAGAGCCAAAAGAATAAAGGATGCACGGTTGCATGATATATGATCCTAAGTAATATGCAAAATTCCTTCATTAATTGTTGTGCAAGCCAAATGACAGTGTTTGGCTGGTTAGTCTTGCTAGCATTTGCGTGCAATACACACACACACAGAGAGAGAGAGAGAGAGAATTCTGGGTTACATGACAACTAACTTTCACTACTGAGAATGTCTAAAATGGACCATTGAAATAAAGTTTGAACTTAATCATTAATGGTAATTTGTTAAACAGAGGTCTATGTGGACCTAATTGGTAATAATTGACCCTTCGCTAAGCCCCGCCCTCCCTAGTTACTGTTGCTACGCCTGTCAAGCTTTCGCGACTGGCCCATCTATTATAGTGTGGATGCACCCGTCAGACATTCCCAATGAGATAATTAGTAATTTTCGGCGAACAAGTAAAATATCTGAGAGAGCAAGACAAAAGGGACTACAGTCTGCATTTGAGGGATATATTCACGACATTATATGCAACTGATTAGAGAATAATTTCTTAAAAATTGAAGTTAAAGCCTAACGTTATAGTCCCAGCGCGAGCAGCAGCGCCTCATACGCTGACCGTTCAAATGGGAAACACAAATTAAGGAACAGCTATGTTCATACACAGCAGGGTATGTGAAAATAATCGTAATAATTATAAATCAAACAGCTTATCAATAAATCTTGTGGAATAACTAATACCGGGAGAGCCGCGATCGGATTGGGTTAAGTTAAGGGGTAACGTTAGTAGGACGTCGATTAACAAAATGCTGAAATTTTAAAGTATGTCAGTGAGCCTTTGTCTTGTCTCTTTAATAGTCTTATTTTACGTTATCATTATGACCAAAGCGTCAATATTTGGAATGGGTGTTTTTGTTAAGCATGTCGACATTTACCAGAATGGGTCTCGCCATGCTAGATGCTAGATCACGCCAATCATTTCTCCCCTTGGCTTTTAGATTTTCTGGAAGGAAAACTATTCCTCTCCCCCGTCCAAACTTTTAGTATACCGGTATCAGATTTGCACAATCCATACGCACAATGCTTCAGCATGCTCCCTCGTTCGAAAGCTTGCCAGACCTCCCGCGCATAGTTACGGTTGCTACGACATGATTGGCCAGTGGCGGTTTTCGGGCGTGGCTTAGCGAAGGGTCAATTATTCATTGCTTTCACACAAAATGCATCCAGTGACCACATTTTTCAAAATCCATGAATACTTTTGTCATTCATACTTCTCCATCACAATATTCTTCGAATCCAACACACTGCTTTCAAAACTGATGAAAGCACATTCAAATCAGAATGATGGCTGATGCAGGAATTATATTGAAATGTAAAACCTTATCAGAATATTGACAAAGAAATTGAATAATAATTATTACAAACACAACTAATTGCATTTAACCCACATGACCTATTATTAGGCATCTTTTGGAAAATCAGGACGGCATCAGAAGGATTTTCTTTGGAAACATGCATCATGGAAGAGACATTAGTGGGGAAAGAAGAGTGGCGGAGAGAGGGAGAACTAGAATACGCTGCAGATCCACTTGTCCGTGCGGCACTTCTGTCGCGCCGCGCTCCGCTTTATTCCTATGGGTGACGTCACGCGACTTTGACACGCCCGTAAAGCATTCTGGGAAGGCGGCGCTTCATTTAGAAAAATGCTGCGCGTCAAAAAGCTGGCAAATTCCCATCTTTATGCAAATGAATTCCGTTGAACGCGCCGCGACTATCCAATAGAAGTAGAGCATATGGAGACGGGGGGAAGTCTCCCGCAGGTCGCGACTGTCGTGTCGGACAAGTGGATCTCTACCGTTACAGTAATGTACGTACATCCCAAACATTTTCCAAATCAATGTCCTGTAGAGTCGTGGATTGGCTGGAGTCGCAGCATCTCGGGGCCGTAGGCAGGAAAACACCCTGGACAGAGGTGTTTGTTTTTAATGTTACTTAAACTTAAAAATGTAAAAAAAAAAAAAATTTTTTTTTTTTTTGTAAATATGTAAAAAAATCACTTAAACTTAAAAAATAAAAGGTCATAATTTATGTAATGATCCCTGTTGTGTGATGTGTGTTTTAGGTCAGTGTGTTATGAGTGTGAACTATAAAGGTTCTAATTATTGCTGCTTTATATTTTTGTGGAAAGGTTACATTGCTAAAGTATATTCAAATCAGAAAAAAAGTATTACAATTTTAAATTGTGAATAAATGCAGCCTTGGAGAGCAGAAGAGACTTCAGAAAATGTCAATATGCAGAAAGTTGTTTATGGGGAGGTTTTGGGTCATGGGGATGTAATATACAGTTTGTACAGTATACAATTCATTATGTCTATGGAAAGTCCCCATACAACATGGAAACCTGTGTGTGTGAGTGTGTGCGCGCAGTGGAATCATTTTCAGACAAATCCCTTTTCATTCTGGTAAATAATTTACAGATCCATCATCCAAGCAAAATTCCCTTGATTCATTCAGCAATTTACCATACAAACATTCTCATTTCTTAATATATTCTCAAAGCCCTTGTTTGTGCTTCACTGAAAGGTCCAAAAGTTCAGTGTTGATGCAGGCGTTTTAGGGTAAAAGGTTTGCCATGAACTGCTCCCAGGGGTGGAAGGGGGTGGAGAAAGAGGTTTCGCTCATGTGCGAGAAGTCATCACTCAAACGTATATTTAGATCATCAGTCAGCACCGCTGTGTCATTTTGTTTGGATAGTTTGACCCTGGTGGGCGACGTTAATGCCAGAAGACAAAAAAAGGAGCTAGAAACTGCAAAGTTGAGATCGTTTAGATGACAAGATATCTGCTGCTCCATCAAGCCATGCTAATATTTGTGTTCACTGTCTGTCTTACAAGTGGACGGCGAGAGACAGTTGGCAAATACTTACATCCGTTTAATGGAGGACATTATTCTGTGTAAGCTTCTGTCTCTGGTTAAAGTCTGTTTGGATTATAGAGGCCATACTGACGGATGATACCCAGTCTGGGAAAGCACACCTATGTGTGTGTGTGTGTGTATGTGTGTGTGTGTGTGTGTTGCCAATATCCAAAATACGAGGAAAACAGCTTATACATTATACTAAGTGATATTTTAAGAAAGTGTAAGAACGTCAACATTCTCGGAAGAAATATTTACTTTTGCAATGAACTCATGCAACTTATGCAATGCACAATGGACTCTCTAGTGCATACGTTTTATAAAGTCATTTGTTTCATTCAGCATCGGAGTCTGATACAGAGTTTGTAAAATCGTATTTGTACGTTTTCGTACAATCTGCTTACCGTGGAAGCTTGTTTCTGCGCTGAAAAAAGGTAATTGCTATATTTGATGATGAAAAAATGATGTGTTTTATATCGTTTATATCTATAAGTTTATTCTCCGAATTGTGAAATGTAAACCCGCACAATTGTACACAAGCAAAATATTTTTTCCTCAGATTTGGACTTTATAACTCATAATTGTGAGTATGGTTGCGACGTGAGTATATACACTTACCTAAAGGAAAAAAAAAAACATCCAGTATGGGGCAGTCCTCTGGGCGGAAATGCCTTGTTGATGCGAGAGGTCAGAGGAGAATGGGCCGACTGATTCAAGCTGATAGAAGAGCAACTTTGACTGAAATAACCACTCGTTACAACCGAGGTATGCAGCAAAGCATTTGTGAAGCCACAACACACAACAACCTTGAGGCGGATGGGCTACAACAGCAGAAGACCCCACCGGGTACCACTCATCTCCACTACAAATAGGAAAAAGAGGCTACAATTTGCAAGAGCTCACCAAAATTGGACAGTTGAAGACTGGAAAAATGTTGCCTGGTCTGATGAGTCTCGATTTCTGTTGAGACATTCAGATGGTAGAGTCAGAATTTGGTGTAAACAGAATGAGAACATGGATCCATCATGCCTTGTTATCACTGTGCAGGCTGGTGGTGGTGGTGTAATGGTGTGGGGGGTGTTTTCTTGGCACACTTTAGTCCCCTTAGTGCCAAGTGGGCATTGTTTAAATGCCACGGCCAACCTGAGCATTGTTTCTGACCATGTCCATCCCTTTATTGCCACCATGTCCCCATCCTCTGATGGCTACTTCCAGCAGGATAATGCACCATGTCACAAAGCTGGAATCATTTCAAATTGGTTTCTTGAACATGACAATGAGTTGACTGTACTAAAATGGCCCCCACAGTCACCAGATCTCAACTCAATAGAGCATCTTTGGGATGTGGTGGAACGGGAGCTTCGTGTCCTGGATGTGCATCCCACAAATCTCCATCAACTGCAAGATGCTATCCTATCAATATGGGTCAACATTTCTAAAGAATGCTTTCAGCGCCTTGTTGAATCAATGCCACGTAGAATTAACGCAGTTCTGAAGGCGAAAGGGGGTCAAACACAGTATTAGTGGTGTTCCTAATAATCCTTTAGGTGAGTGTACAGTTGTGGTCAGATTGGCACCTCTGGTAAATATGATGAAAGATGGCTGTAAAACTAAATCTGCATTGTCGATCCTTCTGATCTTTTATTTAAAAAATCTCAAAAATAGAAAGTGAGGGGAAAATCACATTATGAAATAAATATTTGTTCTCTTTTTGAATGAAAGATCAAAAGGATAATCAATGTAGATATATGAACCCGGTTATTGTATTTTTAAAACATCCAGTTTATTCATACAATACAAATTGATGAAAATCGTACATGCAATGCGAATACACCTGTACTAAACAAATTAAGAAATTATTGTCAACATTACGATCATAAAACGGTGCATACAGTGTGACTTGTCTTTTCTCAGCCGGTGCACGACCCTCGTGAGCAGAATGGATAGAGGTGCTTGTTTCAGCAAGTTAAGTTTTAACACATCTCAAGCCTAGTGAGACCACTTTATAACTGTCACGTCACGGTGTTCCCCTCCCATGTTTGACTTTCTCAAGAGTGATCTTTAGAAAAAAGCGGTCATGGAATAATGTTGCTAGATTCTTAGTGCACAGACATGTAAAGTCTTGAAGGAAACGTTTGTCTTGCTAATGGAAGGCGGACAAAACTTTTTTTTTTGCTTGATAGCATCTGCAGAACGGGGCTGTCTGAAACGGACACGAAGAGCCAAGCGAATGCATAAAATGGAGGGGAGTGGGAATGTGACACATTTCAGACAAGTGCTAATGAATGTAAACACAGAGCCGATAAAAGCAAAGCAGCATGGGGAAGATGCTGAGGGTGATTCAAGCTATTTTCCAAGCATCTCGTGCCTGACACATTAGCCTAATCTCATTCATCACATGAGTTTCACCATGCGAACGGATGAACCCATTCGGGTGAAGGGAGGACAAGTCAAAGAGGGAGCTCACACTGTGGAAATAAATGATGATGTTTTCACAACAGGGAAGTGAAGGACAGCTCTCTGCGGTGCTCTTATTACGCTAATGAAATAAATTTGCGCCAACAGATTTGACTGCACGCTCCGAGTTTTGATGAAAGGAGCCGTGGTAGTGTTGATTGTTTGCCTCGGTGGGGAACATCACCTCAATAAGTTTGGTCAAACTTGCAGAAAAAAAACTATAGATCTTGGAGACCATTTCAACAAATGATACACGTTGGAAAGCACACACACTCACAAAAGTAAATAATATATTTGTAGCATGTACACGTTCTATTCCCAACTGTTGAAACTGAAGATTCTCAATCTATAACAATGGAAGCAATTACAGACAAGCTATATATTGAAAATGGTGAAAATGGTTCTGTCAGCAGCCATATCACCCTGTAGCCCAAGACTGGTTGCCCACTGAAGCTAAGCAGGGCTGAGCCTGGTTAGTACCTGGATGGGAGACCTTCTGAGAAGGCCAGGTTGCTGCTGGAAGAGGTGTTAGGGAGGCCAGCAGGGGGCGCTCACCCTGTGGTCTGTGTGGGTCCTAATGCCCCAGTATAGTAATGGGGACACTATACTGTCAAAGAGCACCGTCCTTCGGATGAGACGTTAAACCGAGGTCCTGACTCTCTGTGGTCATTAAAAATCCCAGGATGTCTTTCGAAAGAGTAGGGGTGTAACCCCGGCATCCTGGCCAAATTTGCCCAGTGGCCTCTGTCCATCATGGCCTCCTAATCATCCCCATATATACCAATTGGCTTCATCACTGTCTCCTCTCCACCAGTAAGCTGGTGTGTGGTGAGCGTTCTGGCGCACTATGGCAGCCGTCGCATCATCCAGGTGGATGCTGCACACTGGTGGTGGTTGAGGAGATCCCCCCCTCTATGTAAAAGCGCTTTGAGTGTCCAGAAAAGCGCTATATAAATGTAATGAATTATTATTATTATTATTAGACACGTTCTAAAAATTGCTGGGTTGTTTTAACCCAACTTTGTGTCAATTTTTAACCCAACATTTGGGTTTGTCCAAATTTGACCCAAAATTGGGTTAAACAACCCAGCATTTTTTAGAGTGCATCTACTAACTATAAGTAACTTTGCAACATGTCAACTCTCAGTCATTAGAGTATCAGTAGACTGTCTGCTTAATATCTGCTAATACTTTATTTTGTTGGTACCCCAACAGACATTCTAAGTAACTTGCCAACAACAAGTCAACTTATTCTCCTAACCCGAACCCTAACACCTAACCATAACTTACCAGTGTACAGCCTACTTATACTTTAATGAGAGTTAGATGACATGTAGAATGTTTAAAGTGGACTATCGAAACGAAACTTAGGGAGTAATATGCTTGTAGCTATTTAATTATCTGATCCCCTGTGAAAAATAAATGGTACTTTTTACATAAATAATATATATTAAAATAATATACTTCTGAATGCACTGTTTTAGGATGCTTAATTGCAGGTAAACTGCAAAGGAATAAAACATCTATTATAGTTTAAATTTATATTAAATGTTTAAAAAAAAAATACATATTTACATGTAGAGTCACTTACTTCTATTGTGGTCTATTGTCTTTATAGTTGTACTGCTGAATGTACTGACAATCATTTAGGGTAAACTAAAACATACTCTAATGTAATTTCTATTGAAACCTGTATGCCATGTATTTAAATATATTTGTTAGTACACATTTGTAAAAATGGCGTTATTTATTTTACATGTGATATTGAATAATACTACAGTTAAAATCATAAATGAGTAGTAATATAAAACATGGCAAAAGAAATGCACTTGAAAGTCAAACGTTTTTATTTGTCATTATTCCAATGTGCACTTTTAAGTGTGTTAAAATCAGATTGAATTATTTTATTATCTGGAACTGTTGATTTGAACAAAACAAAATTTGTGAAAAGACCACAAATTCGATATAATTAAGCACACTTCTTTTCGCTTACAGCATGTTGTAATTACAGGCGTATTTACTGACAAGAAATACGTTTTTGAATGACAGCAGTAAAGTTGAACAAATAAATTTACACTAAATACAACTACAATATTTAAAGGGATAGTTCACTTTGAAAATATTTTTTGGTATGTTTTAGCTTATCTCAAGGGCATCCAAGGTAGGTGTCTTTGTTTCCACAGTATTTTCACATGTTCATATATTTTGATATTTTTAGGTCAAACCGTTTTTGTCTGTCAGTCATATAATGGAGGTCTATGGTCACCACCTTAAAGAGCATGCACAGAGAAGTCCAAATTAAACATGATTTAATGACTGGTAAATGTAAGTACACATTGGTGGCCAAAGACACGAAACGAGCGGTTTGTGTGAGAAAACGAACAGTATTTATATCGTTTTTACCTCCTGTAACCACAGCCACGTCCAAGTGAGACAGCTACATCTTGGATGCCCTTGAGGTAAGCTAAACCATACCAAACATCAATTTCAAAGTGAACTATCCCTTTAAATTCTAATTAATTGAAAATGTAGTAACACTGTAAACAATATCTTCTTATTTTCTTTCTTAATCCACATTCATCATTCGGTGGTGATGTTATTCCAAAGTTAAAATGTTTGACTAACATGAACTTGCTCCACTTGTAAACAGGCCACAAACCCCTTTAACTTTTTCAATCATCCTTTTTAAACATCTAGGTCTGTTTTGGTCTATAACAGTCAGTTCCCGATGGATCTTATCCCAACCCCTTTTTTTTTCAATTGGCTACCATGAAGTAAAATGGGCCCTTGTTAACATTGTTATTCTGTGCTTCTTTTCGAAGCTGTCTTTGCGGTCAACCTTCCAATCAACACCTGTCCATCAAACCGACATTACAGCACGTTCTTAACATAACGACAGCTCAAACGCTATACTAATAGGTGCTGGAGCTCCACCCTTTGACCTTTGTGCCCCGTCATTTGTCAGACCACACAGTGTTTGGGCGTGAAACAATCCAATCCATCTACGAGCTGTTGGGTAGAGGGCTCCCACAGCCCCTGCAGGCCCATTCGACCGGAGGGTAAGCAAACCTGGAATCCCACTTACATCCGTCTTGGGCTTGGACGATGTGAAAAGCCCGTTGTCCCTGGCAACAGCTGGCCTGACCACATTTCCTCCAAAGGGAGTTTGGCCTTTTCCTCAGGGCAATCCGTTAGCGCTGTGGCCCGTCTCTTTCTGGGTCGGTGTGGTGAAAGCAAAGCCTGATGAAAGGATTGAGACACCTGAGACAGGAAACCGTGCCTTTCCACTTCACTAATATTGCATTTCAACATCTCCTGCTAGTTGTGAGCTCCAGATTTGCGTCAAGTAAACTATTAGCGTGGGTTTAATGATGACATTAAGTGAGGATGCACACAAATACTCAATGTATAAACCGGACATCAAGGTCACGCAAAACCTGGACAAAATAGGGAACTTGAAGCTGTGAATTCCAGTTTTAAAGTAATACAAAATAAAAGTCTTGGGAAATTACAGTATATTTGCATGTGTGTGTAAAAACAGCTTAATTAACTGGTTTTATTCAAGTCAAAATAGTTTTGAACATGAATCAAACCGATATACCTCATTTTTATTTCAACAAAACTAATTATTTATAGGTTAAATAAATAAAAAGGGTGTAGAAATTCCTTGCTGATCTCAATCCTTGTCCAGTAATGATGAATGACTGTAAATGGTCACAGAAATGTATCGATCAAAAGGTGTGATTTAATACTAAAGAGATGAACTTTTACATCAAGTATCGAAAAAAGACAAAGTGTTCTGAGAACATACACATTTCATGCAATTAAAGGGCAAAATGGACAGGAGTGATTGCTCATTTCCTGACATGTCAATCCCACTGAGCTTGTCCTGTGGTGAGCTGTCAGCAGAAGCAGTCAAGTGTTCCCCGGCAGAGGCCTGACGCCTGCTCGCGGACCTCCCGTATTCTCAGGGGAAGTCATTTCTCATGCCCTCTTGGTAAACAAAATATACAATGCAAGCATGATGCAGGACCACCAAGTAAAAAAGCATAAGCAGGACTGACAATGGCTTCCATTCACATTTTTATGAAGTATATACAAAATAAGCACACGAGTGAATGATAACAATCTCTGGGCTGAACACAAATAATCAAAGAAAAAATGTATAGGATGACAGGCAGTATCTATGATGTATACAAACTTTAACCAACACATTTGACACATTTTTAATATACTCTACCATTAAATGCATGTAAAGTAATAAAATGTGCACATAGATGGGTAAAAACCTCACTTATATGCAATGCCAATGCATTCTTATCCCAAGGCGTCATATACGACGCTTTTGCCAATGCGTAGACATCCAACGCACATGGTGTCAATATAACACGCACAGATTATGGGTAGGTTTAGGTCTGGGGTAGGGTTAGGGTTAGACCACTAGGAGGCGCCTTCTGACCAATATATTTCTGCGTCTCATATTGACGCTAAAGGGTGCCATGTGTGTTGGATGTAGACGAAATGTCAAAAGCGTCAGTATATGACACCTTGGGATGAGAACGGGCTGACAATGCAGTTCATTCATTGTTCTGACTATGTTTGTGTGTGAATTTGACCAAATCAGCAAGATCTGACAGGATGGTGTGGTTTACACTGCTGTGTGAGATGTGAGGGAGCATGACAGCACTGCACACTACACCTGATGACATGATTAGGCTGTCAAACTGAAAAAGAAAAAAATGAAATTTTACGAAATAAGAAATAAAGAGTAATTTGCATAACTATTTTCCTTAGATTCTGAATATGTTTATGCACAACTATACACAACTATTTAACGGTTAATAAATATGTATATAAATGACTTTATTAATTTTAAAAGAATGAATATTGGACATTTTTCTGGAGTATGAACTTCAAATGCCTTACTGTTCGTTCACACCAGACGCGAATGGTGCGGAAAATGCACACCTACCGCGTCTAGTTATACGTGTGAACACTTTGAATCCATTTGCGTGTCAAGAGCGAAATTGACGTGTGTAAAAACAAAAGTTTGAAGCGAAATTTACGCATGTGGGAATCTAAATCCATTGGCGGCCATCTTTGTTTATGTTGATCGAGCATTCATCGAGAGAGTCATCGCTCTGTATTTGCTCTGGAGAGCAGAACAGTGGCGTGGGGATCATCGTGGCCGTATTTGTGTCCACCGGACCCTTCAGAGGCGAACTGTTTGGCGAGTTTCACCATTTGCTCGCTCCAGGAGCTGCGTCTGGATGACGGCCGCTGTCAGTGATACTTCCGCCTGTCCCACGCCCAGTTTGATGACCTGTTGTCCCGCATCGGAGCGAGGATCACCCTCGCCCTCATCCACCTAATCTGTCATTTATTTTTGTTTTGATGATAAATAGAGCCAGCCTCCAAAGTTATAAAATGTCCTGTGATTTTTTTTCTCTCTCACGTCCAGACACGAACTTATATATGTTGGTTGTCTTTACATCATCATAATAATATTTCATATAATCTAGATATGGAATAAATAACATTCAATGAAAAAGAAAATGAACATGTCTCGTATATTGAAATAAACTTTTAAGTGATAAAATATTTGCTTTGTTGTGCATAAGAACCACACCAGGCATTTAGTCATATTAAAAAATAATTTATTGAAGCATCCAAATACTTTACCATCTGAGCAAGCAGCAGGCTCCTGATTTGTTAACATGGCGCAAATTGACGATTTCCAAAGTTCCGATTTTTCAACTCGGGCGGCAGGCGCGAATTTGCGTCAAACGCGTGAATGCACAAATATCACTAACTAATGGTGCATATCCACTAGTGCGGTGCGAGCGGAGCGTAGCGAGCGTTTTCAATTCATTCCCATGGAAGTCGAGCTTCACGCTCGTGTATTGCATTTTGGGATTGACAGCGGACCGGTGAAAGCGTTGAGAGCATTAAAAGGTTGGGCATTTCTCGACTTTATGCAAATATCAAGCGAAAAACGTGGTCGGCATCCAATTGATGTGCGGTTCGGATATGACATCGGTTTTGATATTTTAAAAATATGCAAATTGTTCCAGAGTTAATGCTGGATTTAGTGCGTAAATAATTTTGTTTACAAACTAGACGCTTTTTCAGTTGTTATATGTTAAATAATTCATTTCGGATGTGTTCATTGTGATTATACTGGCTGGGTTTTTAAAAGTTTATAAAATTGATGGGATATCTTGGCTTGGGGCATTTATGTAAACAAAGCTTGTCTATTTCCGAATGTAATCGCGTGCATCTCTGATGATTATACGATTATACGTATATGTATGTATGTGTTGAATAAAAAAAAACAAAAACAAAAAAAAAAAAACGATTAAACGCACTCGCAACAGAAACACACCACAAAGCTGAGACGTTATAGCGTTGCCAGCGGCACTGAGCGGAGTTTTGCCGCTGTAGTGGACACACACCGTAAATCATTCGCGCTTAACGCGACAGACGCTCAATTCGCGCCATATGCTCGACCGCGCCTCATTTGTGCCGCAGGAATTTTTTACGCGCATAACGCGTCTTTCCATTGACTTAACATTGAAATCACTCATGCCTGACGCGCTATTCGCGTCTGGTGTGAATGCACCATTAAATGTGTAGGATGTTGTGATAATTTTGCACATATATTCTGACCTCATCATCAGCTGCTGCTTCTGTTTTTTTCTCTAAAATTAATTGTTGGTTACCCAGACAGCAAACTGACATTGCATCAACGTGGAAACGACGTCTCTCATGACATCGAAACAACGTTGATTTTGCTCATCGAATTAACGTTGAACCAACGTCAGACGCGGCATTCTTCAAAGCTAAATGAAAATCGAAAATTGGTTTGCTTTCATAACGTTGAAACAACGTTGATTTCAAGTTGATTTTCCGCTAGTTTTGAAAGAATGACGCGTCTGACGTTGGTTCAACGTTAATTCGATTGAGCAAAACAATGTCAGATCAACGTTGTTTCGATGTCATGTTTCCACGTTGATTCAATGTCAGTGTGATATCTGGGTATACCATCCTGACTTTCATTTGGCAGCCATTTTTTTCTATTATTTATAATATTTAATTTAATTTAAATACAAACATATATAGATGTATTTGATATAGATATATACATGCAGTGTCATTGTATTACTTGAAATCGTGTGAGTTTAGTCCAAATCACATCCTTCGTTTGCATGCCCTGCACTTTAAATGTGTGGTTTAAGTTACACAGCCACGTTATCAGATCATGATTGTTTGTTCTTATTTGTCTATGCCAGGTTAATTATGTTTTCACAGCCAAAGCAGTGGATCAGCAGGGAAGGCATGCCCTCCAGCAAAGACATAATGAACCACGTCCTGTCCTCACACAAGTCATGACACAAAGGCTGATTAAGATGAGTGGCAAACACTTCTTCTCATTTCCTCCTGCAGTTTACTAGATAAATGTTGAAATCCTAAATCTTGGAGCTATCAAACTTTCCCCCGTAGTCATTCTTTACCCCAATGGATGCCACTTGTAGACATAGACATGAGATACATCATTCTATCTTTCCCATGTTTAACAGCCACATATATTAAATGAATTGTGAAATTAGTGCATAGGCTCAGGGTGGCCGTGGTCTCGGAGGTGACTCAGGGCAGTGTGTGAGGAGACTTTCAGACACACACTCCATATTCTGGACAGTTTCACAGGATCTCAGGATTTCATGCTGAAAATGAATTGTGAACTTGCTGGTAACTCTTTCTTAGTAGTTTCATATGTTTTACTTCACCGCCTGCAGTCTCTCTGCACCATTGAAATAGGATAAGCTGTCTCTCCAAAAAAACAAACAAAACAAAAAAACTGGCATACAGGACAGGTAAAGTCAATCAAATCAAAAAATTAAAAAGCAACCCCCGAGGTTAGTATCGAAAGACAAAAAATATGAGATAGGAGAATGCATTACATTTCGGTGCTTATACATTTTGCGCTCCCTCAGGCTCAGACAGTTATGTGACCAAACACAAAATGGAGAAATAATATGACATGGGAGGAAAAAGTATGCATTTGTGATTGAACGCAACATTTTGTGGGGGAACATTTTTGTAAAAGAGAAAAAACAGAGATTTTGAGAGTGAATGCAATGGTTCTTTGGACAATTGTAAAGAAAAATAACCGCACTCTCTAGTTAAATCTCATGAAGATTTATTCATTCACCATGTCCACACAGACGCGTTTCGGCCTAAGCCATCATCAGTGAGTGTGTAGTGTGAAACAAAGAGGTTGTTTTTAAACATCACAGGTGGACCCCAATCAGCAACATCAGGTGCGTCAAATTACCAACATCAAGACACGCAAAAAGTAACATCAAAAACAGACAATGCTCACATGTAACCCTTATAAACAATTGAAAATAAAAATAAATAAATAAATGGGGGAAAAATATACATATATACACATATATATACATAAATACATACATACACATACGTATACATATATATACATATATACCCAGATAGCAAACTGACATTGAATCAACGTGGAAATATGACATCGAAACAACGTTGATCTGACATTGTTTTGCTCATCGAATTAACGTTGAACCAACGTCAGACGCGTCATTCTTTCAAAACTAATGGAAAATCAACTTGAAATCAACGCGTTGTTTCAACGTTATGAAAGCAAACCAATTTTCGATTTTCATTTAGCTTTGAAGAATGCCGCGTCTGACGTTGGTTCAACGTTAATTCGATGAGCAAAATCAACGTTGTTTCAATGTCATGAGAGACGTCGTTTCCACGTTGATTCAATGTCAGTTT
Source organism: Pimephales promelas (assembly GCF_988280905.1). Lineage (NCBI taxonomy): Eukaryota > Metazoa > Chordata > Actinopteri > Cypriniformes > Leuciscidae > Pimephales > Pimephales promelas. The sequence continues at coordinate 5,272,012 of NC_142790.1, forward strand.
GCTATCTGGGTACACACATACATACACATGCATATATATATATATATAAAAAAAAAAAACGCTTTTAAATAAACCCAATTTACAAATTAGATTATTTACAAAAACAATTCAACATTATTCTTCATTTAGACCATTTGGGTGTACCGTTTGAAGCGTGTAAATCCAAAAGGCTTCTCGTTGATCGTTCCCTATCTCCACCCCGTTGTAAAGCTTTAACATGTTCAATGCCTTGAAATTTCAACGTACAAATATCATGCCCAAATTCGTTAAAATGTCTAGCCACAGGTGATTTAATGTCGTGATTCCGTATGTTACTTTTATGTTCGTGTATTCTTATCCTTAACTCTCTTTTTGTTTTACCTACGTAACAAAACCCACATGGACATTTAAGTAGATACACAACAAAGGACGTACGGCAAGTAATTCTCCCTCTCACAGAGAATTTCTTGCCACTCCGTGGATGAAGAAAAGAATTAACTGTAATCATAGCATTACAATTCGCGCAACTTCTGCAAGGAAAATTGCCCGGATCAAGGGCTGTAAGCCAATTAGTTGGCGGAGTGTAGGAATCAGCTCTAACCAAAACATCCCTCAGATTCCGCAAACTCTTATAGGCAAAGAGTGGAGGGTTTTGGAACGATTGACCAATCTGCGTATCGCTAGATAAAATGTGCCAGTGTTTATTTACTATCGATTTAATCGCACCCGAAAGGGGAGAAAATGTCTTTGGACAATTGCACACAAACATTCTTCCAAGTTTAGTGATGGAAACTAAGCTTTCACAAGCGAATCCCAAGTTTCTTGGGGGGAACGCAATATCATTGTGAGAGAACGCAAATGTTGGCGATGAAAAGAAAACAAGAGGGGAGGAAAAAGTATGGGGAGGAACCCAATATATTTGCGAGAGATCCCAAACTTTCTTGGGGAAACAAAAATGTATCAAAAGATACTAAACTTTACCCATGTATCACTGTTTTATTCATACTACATCTGTGCCAAAGCAGTTCCTAATCTCTGAACCGACTCAAGATTTAATCATATTAAAGATCCGAAGGGCTGTTTGAGGTTGAGTAATTTTGGCGCGCAACAAGCCCTTCTCAACAATACATCAATAATGTGAATAAGAAATGATATTTACTGCCAATCAAAAAAGGCAATGTTTGGTTGGTTTACGTTGCCTATGTGAAATATTAATATGTGTTAGCCCTGTGAGATGCAAAAACCTAGACGGGGCACACGCTGGCACCAGAAGCAAGGCCACAGTTTGACAAGGCAAACAAGCCACCATAAATAAGTGATGAGCAATGGTTTGGAGAGAGGTTTCTAAACATTAAATAAACAGCCGATGCATCAGCATACCCCGAGTTGTAGACTCCCAAACGCAGTGTTTCCAACATAATACAAGTTGTTAAAAATTAACCTGTTCATTGGCAGAAAGCGAGAGGCGTCGTGCTTGCTATGCGTGTGGTTTGGGTGTCACGTGTTAAATCATTTATGCAGGATTAATGTGAGACCATGATGCAATGCACCGAGAAAAAGACCTCCAAGCTAGAGGCGCACGGACTCTGGAACTGTGTAAGAGTCAAAAAACCTAAATAAAGGCAGCGTTCTCACTAATTCCACACATATTTCCTAGAGGGATGTGTAGTGTGCATGACATGTCAGCAAATTGATGTCAAGCTGTGACTGACAGATGGAGAAGTTATTCCCAAGCCTGGGGGATGCACTACGTATTTCACTTCACCTGTGAGGAAAGTGTCTTTTTCTGGAGAAGTAGGGATGTGTGTGTGTGTGTGTGCGCACGCGCATACTGAAGGCTTGGTTAAACAGGCTGCAGATATTTAGCAATGTCATCTGGATGATACTGATAGCCATCCACATAGATGATTGTTAATAATGACATTAACATACTCAACATAGGGAGCGGCGGTACTGGTTGTGGAAAATTAAGCAATGATATTATGTTAGATATTTCACCCTAATGATGTGGTTCAGGTCATTTTGACTCGTAGAGGTTTTGGTTTTTAAATTTTTGACTTTATATTTCGATATGAGGTCAGAATTGCAAGATATAAAGTGAGAATTGTGAGATATAAAGTCAGAATTGCGAGACATAAAGTAGCAATTGCTTGTTATAAAGTCAGAATTACAAAATATAAAGTCAGAATTACAAGATATTAAGTCAGAATTGCGCGTTTTAAAGTCAGAATTGCGTGATATAAAGTCATAATTGCGAGATATAAAGTCAGAATTGGTTGATATAAAGTCGTAATTGCGTGTTTTAAAGTCAGAATTGTGAGATATAAACTATTCTGAGGGGGGAAAAAAAGTTCATCTTTTTTTTCCTTAGAATTGTCCTGATAACTCGCAATTGAGAGTTTATATCTCACAATTCTGAGAAAAAATGTCAGAATTATTGTGAGATTTAAGCTCACAATAATAACAAAGTAGATAACTCACAATTATGTGTTATAATGTCAGAATTGCGAGATGTAAACTCGCAATTGTGAGAAAAAAAGTCAGAAATATGAGATAAAAAGTCTCAATTCTCTTTTTTCTCACAATTGCGACTTTATTTCTCAGAATTGCGACTTCATATCTCGTAATTGTGACTTTATTTCTCAGAATTGCGACTTCATATCTCGCAATTGCGACTTTATTTCTCAGAATTGCGACTTTATTTCGGAGAATTGCGACTTTATATCTCACAATTGCGACTTTATTTCTCACAATTCTAAATTCTCGCAATTTTGAGATAAAAAGTCGCATTTATTTATTTATTTATGTATTTATTTTTTATTCAGTGGCGGAAACAAGCTTCCATGCATAAAAAACGATTTACAACAATTTTTTTAAATGGCCGGTACATTTTTAACTGGGAACATCAAAGGAGTTACAGGTTTTTCAACGCAACGTACAGGTAAAAAAAAATAAAAAAATAGTGGCCAAAATGGACAATTTGATCTAAAAGTGTCTGGTGACAACAAACTCTGTAACATATGTTAGTTAATAATTATTAAATATGCTATATTTAGTTGTTTATTTATTCCTTCTTTTTCTTTTTTTCCTTTTGAAAATTAAAAAAAATCTATAATGTAATTGGATGTTGTAGTTTTTGGATGTCATATTTTTATTTTTATATTTTATGTTTAAATGTCCTTAATGTCCTTCAAGTGGAGTCAAGGAATATTGTAATTACAAGTTCGGAGCACAATGGTCGAGCAAAGGAATAGTGTCAACTTGTTAGCTTAGCAACATGCTAATTTTAGAATCTGCAGCAGGTGCCAGGTTACTTGTGTAATTCACACAGTATCATATCTGACACATGGCGTTTATACTTGTTAAGAAGTAATTGGTTTTGACACGTTGTATTTTCCATAGCCAGGGAACTCTGAAAGAAAGTTTTAGAATTGAAGCAAAAGCAGATCCACTTTTCCTGTCATTGATCTCAGTCTGGTATTGCACTCGAGAGCTGAGAAGTTAATTTTACCTGCGTATGTCTTTACTTCCTTGTAGAAAACAAATTAAATGAACCTCATTGAATGGAAAAAGCGGTCATGGCAATCATAGAGTAAGTCCAATTATTAGTGTATGAGTTTATTAAAAGGTACAGCATGCCTTACTGTGATGGATCTGTTTACTTCTGCGATGATGAGAGTTTGTTTGGAACAGTTAATGACTCTTTTTAGGATTATCTGACACAGTAAGTCCCTGTGAAGACTGGAGGAATGGTTCGATAAGTCTGTCCTTTTCACAGAAAGTTCCAGCCCGTTCTCATCCCAAGGCGTCATATAGTGACGCTTTTGACAATGCGTAGACATCCAACATGGCACAATTTATGTCATGACGGCGCCTCCTAGTGGTCTAACCCTAACCCTACCCTAGAACTAAACCTACCATAACCGAAGCCTGTTATATTGACGCTAAAGGGTACCATGTGCGTTGGATGTATACGCATTGTCAAAAGCATCACTATATGCGTTGGAAGTTCCTGTTCTGACTTTGATATAAGAAAAAAATAATAATACAAGGTAAAAAAAAGAAAATAAATTAAACACAAAAATCAATCATTCACAAATATAGCATTCAGATAGTGCCTTAAAGATGCAGTTTGTGTGTGTTTTTTTATATATTGTAAATAACTGATTAGCTATTATTAAAGAGGAGAACTGGTAAAATATCTGCATTATATGGTGTTTGCATCTGGGACTATTGGCTGATCTCATCGAGGGCATCTTTAGGACTTCTATGTTGAAGAGATGCTTGTGAAATAATCAGGTCACAAAGTGTTCCCTGAGGAGATCCTATCTTTTGACCAGTCATGGGCTTTTGGGAAAGTATTTGACAGATTCACAAGGATGTATGACCTAGTTCTCAAACTATGCGAACAAAAAGGAATGAACGAAGAAGATTTTATACCTTGCAATGTGCAGAATTTGGTAACAGAGCTTGTTCAGAAATTACTTTTCTATCAAGAACTGTCAGTGTCTTTTCCAAAGGTGGGAACATTTATTAAGTGTATACTTGTAATAAAATAACTTCCAGGTCCCCATTTTAAACATTATCCAGTTGTTTGGGGCTAAATGCGGTTCTGTGAGGTGAGTCATGCTGTGGAATATCACTAGCTCTTCTAATCAAACCATTGGAGGATATAACTCCCCTTTCAACTAAAGAAAACTCCATATATGTGCATACATTTCTCAAATGAAGGCTGAACTGTAGAAAAAAAAAATCTAATCTTAAAATAATATAGACTAGGCCTACTTTATTCTGACATGGCTAAACCACTATGAGGCATATTATTGAAACACATTTTTCCACATTACGACAATGTGGAAAAATATCTGCGTTAACTAAAATAGAAATAAAAAAATTGACTTTAAAAAGAACTAAACTGAAAATGTTATTCTCTGACAATCAATCAATCAATCAATGACAATGCATCAAAAAAATAAGATAAGAAATAACAGTTGGCAATATCAAAGAGCATAATAAGCTGTTTTGTACTGCTAAAAATAACTGGAAGTGACTGACACCGGGAGCCAGACATATTACATTTACAAATGGTTACCAAAGTATAATAAAGTACTTGTGGGATAGATAGTATCATCTCATCTATCTACTAACACTTTGTTGTGATGCTCCCAACAGACATTCTACTGACTATTAGAAATTTTGCCAACATGTCAACCTATTCAACTGACCCGAACCCTAACCTAACAGTATATTAATACTCTAATTACCGTTGTAGAGTATGGTACTTATAGAAAGCCATCCATTAGTATTGCCATTTTAAAAAATAAAATTCAGTTTTTAAGTTTAATTTAAGTTTAACTAAAAAAAAAAAAAACCCTTCTAAAAAAAGAGAAGAGAAAAAAAGAGAATACCTTCTAAAAATACCTTGATATATTATTATATTATCCTAAAAAAAAGTCAAAAATAAATGTAATTCATTGTCCTTGTCAGAGCCATTGCTGAGTAAGTTATGAACATTCCACTCAGGAATGTATAGGAAGTATTTATATTTTTTTTATTAAAGCTGCAGTCCGCAACTTTTCCTCTTTGACACCATCTCTGTTCGAAATCTGCAATTGCAGTTATTCGCGGAATTATCATCTTTACGTAGGTTGTAAAATTTACAGCAACCGTGCAAATAGCCTACTTTGTTCTCAAACTGTTCATGTTAACAATGTCAGCATTGCATGACTAATGTTAAATTGAACGTGTTTTATGGTTACCTGTGTAGATCAGAATTTATATTTTCCATAGCAAAACGAGAAAGGCACAACATGAAACTCCATAACTGTGTGAATTAAGAAAACGTACTGTTACACGATTGAACTATTGAAATGTCTTACTTGTTCAGCAGAAAAAAAGCCGTCTCTTCTTCCGTTTTGACCCCCCCCCCCTTTTTTTTTTCTGGCCACCTTAAATCTGAAGTACAAAGTCTTTTGGGTATTATAACTGCTGAATCTCCAGTTGACACGGATGATTGCTGTTTGGATCTTTCTGGATGCCATAAGTTTAATTATGTAAAGTGCTGCGAGAAAAGCCTATACATCTACATCTCCTCACAGACACAGCTAGAAACTCCTTCTTTTTGTCTACGGGTGTGATGTAATGACGCAAGGACATGCTCGAATTTCCCGAGGAAACCCACCAGTAGCACTGGAAATAAAATCATTATTACAAGCTAACTGTTCTGAATCTAACTATGGCAAGAAGATAGTTTTGACCATTGGCAGAATATGTTTTTTTTTTTATATATAATTATTTATAATTATTTTTAACTTAAAAAGTTATGGTAAGCAGCTTTAAAGTCTTTCCTCATAATAATGAACACAAGCAATTTTCGCAACTTAAGGTTTTTCTTTCCATATCTTCAATCTGTCCTATATCCGAGTTAAAGAGCAGGAGAAAATTTGTCATTGGAAGAGGAGGTCTGGTTTTAACATTTTTAAAGTTCACTCCATCTATGAAAGAAACGTTAGCGTACACAGAGAAAAAAAAACAACATAAATTTGAACCTCAAATGGATATGGTAAGTGGTTTCTTGGATTGTAAACGATGGTCGAAAAAAATGGGAGGGAAAATATCTTCTCAAATTCTTGGGCAAATGTTTCATCTGCTGACCTGTGCATGGATGTAAATATAGCTAAATTGGTGGTTTTTAGGTTAGGTAGTATATCAAATTCATAAATACCATACTTCCAGCTGAAATGGTATTTTTTATATTCAAATCAATGCTGTGAAAGACGTTGCGATCAAAATTACAGTGTCATCTCATTGAAGTGTTTACCTCTATGTCACAATGTTTGAAATTCATTGCTGAATTGTGCACTTAACAAAAATAGGGAAAAAAAGCCAGTTTGGCCTTTCCCCTCATGCAGACGCAACGCAGAATATTAACACACACTGCAGAAGTGAAGCATGGAAGAGAAATCAACCTTGAGAGCTGCTGCCACCAAAACCAATTCATTTGCTTTGCTCTGTGTACAGCAGAGACACACTCTTGATTCAGCCGTGGCCACGGAGCTGGTATTGACGTATGCCTGTATTTCAAAATAACAAATTGACAGAAGTGCACGTGTCTAGCATACTACTACATGTTAGGAACTCTTATTTGCCCCTCACAGAAGAATAAAAAGCAGTCTTAATGTGAAATATCCAGGAATATTATTGTATGTCACTAATTTTTGACAAATGGGATTAGACAATTTTATAGGTAATCAACTGGAGTTGTGAAAGATCGAAATTGAGTCTTCATTAAAAGGATACTTCACCTCTGAAAATATGAATGTGTACTTAAAATGGGTCATTTATGTAGAAGAAATATGGAATTATTTTTGAATTTGCAGTTTTCTAGACTGAAAAAAGACAAGAACTCCCAGAATGTACTTGCTTCGCTTCCCTAGGAGGCCACACCTTCCGGTAACAGAGCGCAGAAGTTAAACAACAAGTCTAGGCTACTAGTGAGTCTCCATGATGAGTCTGCCCGAAAATGTGTTTCGAGATTGCCCAAAAAGTTTGGGATTGGGCTTTTGCGTTCTACAGTGGCCATTCATCGTGTTTACTGTGGCGAGCGGGACGAGTGAGAGCCGCCGGAGAACGGCACGAGGCCGGTGGCATGATTACCGATGAGCGACACCTGTGAGACACACCGGTCTCGTATCTCTCACAGAGGAGCGGGAATTTTCTTTGTAATGTTAAAACACACATCGACCGATCACTTGTTTAGCGTTCATGTAAACACTACATTCAGATTCACCAATGAAATTAATTCAGTTAGATTGAAACAAAATCTGCCCAGATAGCAGACTGACATTGAATCAACGTGGAAATATGACATCGAAACAACGTTGATCTGACATTGTTTTGCTCATCGAATTAACGTTGAACCAACGTCAGACGCGTCATTCTTTCAAAACTAACGGAAAATCAACTTGAAATCAACGCGTTGTTTCAACGTTATGAAAGCAAACCAATTTTCGATTTCATTTAGCTTTGAAGAATGCCGCGTCTGACGTTGGTTCAACGTTAATTCGATGAGCAAATCAACGTTGTTTCAATGTCATGAGAGACGTCGTTTCCACGTTGATTCAATGTCAGTTTGCTATCTGGGTGTGCATGTTAACAATGAATGGCGACTGCAGAAAGCAGAAACTGAATCCCGGATATCGATGGCCGGACATGTCTGGGAAAAAGAGGATGATACTACTCAGCTTTCTCCACAGAACACCCTTTATGGCGCTTTTCCACTACACAGTACCAGCTCGATTCGACTCGGCTCGGCTCGCCTTTGTTTGGTTTTCCACTGTGTTAAAGTTGTACCTGTACCTGCTTTCAGGTACTTTTTTTTGTCCCACCTCCGGCGAGATTCTGAGCGAGCTAAGGTGAGCTAAGGCAATACTAAAATGTCACGTCAAAACAATGCCGACTGCTGATTGGTCAGAGAGAATCGTCACCATTCACTGCGTCATCATTACACGTGCCAAATAGAGTATCCAGAATAACCCTGCTATTTTTAAATAGTTTGGCCAGAGATAGTTTCTAAACTTACTGCTATTATTATGGCAACTCGGAAGAATACGCCATGGTCATCTTGTCACAGGCAGGCTTTCTGGCGGGATCTGTGGTTCCTGATGTAAGATGAGTGATCAGCACGAACACAAATACTCGTATCTCGTTGAAATCTTGACAGATTTACAAATGTTTTGGATTCTTACAAATGTTATTAAAGGTCCTGTTCTTCGTGATCCCATGTTTCAAACTTTAGTTAGTGTGTAATATTGTTGTTAGAGTATAAATAATATCTGTAAAAGTATAAAGCTCAAAGTTCAATGCCAAGCGAGATATTTTGCATTTTTCAATAACAGAAGTAGCCTACATCGAACGGCCCGTTTGGACTACATCGCTCTACTTCCTTCTTTAAAGGTGGAATACCTAAGATTTTTGCATTAAAATATTCCAAAATCACAAGGCCAGTGTTATATATTTAGTTAAGACGATAACTTACAATATTCCAAATGTTTCAAACAATGTTTAAATCGCGAGAAAATTTAGATTTTAACCAAGAAAACGGGGCGTGTGAGCAGGGGTGAGCTGGGAGTCGCCAGTCAATCGCGTCATACCTCGGTTTCCGCTCGTACTACATGTAGTCCTGGACAAATGCGGAAGTTGTAGTTGTGCGTTAGCGTCTATCAAGCAACAAACGTCAGCTTTGTTATGGAATGGAGCACAATTATTCTTTTCATTTATTCTCGGAATGTGAACTGTTGGCTGTAAAGGGGGTCGCAAACCGGACGAGAAGCGCCGCGCCACGTCTAGGACAACTCCACAGTATCGCACACCGGACGAGCACTTTCTCATCAGTGTATGGCCAGCAATATTGTTATGTTTAATGACATGAAAGGAAGATAATGTCTGTTCTATGCTATGATTGTACTGTACAATTAAATACAATCGTTGCTGAGTCTGCATTCTGAAAACTTTACCTCAGATCATCCGTTAACTGAATGAATTGAGAGTCTCACCTGAAAAATCTAATAACATCAGCTATTGTTATTCAAGCAGCTGATTTCTGTAAATGAATGCAAAACTAAATGCATAGGGCGAAGTCAGGATCCATTAGCAACGATTTGAGACAAAAATAAGTCACTTCGTCCAGTGACTCGTGTAACATCTGTGATAACTAGTTTACTTTTAAACCTGACTTTTCTTGCAGTTATTTCAGTTTAATGAAAAACAAGCATGTCATTAAACGCAACATTTATAGAAATCGAACTTTACCTCATCCATGACAACTAATTTTCGATTCCCGTCTGACTGATTTATCCACGGTGGAGTTGAAAACAACAGTTCCCATCATTCCGCGTTCCTCCACGGCGTCATCAAGCAAAGCCGTTGTTGTTGTTGTTTTGAATGTAGCGCCCTCTAGCGGCATAAAATCTTAGGTATTCCACCTTTAATGACGTCAGTAGAACAGTTTTTTGACGAACGTCCGCCCACAGGAATGCTCCCTCAACTCCCTCAACTTGCGCACTTCTTATAACTTACTGTGTTTACTCAGCTCTTAAGGTGATTTTCTGAAGTAAAACTGACGCTTCATCTTTTGTGTGATGTACAATAATCTTTATTAAACTCATCAGTGTATTTTTTTTTTATCATCATTCGGACCTGGTCCAAAACAGCAGACTTGTAGGCTATTAATAAATAATGGATACATACAAGCAGATGACAAATACGTTATAGTAAGCATAATTAAACTACTAAACTATACCTGTTCCATCTCTATACAGCAGTCATTCCCAAAGTCGGGGTCCCGACCCACACGTGGGTCGCGGGAGATTTTGTCTGGGTCGCCAAGTCGAGCACTATTTTTCAGTGTGTTGTAGGCTACTCTCTAGATATGGGCTATTCAATTGGCGGCCCGCGGGCCAAGTGCGGCCCGCCAATCATCTCCATACGGCCGAGGGCACCCCAACCTCCCTCTCCTCCTATTTTCTGGTGGTGCCGCGCGGCTAAATTTGGTTAGATATGCGCGTGGACGCAGTGGCGCGTGCAGCTGGATGACTATACGCACGCACTGTGTGTGTACCATGAGCACTCCGACTGACCTGAGAGAAAAGTTTACAGTCCGAATATTTCAGCAGTTTTTATGTGTGTCCCGTATTTCTGTCGACTGAACCAGCGATAATAATCATTCGTTGGTTTGATTATTTCCTTTCCATGAATTGGCCATTGGCCAAACGCACGTGCATAACGGTCTGAAACGATTCGGATTTGTTCACCTGAAGCGGTTTCTCGGTAAGTAACAACAAATAGAGAACAAAATAGCGCTGGTTTCAGTCGTTTTACTAGTTTACTTTGAACTAGGCAGCACGGCCCAGTGGATAACGGAACGCAAAGCTTAAAGGAGTTGCGTTTACTCCCGGTCCCGGACACTATTATTAAACAACGTTGCGTGACATCCTTTAAGAAGCGTCGGACACGTACTCCTCTCTCTTACAAACCACACATCACTCAATGATTTTAACTAGTTTTAAATCGGATGAAACAGTCTTAACATTCCCAACACTACTGATGAGAAAAATAGAAGAAACATGAATAAAGTTAGAAGACTAAATGCCCTAATCACCCCCCTTACAAACATTTACCATGTAATAGCCTGAATGTAATAATTTACCATGGTTTGGGCATAAATGTGGAATATTTATATTGAATGCTATGTTATAGTCATTTATATTGCCTTAGATTTATTAGGGGGGTAGAGGAATATGTATTTAATCGTGTGTGTAGTTTTTTTTTTTTTTTTTTGTGCCTGTTTAGGCATTTTTATGCAGTGGTAGTGAGCCATGCATGGTTACAAAGTCTCAGTGTCAGAATATTTTAATTTAAGCCTATAATAATTATTATAGTAAATTATGTACACTGTAACTATGGGAATATGAAAACAATGAGATGCCCTGTCAACTTTTCCTTTCTCATTTCACCTCTGCATATTGTCAACAACAGGTTAAACAAAAAAAGTGCTTTGTCAAATATCTGTATCTCTTTTAAATAGTTAACTGGAAGCTTAAAAAATGACCTTAAAAAATGGTCATACATATTTTGTTAATGCATAAATTCTCTTCGTGATATATGAACTATATGGGCCTGATGTTTTTTGGGTCACAAGGATTTATCGACTTTAAAATGTGGGTCGCCAGAAAAAAAGTTTGGGAAACACTGCTATACAGCACTCTGACTCTGTAGGCATTATTGTCCGACTTGAAGTGAACACCGTTACTGAGAGTTTCTGATATTATCATCATTCCGTGAGATGAAATTGTCCTGAGAGACTGAGTGCGAGCTCATGAAGCTCCGCCCCCTGTGCCGGCAGCAGCAGCTTATTTGCATTTAAAGGGCACAAACTAAAACAGCACGTTTTTCTAAGGCCCAAAAAATGACAATTTAAACATGCTGTAAAAAATGATCTGTTGTGTGTTTTGAGCTGAAACTTTACATACACATTCTGGGGACATCAAAGACTTATTTTACTTCTTGTGAAAAGGGGCATAATATGGGACCTTTTCTGGATGATTTTTTATTGATACACTTATTATTCATAAGTGTGCAGTGTCATAACTACATGTCTGACGTTGAAAACAAACCAAACCGTTAAAAAAAATCAGTCAAAAATTGAGCAAGCTATGATTTAAAAAGTACATGCACCATTAAACCAAAATGTTACGAGTGAGCAAGCTGCCTGTGACAAGATGGCCGCCAGGTGCGGACGTCGACCTCCATTGGGCAGCAGTGTGGACGAGACATCTAGCCTTTATTATGGATATCTATGGCAGTATAGGTCATAAACCCCGCCCTCCCCATATAATTGAATGGAATGCGAGCCAAACTAAAAAAATCGTATTACACAATATGATGTGTCATTTTAGGTAGATAGCCTACCGTATACAACTTCAATTTTATTTAGTTTTAGTTGGTTATTTGATGCTATAAAAATGGGTTGTAATGTCATGATTGACAGCTGTGCTTGTGATTGAGTCTGCATGAGAGAGAGTATGTGCTGGACCTTGACACCGGGGCTCCACCTCAGGATCTCTGCCGAGCAGACTCTGGCTCTATGACGTAATCGGCAATCACTGTTTCTGGGATAGTTTGGCTTCATTTTTCTACAGTGGAGGGAAGCGGAGAAACGTCGTCCATCTTTTTTACAGTCTATGGGCCAGACCTCATTCCTACGGAGACTATAATGGGACAAAAAAACAACAACTTTGCATTCACTTGTGACTGTTGCAAAACATTTGTATTACCTTACAAAAGCATTTCCCCCAAGAAACCTTAGAATTGCTCGCAAAACTCGTTTTCCTGCCATCTTAAATTATTTCCATCACAAAAATGATTGCAAGTGAAACTTTCGCTTTGGCAGGCTGTTTCGAACTCTTGTTTTTGGCCTGATTTTGTTCTAAACGATCTCAATATTCTACTTCGGGGCCTTAAAAGATAACAGGGTGTTAAAACTGAAAGTTTAACAGATTCATATAACTAATAACATTTGTTTTGTCTCGGTGCCGTTTTTTAACTGGCATTTATATAATCATGATAGCAATCACGTCCCTCACCTTATGAAATGGATTTGTGCTGTGTTGTCTCTCGTTCTCCGCATGTAATCCCAGGGGTGGAGTCGGTGTGTTGTCAGCCCACACGTTCAGCGTTCTGTAAAGAAAAAGCGCTCCCTCGCAGGGGGTTGTGGGAGGGAATGCTGACTCGCAGAGCTCGCGGCCTGAGGCAGTGGACAAGTTACGAGCTGTAACAAATCTTCCCGCACATCTGTTCCAGAGCCGCACCACGGGGTCTTAGGACTCTCACACACTGACGGGTGGCGAGAAATCACTTGCTCGTATTTCATCATCGGCTGTCAGTCTTGTCGATGACATGCATCGAGAGGAGGAGGGGGCGAGAGCCGCTCGGCCTCAAATAGCAGAGGTGTTTGTAAAAACCATCGCCTCTTTTTCCATGATGAGGCCCGAAGAGACAGAGAGGGAGGGAAATAGAGAAGGTAGAGAATGATATAGGATGATGACGGATGGACACCTGGGCTTGTTCACTGATTTATCGAGTGAACTGTAAAAGCATGATTCTCCTGACGCTGTAGTGGATCTAATGCTGCAGTGATTTGGGGGGGAAGAACTGCTTTAACAAGACACAAGGTGTTCACTCCAAACTGTCAGATTTCTCCACCCTAGAGGGTCGGGAGCCCTTCAGAATTTAATTGAGGTACATTGTACAAAAAAGTTTTTGCGAGATTTAAAGTCCAATTTTGAGAAAAGAATTGGGTAACACTTTATAATAACTGCACGCTATTAATCATTAGTTAAGCATGAGTAAACAGTTAATTCATCATTTATAAAACATTAATAGACATTAATATGCAGTTTATAAATACAGCTATACATGCTTTTTTCTTGATTTATAAGCATATCTATAATGCATTTAATGATTGTATTTTCATACTTTGTTAATGATCAATTAATAATTTCTAAATGAAGTATAACATTATTTACAAACCAGTTGTTTAAGAGTTGTCAGTCATTCATAAGATCACTTAGAAAGTGTAAGTAAATGTAGTAAATACAGGTAGTTATAAAGCATTTAGTAGTGGTTAGTTAACTATTTTTGTGAGCTAATCTAAAGTGAGGACTATTCATGCTTTGTAAAGCATTTATAAAGGTGATTTAAAGACTCGTCAATCTTCTAAACAGTAAAATGTAACAAACACAACGCAGTGATACAGAACATAGAAATATTTAACAGCCTTTAAAAATGCTTTACAAGGCATAACTAGTCCTCACTTTAGATGAGCTCACGAACATAAATAACTGACCACTACTAAATGCTTTATAACTACCCAAATTAACCCTTAATTACAGCATTAATACATGTTAATAAAGCATTTATTAACACATTAAGTTACCATCACTATATGTCTGAATAATAAGATGTATGAATGTACATTTAAATAGTTTATTAATCATTTACTTACTCGCTCTAAGTAATCGTATGAACCACTGAAAACTCTTAAATAACTGGTTAATAAAAAATGCAAGTCTTCATTTAGAAATGATAAATTGATCATTAATAAAGGATGAAAATACAATTATTAAACAAATTATAGATATGCTTTTAAATCAAGAAGAAAGCATTTATAGCTGTATTTATGAACTGCTTATTAATGTCTATTAATGCTTTATGAATGATGAATTAATGGTTTACTCATGCTTAACTAATGATTATTAGCGTGTAGTTATTATAAAGTGTTACTAAGAAGGGTACTTCTTTGTCACAATTATGTCTTTATATATTGCAATTGCGATTATTTATCACACAATTCTGAGTAAAAAAAAGAAAAGAGATTTATACAAAGCAATTGCGAAAAAATGATCTGAATTGTGAGATAAAAATATTTTATTTATTTATTTTATTCAGTGGTGTAAACAAGCTTCCATTCAATTTACAAACTGTGGTTTAATGTCATATTATAAGTGATTGTACTGTAAAATACTATTTTTTTTACAGTGAAAAACTGTGACATTTATAATTATATTTGACACAGTTTTGTTTAGCTTTTATTTATTTTTTATCAATAATGTACATTTGATTGCTCAGTGATATTCTTTCATTTTGTTCATGTTTACTGGGTTATTTTTGTGTTGTGTGTTTTACACTGATTGTGTTTTGTCTTTGTGTGAGACCCTGTGCACCATCTTTATAGTATTGAGTGTTGACCATGTTTTATGAAAGGGCAAGTCTGATTCATCATGTGGTTTTATATTTTACCACCTATATGCTGATTATTGGTACATTTTAAGAGAAAAAAAAGCAACATTTCAATAGTTCTAGAATCTTTGCATATTAATCACTTAATGAAATACACGGTTATAAGTTATAAAATCTCCAGGCACCAATATGCCACCCCGTAATGAAACTTTTCCAATGCATCTGTCACATTATGCTGAATTTCTATCAATCTTATCACCTTATTACTACAGTGTAGTCGTCACTAACATATATGCTCTGTTTTGTTCTTCATTTTGTCATTCTGTTCCCACAGATACTGCTTATTTAATGCAATTGTTTCACATTCTAAAATTGTTACGTATGAAATATTCAGCATTTCTATATCATTTTGTTACAGAATGCATCTATTTTAAAGACATAAAAAACACCCCAAAAAACTGAGGATGTTTGAGCATGTACAATGGCATTTGCATCAATAAAACTTTTGGATCTGGAATCAAATATATTGCAGACAACAATCATTCCACATAAGAAATCAAAAATATAAAAAATATTAAACCAGGATAAATCAAATCTGTAAGCAGATATATGGATTAAATGTGTGACAGT
Organism: Pimephales promelas; assembly: GCF_988280905.1. Classification (NCBI taxonomy): domain Eukaryota; kingdom Metazoa; phylum Chordata; class Actinopteri; order Cypriniformes; family Leuciscidae; genus Pimephales; species Pimephales promelas. The sequence goes on from NC_142790.1 coordinate 5,287,918, forward strand.
GGGAGAGGCGTTAACAGCATTAGGAAAATGCTCATGCAAGAGAAATCCAATTAAGCAACATTAACTCCTGCTGCTTTTACAAGGACATGATGGTGTAGCAGAACATCTCTGGGGAGATATACCACACAACAGGAGGTCTTGAACCTGGACAGAGGAAGACAAGTATAAAGTTATGATAAAGTTAAAGTGCCCCTAATATTATAAATAAAAGATATTACCTTTTATTTACTAAGCTGTTTGTGAATGTAAAAGTTCTGTGTAGCAAAGTTCGTTATTGTGGGAAGGAGGTGGCGGGACATTCACAGACTTTAATGATAAAATTAACAAATACAAAACGAAGGTAAAAGACAGCAGGCCTTCACAGATAACTGCTGTCACATAATAAAACACAACATAAATCCAGGCCTGTTCCTCTCTTGATCTTCACTGTCGTCGCTCCTCGTCGCGCACCTTCGCGCTCTTGCGGATGCGCCGAGTATAAACAAGGCTTCAGACTCGCTGATACAACGCATTCTCACCCCAAGGCGTCACCTTTGACCATGCTTCAATATTTGACGTTTTAGGCGCCCCTTTAGCGTCACTTACATGACGCGATCCTACGGCGTCATCTACTGATGCTAAAGGAAAGCGTCAGTTAGAGGACGCGGTTAGGTTTAGGTGTGGGGTGGGGTGGGGGTAGGGTACACGCGATCCTAGGGCGTCATCTAACTGACGTTAAAGGGCGCCTAAAGCGTCAGATATTGAAGCATGTCCAAATGCTTCCCAAGGCGTCAGTTAAGTGACGCCTTGGGGGTGAGAATGGGCTGTAATATAATATATAATATAATATATAATATAATATATAATAGCTATAATATAATATATATAAGCGAGTTATATTTTACGCCACGAAATTCCTGCTCTCTATTTTGGAATTCATATATATCGGTCTCTCTCACATTAAAAAAAAAAAAAACAAAACACTGAATTCGGTGTAGATATATCAACATACCTTTCATATTGTGATATAAATTATATTTTGGGAGGATCGTAATATCATCCATATAAAATTATATTTTGGGAGGATCGTAATATCATCCATATAAAATTAGTCTAACTGACGTAAGCCACCCAAGCCTATAGGGAAATAAAAATGAAAAATAAGCAAAAAAAAGTAAAAATAAGTAATAGTTGGCTAGTTTTATGGATTTTCAGCTTTATTTGGCTGACATTTAACGTTAGCTAACATAACTGGCCAAACTGGATTAGCAACAGTCCGAAACGTTAATACTGGCCAATACATGGATGATTACTTCATATACTGTATGTCTTTCCACAAGTTATTACACCATATCAACGAATATTTACTTACCAGATTATTGATAATGAAAGAATTAAATCATCCGCCAATAAACTCTTCACGTTTCGCGCTTAACGTGATATTATCTCGTGATAAATGATGAGACTAACTTTACTGGTTTAGCATATGTTTTTAAGTTGAGGTGACACAAACTCCAGTTAAGTCAACTAATATAGTTGAGAAATATGAGTAAGTTTCAATAGTATGAGTAAGTTGAATTAACAAATTTAGAAACCGCAAGTAAATTACATTGAAATATCTAAAATGCAGAATCATTTTTTTACAGTGTGCTTTCGCTCCTCCATGAGAGATACGAGACCGGTGCGTCACACAGGTGTCGCTCATAATGAATCACGCCACCAGCTTCGCGCCGTTCTCCCACAGCCCTCGTCCTCGTTCTGCTCGCCCAACATTATCTCAATACCAATTCGTACCAGTGATTAAAATGCGGCTAATTCGTATGAATTCATACAACCTTACTCGTACTAATTCATACGATTTATCTAAAACCCAGTGATGGGTAGGTTTCTGGGTGGGGTCACAGGTTGGTCATTCGTACGAATTCACACGAATTTGGTAACTCGTAAAATATGTACGAATTAGCAAAAATCTTACGAATTTGTACGATTGAGGTCGTATGAATTTGTAGGAATTAGCCACTTCGTAAAATTTATACGAATTGCCGTGAGATCGGCTCGCCACAGTCTGCAAAGTTTCAAATTCAGATAAATGTAGTTGTTGCCTCCCAAAATAAATAATCGATTCGTACTTTGTGCATGAAGCTACACAGGTTTGTACAAATTTGCATAATGCCAGCCAGCCTATGGTCTTCAAGGGAACAACGTCTACTTTGACCCTCAAAAACTAGCTGTAGTCGAGGCCTGGAAGTGTTTTGTTCATGTTGTTGACATGTCGAGAGGACTCGGGCTCGAATTGATACAGTAAAACCGAAAACATCGTCACTGTTTGTATCGCTGTGTATCAAGTGATGAGGAAGATCTGAAGCGGAAATTTAGATGGCAATGCGAGTTTCGTTTCCAACACGCACTGTAAGCAATCGAACAATCACAACAGATGTGGGCTGTCAGACCAATGAGAGCAGAGTACCCCCCGAAACAAAATTAGGAGCCTTTAAAATAGCATAATAGAGGCGTTTTAATGATACATGCTAGAACCTTCAAGTTTTGTAGCTATGAAAGTCCAAGTATCTTTTAATTCAAACCAGTATGCAGAACACCCTAGTAATCATCCAGTAAAGCTTTCAACCAATTAGAACATCCTAGAAAATGAACATGCTAAGAACGATATGACAATTATCGGATTATCATACCATTAGACCTGTAAATATTAAAAGTTAATATTTTTACCAGCTCTCAAAAAAATAAACCAAATGAACTGCAATTTTCTAGTATAAATTTCAAAAACTCAAAAAAAAAAAAAAAAAAAAGATGACAGGAATCCCCAGTTACATTCTTTACAATTTACAATTTGTCTCAAATTCATGGTTTCTTATTACAATATGCTAATTTAAATAAGAGAAAGGCCAGAAAGCCACAGTGACTTATTCACAAAGCTTTTATCCACAATTAATTTGAATAAAACACTATGTAACTAGTTTCTAGATTTAATTTTGCAGCCGTACAGAAAGGCCATATTGATAAGATTAATGATAAGATAAGAATTGATATATTGAGAAATTGAATTAAAGTTTTGTTGTATATTTTATATTTTTTTTACTTCCATTGGCTTTATAAATTGTAAAATTGTGGCATGATTGGTTTGACTGTGAAAAAAACAATAATAATAACTTTTTAATTAATTCCATTACTGCAGAAAATGCTCATATAATGATTAATATAAATCTGCACATGGACACAAGCATACACATCATCCAGTTTCAGGTTTGTGAATGTGTATATCAATTCACATCCATAAACATGAATAAGACTCCAAAGCTATAAAAATCATTAGGTAATGAGCTGGAAACGTACCGCAAAAACCTTGAGGGAGGGGCAAGTGACTAAAAAAAATACTGACAGAAAGTGATCCATATTTATGAATTATGTTAAAGTCCCCCTTAGCAGTAAGCGTGTGTGTGTGCGCACATGTTCATATCCAAGGGCAGAAGACACATTAACACTACCGGGCCCCAGAAAAGTCCTGAAATGGAGTGTGTGGTGGTTAACCTCCCCCTAAAAGAGGAAACCGTACAACCCTATGAATATTTATACACCAATTACAGCACAAGAGCAGACACTAGTCTCGTCTATGCCATCCATTCTACTAGAATCTGATCCTACAATTGCAGGACCTTCTTTTGGGGCATGTATCAATGGCAAGGAAAACTAGGGCAAACAAAAGACTTCAGTAATATGAGTGGCGTGGAGTGGTGTGATGCACCATCCGGAAAACTATTATGCAGTCAATCATATCGCTTATTTATGGAATGAAAAAAGTCCACAGGTATATTCCATAAACAATGTGAAAATCACCTGCCGCTGGCTCCTGTGAATAGTGGTTTGGACACAGATGTTATTTATCACACAGATCTCTACCTGCTCTTTTCACTGCATACATACAACATGCTGTTCTCAAAACAAAATATTATTTAAAAACTGAATTATTTGCCTCAGCCAGTCCATAGTATTTTTCATTAAGTGTTTGTTTTAAAGTTGTAGACTAAACTGTTGCTAGCTGCTGTTAATATTATATATGTATATAGGTGATTTAAAGCGACAAAGTGTTAAACAAAGCCGGAATATTACTGTGCCATTCGTCACAACTTAGAGCTAATGCACTAAAGAATTATTGCAGCTTGCTTTGCTAGGTCAAATACACCTGTGAATGGTGCCAATAAACTAAAGTGAATCATTTAAAGCATCCTATAAAATCTGTTCAGTTTAAAACATGAACACACTGCCTTAAAAACTCACCTAAAGGATTATTAGGAACACCTGTTCAATTTCTCATTAATGCAATTATCTAATCAACCAATCACATGGCAGTTGCTTCAATGCATTTAGGGGTGTGGTCCTGGTCAAAACAATCTCCTGAACTGCAAACTGAATGTCAGAATGGGAAAGAAAGGTGATTTAAGCAATTTTGAGCGTGGCATGGTTGTTGGTGCCAGACGGTCTGAGTATTTCACAATCTGCTCAGTTACTGGGATTTTCACGCACAACCATTTCTAGGGTTTACAAAGAATGGTGTGAAAAGGGAAAAACATCCAGTATGGGGCAGTCCTGTGGGCGAAAATGCTTGGTTGATGCGAGAGGTCAGAGGAGAATGGGCCGACTGATTCAAGCTGATAGAAGAGCAACTTTGACTGAAATAACCACTCGTTACAACCGAGGTATGCAGCAAAGCATTTGTGAAGCCACAACACACACAACCTTGAGGCGGATGGGCTACAACAGCAGAAGACCCCACCGAGTACCACTCATCTCCACTACAAATAGGAAAAAGAGGCTACAATTTGCAAGAGCTCACTAAAATTGGACAGTTGAAGACTGGAAAAATGTTGCCTGGTCTGATGAGTCTCGATTTCTGTTGAGACATTCAGATGGTAGAGTCAGAATTTGGCGTAAACAGAATGAGAACATGGATCCATCATGCCTTGTTACCACTGTGCAGGCTGGTGGTTGTGGTGTAATAGTGTGGGGGATGTTTTTTTGGCACACTTTAGGCCCCTTAATGCCATTTGGGCATTATTTAAGTGTCACGGCTTACCTGAGCATTGTTTCTGACCATGTCCACCAGTATTATGGCCACCATGTCCATCCTCTGATGGCTACTTCCAGCAGGATAATGCACCATGTCACAAAGCTGGAATCATTTCAAATGGGTTTTTTGAACATGACAATGAGTTCACTGTACTAAAATGGCCCCCCACAGTCACCAGATCTCAACCCAATAGAGCATCTTTGGGATGTGGTGGAACGGGAGCTTCGTGCCCTGGATGTGCATCCCACAAATCTCCATCAACTGCAAGATGCTATCCTATCAATATGGGCCAACATTTCTTTCAGCACCTTGTTGAATCAACCCCACATAGTATTAGGGCAGTTCTGAAGGCGAAAGGGGTTGAACACAGTATTAGTATGGTGTTCATAATAATCCTTTAGGTGAGTGTAGTAAAAGAAATTAAAGTTGTAGTTCTTGAAAAATACAGTTTTCTTCATGTTTAATACTGTAGAAATGCTTGCTTTTTAACAATCTATAGTATGAAGGGTCTATATAAATGGCACGCATCTTGAAAAAAAGAAATGGACGTAGTGGTCAGTAGACGAGGTTCGGACGTTCCTGAAGTTGGTAGCCGGATTTACGACGATCGTTTACGATTATGTCACGGCAGCTATAACAATCAGTCTATAATCCCGCCCACTTTGAAGCGGTAATAAACTGCAGTGGAAGAGCAAACCGAGTCGGAGGCCACGCAGTGGAAAGCACGATAAGTGCCCAAATATTTATTGGAGATATTATCTAAGTAGATTTCCTTCATTATATTATATAGGAGTTATTCAAATAGCCTTCTGTGGTTAGAATAGAGATGATTGGACTGTGTGAGTGTAGCCTGGTAAATCTTACATTATGGGGGCAAATGTTCCCACAAAAATGGCATCATCCAAAATCCTTGTCCTCATTGGGAAATTTGTTGGTCCCCTTGAGGCTAACAGTGTATAAATCACACCAAGGGATGTTTTTTTGGTAACGCTTCCTTTTACAGTACAGTACTTATAGGTACTTACAGTGTACTTACCTAGAAAGTACTGGCTAATTTAAGGTAAGTGCATGGAACAGGGGTAGGTTTAGGGGTAGGTTCAGGGTTAGTACTAGTTATTACCCAGTAACTGTGGTTACTAAAATAAGTACATAGTATTTACATGAGTAACTGGACTGTAAAAGGAAGCGTTACCGTTTTTTTTTTTTTTTTCTTCTTTTTTTGTGTGAAAATGTAAAAGTTTTCTGTGATGGGTTTAGGGGGTTAGTGTAGGGGGATATAATAAACAGTATAACAATAATTATGTCTATGGAAAGTCCCTATAAAACATGAAAACACAACATGTGTGTGTGTGTGTGTGTGTGTATGTTTGCAAGTGCTACTTAATAATAAAGCTCTGACCCAAAGCATTGAATGTAGGCGCATAACTTGCAGTGATTTCTCATATCACATGGCTTGTTGAGGGAATGTGTGTTATTTCATTTATGAGAACTATTTTTTTTACACCCAAATGTTAAGTTACTTCAATCTTTTCTTTTTTTCTAAATCTAATTATGAAACACTTAATTATACCGAGGGCATATACAACAATTTTTAATTTGTGTTGCATTGCTACGAAGTGTCCTATACTGCAGCTTTTTATTTTTTTATTTTTTACGGAAATTGTATCTTTCCGGGCTCTGAGCACCAACTGTTACTTGTGAGCTCATATTACAGGATTGACAGATGTTTCTCCTATTAGACATCTGCCTACAGTGTGCACGACAACAAGCCCTCGCATAGGAGAGTCTGAAAACAAATTCAGATACTTTCTCATTGAGGGATTCATTAGATATGAAGAAAGGAAAAAAAATCTTAAATCATATTTCTCAATATTTCATTTGCTCATCTGTTTTAGACCTGTTTTGTGTTTGTGTATCGGCAACAGAATGCATTCTCACTGAAACAATGAAACATGCATTTTCCGTGAAGCTGTTTTAAAAACTGTATAATGAAAAGCGCCATACATATATAAAAAAACTTGAATTTAGTATAAATTATTTTCTTACAATATTTATAACAAGGGTAAGGAAAAAAAGGTTGATTTCATTTCAATTGTGTTTGCTGTTTTTGTTTAACATCACTTGCTCATATGTACAGTATACAATACAAAATAAATAAGAATATAATTTTAATTAATGAAAACATTGTAAGACTGTGACATTATGTATGACATGTTAATGCAAAACACAAAATGATGGTCAAAACTGGCCTGTTTGAGAGGGTTATGGAAATATAACTTCACAATACAGACAAATACATGAAATTAAAACTCATTTGGGGATTTGCTTACTCCTAACCTTTCTCCCCAAGCATATTTTTACCTTTCACTACAATGTTTTTCTTATTTCTCAGATGTAGGCTACTAGATTCATGTGTTAGTTGGTGTTGTCTGCAGACTGTTTCAAAAACCAACAACCAAACATGAACCTTAACATCCACCTTGGCAACATGGAGACCAGGTGTTATTGCTTGTGTAAATCTCAGAAATAGTCTGCTAGAGAAATATGGATCTTAATAAGTCCCTCTAGGAGCTGAGCAGACTAGAGGCCTGGGAAAAGGGAGGACTACCCGATCAAATTACAGCCATGTGCTCGATTCATAACACCAAAAAATGCACAGGCCACAAGTGCAAACCGTCCCAAATGGTGAAAATGAGCGCAATCTAACCATTTGCTAATTGCACGAACTGTTAACACCAGAAAACAATTATAATTAAGAACGGTTGCTTCAATGTATTCCTATTTAACCTTCATTTCCCCCTTTTAATGTGTTTCCTTTCCATATGGAGGCTACATTCTTGACTCACTTATGTCACTTTTTTTATATATCGGAAAGCATTAACACTAAGAACGCAACTGGGAAATCCATTCACCTCTAGAAACGTAAGGACATTTCACTTCACAGTTATCCACGTTAGAGGAAATGTAACCGATACCTGAAAACCAATATGCATTGACGCTTGAGGAAAACACTGATCCTCAATCTAGTATTCTGCACCAGCTATGCAAACGATATTGAACTGCTGCTCCTGAACTTTTCAATTATGTATGATATTATTTATTAGAACACATCTTATTCTCAATCAATATCCGACAAGGTCCTGAAGGTAGAAACATTAGTGGAGGCCTGCTACATAGATTTGAACCAATTTTGAGCGCTACTCAACCAGAAAATCTCACTACAATATACTGTCCTGAGAGAAAAACAGCACTGGTAACGAGAGAAGACAAAACGGGAAGGGAAAAAAAAGTGAAATACGTGGCAACATTCTTCATTGAGTATTCAGAACAACATCCTGAGTGAAGCGTGCAAAAGCAGGACTCTCTAATTAGACATAGTGCACTCCAAGCCGACAGGATTCTCTCGCCACTGAAGGGCACTTCGGCTATAGACGCGTGTTTTTCTGCCTCTTCCCACTGCTTTTTAAAAAGGCATTTAATTGTACATCACTGACATGCCTAATAGGAAATGCAGCCATCACACTCCGCCAGTATTAAACTGCATGTCTTCGAAATAGAGACTGTTATTGACCAGTGGCTCCCCCTTTTGTTTGATGAGAGATGATAGTAGTTCATTTTTCAAGAAACTTTTGCTGATAATTTACTCACCGCCATCATGTCATCCAAGATGTCCATGTTATTCTTTCTTCAGTCGAAAAGAAATTAAGGTTTTTGATGAAAACACTTTACTGGTAACCAAACGGTTCAAGGTCCAAAAGACAGTTTCAGTACAAACTGCAAACTGTTCAAAGGGCTTTAAACGATTCCAGACGACGAGTAAGGTTCTTTATCAAGCGAAATGATCGCTCATTTTAAAAAGAAATAAAGTTTAAGTTTTATAAGCTCAAATGCTCGCCTTGCTCTGTTCTGTGACGCGCGTTCGTGACTCTCCTGTTCGAACTCGTTCATCAAAATAAACAAATCTTTTTTCAATTCATTCGTTTCGTTTGTTGAATGAACCAAATGACTCTGAAAAAGATTTGTTCATTTTGATGAATGTGTTCGAACAGGAAAGTCACAAACGTGCGTCACAGAACTACGCAAGGCGAGCATTTGAGCTTATAAAATTTAAACTTCATTATTTATTTATTAAATGAGCGATCGTTTCTCTTGAGAAGACCATTATTCATCGTCTAGAATCATTTAAAGCCCTTTGAACAGTTTGCAGTTTGTATTGAAAGTGTCTTTTGGACATTGAACTGTTTGGTTCCCATTGAAAAAATGCTGGAAAGTTTTCTTCAAAAACCTTAATTTCTTTTCGACTGAAGAAAAAAAGACATGGATATCTTGGATGACATGGTGGTGAGTAAATTATCAGCAAAAGTTTTTTTTTTTGTTTTTTTTTTAACGTGAACTACTCCTTTAAGTTTTAGCGCCGCCATTGATCAATACGCCATTTCATGTTGCAATTTTATAGTGACTACGTAGGTTGTAGCAGCAAACACACTGTGAGACGATCAGGCAACATTTCTGAAAAAAAATCTTTGTTTTATATAAAAAAAAAATCATTAAAATATTAAAAATATTAGATTTTTCTTTAACCTCTCTCACTGTACGACGTAGGATCCCCATTTAGGAACCATGACCACGGAAATCATCATGATTGGTCATCTTTCATCTGGGAAAGCCCAAAACCGTACAATATGTACCAGGCATAAACTGGAGAGTTCTCCAAAGCCATTTACAAAGTTTAGTCGGGTACACTGTGTAAGTTGGAACTGATTTTTCTTTTCTTTTCTTTTCTTTTTTTTAGTGGTCATTTAGATATGATTGTATCTCAAGATCCTTTCTATGTGGCCTAAAAGATTTGTAAAAAAACAAATGGCAGTTGTGGAGGAGGAAGTCAGAAGACTGTATTAGAAGACAGAAGTATTTCTTTAATCAAATCCTCCTTGTCCAACAATCAAAGATCTGTTACGCCACTAGCGGTTTGACAGTTCAGAGTGTAATGGCAGCATCCACTGTCCACTAAATGACTGGAATAAAGATAGGATGATGTTCTTTTTTGATCGTTTTAAAAATTATGTATCACATCATTGAGTATCTAATGAGAGTCTCCAAGATAACGAACATAGCAGCAGCAACAACAACAACAACAAAACACAGTTATAATAAATCATTATCATTTACCGTAAAGACAAATGAGTCTGTTTTTAAGAATATTGTGACATTTTCATGTCAATTAAGCACATTGAAATAAATCTTCTATTTATTTTCTGAAACAAACAAAACATGGCTTTTTTTCATGAAATTACTGTGCAGTATATGTTATCTCATAATCTATTCGAATCCTTAACTTAAGCATTGTAGGCATGATGGGATGAGTGGGCCTATAGACAAAACCGTCTCTGTCACTGCGCCCTTGTTGGGCCCGTCAGTGTATGGCAGGGTTAACGGACAGGTTAATGCAATGATAGCTCCCATTCGTCCCTCCATTTCCCCAACAGCTGCTCTTGATAAACCTAAGAAAACGGTAACACATGCGAGCTATTTAGTGGGCGGCACCCAACAAAGGAAGCTTTTAATATAAGGACATCCAACGGGGCGTGTAATTGTCAGTGAATGCAGGAGCCGGGACCGTGCGTACATGCGTGATTTGGGGAAGCTTGCGTGTGAGCAGTTAATAGCCACTCAGCCCATCCCCCCCATTTACGGGAACAAGCACCTTCCTTGGTCACACAATGTCCCGGGATGAGGTTGGTGGACTGGCTCGAAATCAGACAGGGCAGACTAGTGGATAGACGACCTTGTGATATTTTGGTTGGTAAACTTACAGGCAGTTTGACTTCCATTTTAATTTGTGGCCATCCAACTGTAAACAAAGAAAGACCATATGCAGAGAGCATTTAAACCATTCATATATTTATGGTGAGGTTTCCCCCACCTGCCAAATCCCACTTTAACCACTGTATATATCCTGATTAGTTTAGTGTTAAAATGATGTCTGTTCTCAATAACAGTGTCTGTGCTTTAGTCTTCCATGGCAAAGGAAAATAAAAGACTTTGAGCGAAAACACTTTGCCTTAAGTCTCTTTTGGCCTGTCGAAGAAAACACTGAGCAGAACATAATGATTAAAGAAAAGAATTCAAAATGAAAAATAATAACAGAGGATTAAAATAGAGCGGGTAAAAATATACATTGGGGAAACACTACGCGCTACAGTACAAGAGACATGTAATTTTAAACGGAGGCTTCCATGCCTCTGTAAGTAATTATAGCTCTCAAATAGACAAAATGAAATGAAATGATAAAACACCACCTATGTCCGTCAAAAGAGTCCTGCTACATTTAAAAGAGCAATATGTTTGGGCACAAACGCATGCAACTGGCCATTTTTAAACTTTCTGGGAAAGCATGAAAATGAATGAACTCTCTCACTGCCGAAATTTGTACAAAACAACAGAATGAAAAATACTTATGGTATAGTAGCTTGTTTCTGTCCCTCACAATTCTGAGACAAAAAGAGAGAATTATAAACCATGGAAAAAATGCCGAGAAATAAAGAACATAATTGCATTTTTTCTGAGAATTGAGAGATTTAAACTTCTAAACTTTGTGCTAATTCTGAGAAAGAAAGTCAGAATTAAGAGATTGGAAAAAGTATATATTTTTGTGTTCTTTATTTCTCAGCATTTATTCACAATGCTCTCTTTTTTCAGAATTGTGAGAAAATATTTTTCTATTTTTTTTATTCTGTGGCAGAAACAAACTTCCATTATATGTTTTTATTATTATTATTATTATTATCATCATTTTATTTTTTTTATTTTTTATATGGCATTACACTTTCTTTCTACTGTTAAATACAACAACAACAACAACAAAAAAACTTTTTGAAAGAGGTTTATTTTTTGTCTATACAGTGACAGTCAATGTGGTCCATTTTAGGTCTAACAATTGAAACATTTTCCAAACGTCTTTAGTGTTCAAATGGGACAAGAGTGAGTAAATGATGACATAATGATCATGTTTAGGTGAACTATCCCATTAAACCAGCAAGACTTTCTTGATCAACCCTGCCCGTTCTCATCCCAAGATGCCATCTAACTGACGCTTTTGACCATACGTCAACATCCAACGTTTTAGGGTACCCTTTAACGTCGGTTAGATGGTGCTATCTAATCCTAACCCTACCCCAGACCTAAACCTACCCGCGTCATCTAACTGACGCTAAAGGTAAAGCTTTAAAGGGTACCCTAAAACGTTGGATTTTGACGTATGGCCAAAAGCGTCAGTCAGATGACGTCTTGGGATGAGAATGTGTCGATTAACCAGCTTCACCAGAAATATCATGTTATTCAACCAGCTATGACTTGCTGGTTCATCATCTCGACCAACACTTAATAGGGTAAGTTCATGCCAATGAGAATATTAAATAAGATAAGTTTGTCATAGATAATGATCATGATCTATAGCATGAGATCAAATATGCCCCTAAATGGTCTATAATCTATTCTCATGTTCTTTGAAAGATATGTCAAATAAGCCCCAGCTGCGCTTGAAAATGGTGCCATAACAAGGTTAGAAGAAGATGACAGATGTCCCAAAGTGACAAATGATTGAGAGCAGTGCCCAAGCCCTAGTATCAGATCAAACCGAGCTTTGATAAACCTTCTGTGATGAATTGACTGTCAACTTGAAGTCAGGGCAGTCGAATTTCCTTTAATCACGATGCTGACATTGCTATTGTAAGTACAGTGCAAGTGGCATGATGTAGGCCTGTTTTATAGACAGTGATGAAACATAGTAATATTGGATGACAGTTTTGTCCCCATTCAAACCACTCAAATCCATCATGATTCACAAACGTAGACAATTTCTGCTTGTCCTTAGCATTTCAATAGTTTGATCAATTGTGGTGTAAATAGGCTACATTTCTTGACAGTATTACAGACGAGCATCACTTATATTTAATATAGAAAATGGAAAAATCTAGATAATTAAGTAATTGATTACAGTTATTGCAAAGTGTTACCACAAATTTAAGATGATATTTAATCAATCTAAAGATACCTAGTTCATGAAACTCTAGATGGTGCAGGTTGATGGGTCCTTAAAGGGTAATTCCACCGGTGGAGACATGATTACTGTATGTATTGATAGTGGGTCATATATGTAGTAGAATAGTATTATATATGTCTAATTTGGGTCCTTCTTGGCCAATAAAAGGCAGAAAATGACTTTTTAGTGCTTGTGGATTGTAGACAACAATCCCCATAGTGCATTGCAATGCTCAGCTCCACAGGCCCCTCCCTTTACTCCGCCCATCAATGTAGACTAGAGTTGAGCTCCACTCTACGCTACCTGCAAAATCATTTCGCACAATGAAATCAGATAATGCGCGCTAATATAACATAAGAGCGTCAAGGCGGCGCCCGCGCCATCAGCCAATGGATTGGCGTGATTCTATATGCGCTTCAGACAATCCCCACACTTACTCTGATGCATAATGTGAAATGTAGCCAAATCTTGGAGCATTATGTCTTCGGTATCTTCATTAATCGCCTTGCTACCAGACATTGCGGGAGTCTCCCGCATATTGATAACGGCTTCCTGATGCCTGGAAATTAGTTAAATTCTCCCAGAATCTAGAGCGAGCGAGCAAGAGCGAGAGACTTTGCGTGTGTGTGTGTCTCATGACACAGAGACTCAGTGACTGAAATTTTCGTTCTTATTCGGTATTACCATTTTTGGTTATTTTGGTTATTACCGTTTACATCGGAACCAGTTCCCTATTGGCACCGCGTTTCGGTACCCAACCCTATCCATTATGCATCCGTCTGCGTATTCAGTACCGTCGTCCATATTTTCAAAAAGTTTCTTCCGGTGAAATCAAACACACTGGCACTGATCTGTGATAGGTTTGTTAGCACATTAGGTCCAACCCCCTATGGGCGGGTTTGAAAAGGTGGGAACTAGTGCTTGTAGTCTTTGTAGGAGGAAGTGTAAGAAGGGGGGATTTCTATAATGACGTAAAATGACGATTTTTGCGTCATTGTAGGAGGAAGTGAAAAAGGTAAATAGCAGATTTATCTCGTCTCAGGGGAAAATGAGAGTGTTGCACGACCATTCAATAGTATAACTGGATTTCTAACGATGGAAATCTTAAAGCAAATGGGTGGAGTGTCCCTTTAAATATGTAATTTGGTCGCAATTGCACCGTCATCTGCATAGCGCAGCTGTTTGGTTGTCGTTGCAATGGCCAATGAGTTACAGCTCAATATTAAAAAAAAAAAACAGTAGTGTTTGTTAGCAGTCTGCAACACACTTTTAGGAACCCTCCACCTTCCCCAGCTCCACCTGTATAGATCCATTATAAATGCATTAACATTGCCATATCCATTATCCAGCCCGTTCTCATCCCAAGGCGTCATATACTTTCGCTTTTGCCATTGCGTCTACATCCGATGCACCCTTTAGCGTCGATATGAGACGCAGATATATATCAAATATGTGTCATAATGTGAAATATGTGAAAAGTATGTTAAAACCTATTTTAGTAACCCACCTTTAAAAGGTTATAATAAGTCCTACAAAAAATTGTTATTGTGCACTGAACCTGCATTCTAGCTTCCAAATTCAATTTTAAAATGTTTTAAACATTTTAAAGCGCTGATTTAAATTACACCCATATTTTGATGAAGAAAACCATTTTATATAAACAAATACACAAACAAATGCTTGTCGTCATCTACTTGGCACCATGGATCTATATGCACACCCTGTCTGGACTCACTGTGTTCAATAGGTGCAAGGCGATGTGAAAGGTGTGAGTGACATGTTTATTTTAGCTCACAATTAGTCTCACCAAACACTGATCTCTCGCCTAAGTCTGCCTGTTGATTGATTTGTACATGCTCCAACTGTTGCATCATTGTGGGCCAATGGCTAGAGCAGAAACCTACTATGCAAAGAAAAAAAAAGGATTATAAAACATAAATCTGAGTACCAACACCAGCTTATTCTTAACTCATTTAAGGTTTGGAACTTCTGAATTTGTTTCAGGATGCCTAAAGATATCTCAAACAAGTCGGCAAGAGGATTTAAATTTGATTACAGATTGTGGAATGGCTTATCATTGCTGAAATGTATGACAGTTTTGTATCAGTAGCATCAAACTGAGACAACATAACGTTCTTCACAAGCCTGTCTGAAAGTAACCATGTGTTATTCTGTGCTTCTTCAGCAAATGTTAATTGCATTTCAGCCCGACGGGACCGATGTTATCGTGTCACTGCCAAAAGCACTTACCATTGTGTCTGCCATGATGGATAGGTGTAGGATTCTAAATGAACAAAAACAAAGGGGTAAAAACATTCAAGCCAACTAAGACTGTGGCACACTTGCTGTGCATGTAATCCAAAAGACAAGTAACACTTTAGCATAACAACATCAGAAAAAGACAAATAAATTTTTCTTCTTCTGTTTAAATGGCGGTTGGCAAACCAACATTAAGGTGCATTGTCCGCCACCTACTGGATTGGAGTATGGAGCACTTCTTGTTTGAATACATTTGTTAGCCTAGAAATCTAGACGCATCCTAGCAGCAGCAAAAATTATTTCACAGCCAGTGTGGTCTAGCAACTCTCCATAGACGTTTTAGCTGGAAAACCCAAACTCTGATCATGCCAATCACATCGTGTATAGAGTCGGCGGGCGGGCTTAAAGGAGGAGTTCAATTTTAAAAAAAACTTTACTTCACTCACCCCCATGTCATCCAAGATATCCATGTCATTCTTTCTTCAGTCGAAAACAAATTAAGGTTTTTGATGAAAACATACCAGTATTTTTCTCGGTATAATGGACTTCAATGGGAAACAAACGGTTCAAGGTCCAAAAGACAGTTTTAGTGCAAACTGCAAACTGTTCAAAGCGCTTTAAACAATTTCAGACGATAAATAATGGTCTTATCAAGAGAAATGATTGGTCATTTAAAACAAATAAAAAAGTTTAAATTTTATAAGTTCAAATGGTCGCCTTGCTCGTGTTCGTGACTCTCCTATTCAAACTCGTTCATCAAAATGAACAATTCGTTCATTTCGTTAATGAACATAATGAAGACAGAGTTGCGACAGTGCTACTTGAAAACAAAGAATGGTTGCTGCTGGCGAACAGCTGTCTTCGATTCGGCTTTGACCGCGACTCTGGATGATTTGAACTTAAGTTGTTCTTTGAAATAAGAATAAAGAATGGCACTTGAGTCAAAAAAACAAAACAAAAAAAAAAACAAGATGTGTTCGGAGATTTGCTGACTGGATACGGTAAATATTTAATATATATCAAGAGAGAATTTGAATTCCGTTTATCCCGCCCCTCGGATTGAGCCCTGTCAATGATGAGTTCCCAGACATGTAGGTCTGGAATGACAGGCCACACATTTGTTGTAGTAAAAAAAAAAGAAGAAGAAGAAAAAAAAAAGAAACTTCTGTATCGTTTAAAATTTTTAATAAATTCCCATGTATTATATAATTTGTTCCTTCTCCTAATATTTCCTTAAGCGAATAATTGCTTACACCCTTATCCTTAGTGACTGAATTAATACAAGTCTTTCTCTGTTGTATGCTATAGATACTAGTAATATATGATTTACTGTTTCTGAATATCTACATTTATTGCAATTACTGTACCAGTTTCATGTTTACCTATTTTAGGTAAATTTTAATACAAGTAACTAAAGAGGCTGAGGGCTAAAATACACCTGGATGGCAATCAACAGAACAACAGGCGAGGGATCATCAGGATCCATAGTGACAAACTAGTGGTGAGAAAACTGATTACAAAACTAGGTCAAACCAAAACACAGGGACAAGAACTCAAGCAAAACTTGTGACAGACTGGTCCAGTTAAACCAGCTAAACACCAAATAAAATTAGTTACTCACGAGTTGACCAGTAAGTTTATACAGGGTAAATTGATATCAAGTCAAGACACAATCAATACCAGCATATTCTTATGGCAATGCCAATGTGTAACTATTTTACACTATGGCGAACTGGTTGCTAATCTCATTCATACAGTTTCGTATAATCTGCTTAGGGGTGTTTCCAAACAATCGTTTTCATGTGAATTCACATGTGAAATCATGTGAATTCATGTAAAATCCAACACAGTCTCATGAAGATGCGTATCTATACCACGAGTGTAATTTCTCGTGGCATTTATACGCCAAAAGTGTTTTTTTCGTGTATATGGTACGCACTAAAAAACCCTGGGTTAGGTTTAGGGGGGAGGGGGGTGGGGAGTGGGGAAAGTGCGTATCATATGTACGCGAAAATCGCGTGCCAAATACACGCAAAAACTGTTTTTGGCGTATAAATGCCACGAGAAATGACATTCGTGCCATAGACACGAACTTTCATGAGATCGGGCTGGTAAAATCACCACCTCGTAAAATAGTTACACTTTCCAATGAGATTGGGTCGATCAAGAAACAATCCCGTAGCAGGATTATTTCCTTAACCAGTGAAAGATGGAAACCGTGACTTCAACTTCAACTCTGTCCTCACTGGTGGAAATTTCCGTAATTTGTGAAACAACATGACGTGAAAGAAAAAAATAGGCTAAATCGTGTGCACAATTTCTAAATAAAGGCAACAAATTAGTAAATCGTGCGCACAATCTAGCCTATTTCGTTCCCCTGATTTGCTATCATGTGCACAATTTATTTATTTGATTTATAAATCAAAGGAACACATTGGTAAATCATCTGCACGATTTTAAGACTTGTTTTCTTGCTTGTCATGTGCTGGGCTCCGTAGACAACACTTCCCCACCATTGACAGAAATGTCCTGCTTTCACTGTTATACAGGGGGCGCTATTACACATATTTGGAAAGGGTACTGACCACCCTGTCTACTGACTACCCTCAATCCCCTGACTAAAAAAGAAGCAAAAACAAATAATATGATAAGCAAACAAATGATATGATAATGAAAACGCAATTTTCTAAGCTTTTTGCTCAACATTTTTATTGAAACTTAACCATATTCAAACGTTAATTAAAAGGAATGCATAATAATTTTTTTTTTTTTTGCTGTTGTTTAAAAGCAGAGGGTCATTGACTCCATCCAGGCTTTAGAAATTCACCTGCCATTGACAGATGTGACAAAAAGTTTATTTTGGACCATTGTTAGATAGTAAACACACCATCGCCTTTTCCTGAGTCAAACTGATAAATCATGACTGACCATCTCAAGGATTCCAAACACATGTAGCAGATCATTTTAAGATTGTTATTGCCAGCAGGTGATTAATAATACAAAAGAAACAAACCATGCCCCCTTCCCCAACTTTCTTGCTCATCCTCCTTTCTCAAGGGAGATCTTTTGATTGAATATATTGATTTGCTTGAGGCCAGCTAGTAGCCTGCCACAGGGATTCAGAATAAACCTTCACATCGAATGAACACAGCAGCAAGCAGTAGAGTCCTGCATCTCAAACAGGAAGACAACTCTTCCAACCTGTTGGGACATAAACAAAACCTTGCCATTTACAAACCAAATTCAGCTCATGTTGGAGGTGAAAGAAACAAGTTAGCCCTCTAATCAATGTCAAAGCAAAATAAACAACAGATATGTCTGTTTAAATAAACGTCTTTTGTTCATGATACCCAACGAAGCTGGGATATTTGGCAGAAAAGATTGATGGATTTCTATAATTTGTTAACAAATACTTTTCACCCTGTTCACAATGAATGCACTGGCGATTTCAACACACAACAGAGCATTGAGTGGTGGAATGCTTCCTCCTGGTGGACATATGTAGATATATACTGTAAAGTTCTGTGACAAGAATGTCCAATCCTGCTCCTCGAGGGCCAATTTCCTTTAGTTCCAACACACCTGTTCTGTGAAATATGAGCCACAATAAAAGTGCTCAAAGACTTGAAGCCAGCTTAAACGGCATGCAGCTTCGGCAAATGTCTTTGTATCTCACTTTTGCTTTTGTTAACACTGTCAATTAGGTTTAGATTAGGTTTCAATGTTGGTGCAATGTTATCTTCAAACTGAATAGAGAATTAACCTTTAAGAACCACTCACCAGACATTTAATTTCTGAACTGCTGTGATACATAGGCTACAGTACAACAACCAACATAATAAAACATTGCCAGATTCATGTTCATCTGTTCCGTATGAAACTGAACACGCTTTAACCAACACTCACTGGACATTTCACTTGGAAAGTGCTGTGAACATAATATAATTTTGGAGAAATGTCATTTGGCTGTTTAGATATTTCTAACCTGACCTGACCTTTAAAATTGCTTTCGGTGTAGAATCAGAAGTTTATAATGTTTTATAAGTGCACACTAGTGCTGTCAAACGATTCAAATATTTTATCGTGATTAATCGCATTAATGTCATAGTTAACTCTTGATTAATCGCAATTAATCACACATTTTTATGTATTCTAAAGGTCTCTTGATTTCTTTTTGTCCCATTTTTTTCTCATTTTAATGCTCTTAACAACACGGAAAAGTGGATTGGCTTGCTTTGTGCAAATGTTTTTTTTATTGAAAACGACATTGTTCAATTTCACACTAACGTGCTCACTTGGAGCAAATAATCTCTCAATGTAACACTTTCCATCAATAAAAGGGTGAGAGAAATACTGACAAGGTCCTGATATTGACGAGGGGGAGGAGAATTCGCATCAGCTGTGTGTGTGGGCTTGGCCATCATCAAGTGGTATTTCAGATTGGACGTGCTGTGATGATGATAGCTCAGTTCACAACGACAAAACACACAGATCACGTTGGTCTTGTCAATGGAACCATTTGGTAATTTTTTTAAAGTAAACTTTCCATTCAGAATCTTATTGGCATCCATTTTGCCGTCTCGCACTCATCAAAACGTAACGTTAACCTACTATTTGGCCAGCTCGCAAGCCCAAACAAGTGTGTGCGGCGTCGTGCCTGTTGTTTTGTTTCCGGTCTAGCTAGATCCGCTTGCGCTTTGGTCGACAAAGCAACAAAACGTCCTTGGTCGCATGTCGCAAAGTGAAAAAACTACAAAGTTTGCTAGACCAAAAAGGCCGTTAGTCATGCGATATAAAAATTAACGCTGTTAAAATGGGTTTGTGTTAACGCCGTTAAAAAAAGAGTAGAAGAGTAAAAGAGTATGCATATTTGACATGGAATTTGGCCTGAACCCAGATTACACCCCGTATCCCTGGCTGGGATAGGGTAGGGATATACAGGGGTTGGACAATGAAACTGAACCACTGACCAATGTTGGAGGTTTCACATCTATATGCCTGGCGGCCAATCTTCAGAGTGAAGCACGGGTGGATCAGTGATGGTTTGAGCTCCAATATCATGACAATCCTGATTGTATTTGATGGACACGACACTGCTGAGGACTACCAAACCCTTCTGGAGGATCATGAGCACCTGATGCTCAAACCGTTTATGAGCATGATCATGCACCAACACACACAGCAAGACTTGTGACAGAAGGGTTTGATGAAGATGAAAGTGACGTTGAACATCTCCCATGGTCTGCACAGTCACCAGATCTGAATATTATTGAGGTGTTTTGGAGGAGCGAGTCCACCACCATCATATAGTGACCTGGACACTGTTCTGGAAGAGGAACGGCTCATAATCCCTCTGGTCACTGTGAAGGACTTGTCAATTGGTGCTGTATTTGGATGCAAAATGAGGCCCTCACCATTCTAACAAATTATTGTGATGTAAAACCAGGTGTTTCAGTTTCATTGTCCAACCCCTGTATATACATATATATATATATATATATATATACAGTTGAAATCGAAATTATTCAACCCGATTGCAAATTTATTTGCAAAATTTACAGTGGTTTGCAATGAACAAATCATACGAAAGTATTTAAAAAATAGCTCAACAATTTTTTTTTAAGTGGTTTCCCAAATTCAACTGAAAATGCATATTTTAATGACTTCTGAAGTCTCAAAATAATTCAACCACCTGAATAGAATCCCTCAGAACAGCTCAAATCTGCAAAACAGATTGTCTCAAGCACATCTGATGCAACTAATAAAGGACTTCATTAGTTTCACCAGGAGTGTTTGAGTTAGAACACATGAAATAGCTGAACTGGCTAGATTTGTTGAGTCACGTTTGACTGCATGTTAGAAATATGTTCAAAAGAATGGTTTAAAAAACTAAGAGAAGATATCATCGCCCTTCACAGACAAGGAACATATACAAAAAGATATCGAAAGCACTAAATGTTCTTGGAGACACTGTTGTAAGCATAGTTTGCCAGTTCAAAGTTACACTACCTGGACAAGGCAGAGAGGGAAGCTATCAACGGCTGCAACCAGATTTCTGAGAAGGCAGGTTCAGAAAAACCCTGACTGGAAGGCTTGGTAGCAACAGGCACTGAGGTTTCATCTGCAGAGTAAAGCATGTATTAAACGCATTTGGTTTCCATGCCAGAACTTCAAGATGTACAGAATACACCACTTCTGACCCAAAAGCACAAGTAAGGTCGGCTCCAATTTGCTCAAAATCGTTTGAATAAGCCACAGACGTTTTGGGATTCTGTTTCCGCCCCCTATGGATCAGCGGTATGTCTGGAGAAAGAAGAATGAAGCGTATGCTGAAAATAACTACTTTTGACTAACTCATTGACTAATAATGGCGCTTTTCCACTACACAGTACCAACTCGACTCGACTCGGCTCGGCTGTGTTTGGTTTTCCACTGTGTAAAAGTTGTACCTGTTCCTACTTTTGGCTACTTTTTTTGCACCACCTCTGGCGAGGTTCTGAGCGAGCTAAGGCGATACTAAAATGTCACGTGAAAACAATGCTGACTGCTGATTGGTCTGAGAGAATTGTCACCATTCACTGCGTCATCATTACACGTGCCAGATAGAGTATCCAGATGCAGACCAAGAACTTCCACACTTCTGTCCATTGTCAAAAAAAATTGTTACTGGAGTGGTGCTTGAAAATGAACATGAGGCATTTTCAAATTCCGGTTTGTTGGTGCCAACCAGTGTTGGGGTAGTTACTCAAAAAAAGTAATTAGTTACTAGTTACTTCTGTAAATTGTAATGCGATTACTTTACTAGTTACTGCGTTGGAAAAGTAACTTCACTACTTATTACTTTCCCGTTTCCGTGTAGATACATGGACAAACATCATAGCCTGTCATCACTTTTTACCCTATCATCACTTTATTGTACAAATTTATAAAAAAAAATGGTATGAAAGAACAATATCCCTGTCTGCTGCCGCACTGTAAAATTCACAAACAATAGGATAAAGGAGGCTATGGTGGGGTCATTTTAAAATGGGGTTCAACACACAAGTGAAGTGTCAAAACACAGGCTTTGGGAGAATAAAACTCTTCTCCTGAGAACAAAACCAGCTTTTTATTCGACAATAAAAAACAAAAAATGAAGTGGTCAATGAAAAATAATAAAATAAAGGTCACTTTATCCCATAAAATTCTTAATCTTAATTTAAAATGCATTTTTCTAAACCTAAACTTGGGGATTCTGCAACAATCCTGTTCATTTCGTTTTGTGTTATCCAAGAGTTCCGAGCCTTGTTTTATACTCGACACGTCCGCACGAGCGCGAAGGTGCACGCGGCAAAAATTATGTCGTTGTTGTCGCGCAAAACCCCATTTCACTTGAAGTGCACGGCTTTTTAGCGAGGATGAACGACTTCAAGAAGCCGAATCTGCACCTAGCATGTAACCCAGACAGCAACCTGACATTGAATCAACGTGGAAACGACGTCTCTCATGACATTGAAACAACGTTGATTTTGCTCATCGAATTAACGTTGAACCAACGTCAGACGCGGCATTCTTCAAAGCTAAATGACAATCAAAAATTGGTTTGCTTTCATAACGTTGAAACAACGCGTTGATTTCAAGTTGATTTTCCGTTAGTTTTGAAAGAATGACGCGTCTGACGTTGCTTCAACGTTAATTCGATGAGCAAAACAATGTCAGATCAACGTTGTTTCGATGTCATATTTTCACGTTGATTCAATGTCAGTTTGCTATCTGGGAAGTTAGCCTATCTCCACAACGGCACCCAGTTTGCGCATCTAATCAGTTATTTATGTTTACAAAATGAGCCTAAGATGCATGTTTTATAAAATGTCCACGAAACTTAATTAAATATTTAGTGTAATTAGAAAATAGAGATCGTTCATTTAGTTCTATAGCCTATATACATGTTTTCATATCCACATATTTTGTTCTGATGTAATGTAATAATCTTAGGGTTTACTAGAGTAGCCTACATTTCACACAAATATTTTTGTCCTTTTGAGCAATAAACTGAAAGTAATGTTGCCACTTGCCGTAACCCCGTCTCAGTCTCCACTTCCCTCTCTCCTTCGCTAACACACGCACAGGCAGCTACAGTATGTCACTCAAATCGGTCTCTATGGCAACGGTGCGCACGCACGATGCACCACTAGACGGAAATTTCCACACAGGCAAACACGGCTTGGGTAACGCAGGAAAGCGCGTTCCTATAATATAGTAAAGTAGTGTAGTTACCAATATTTTTAGTGTAATGCTTTACTTTACTTTGTTACCCAAAAAAAGTAATATTGTTACTGTAATTCGTTACTTTGTAACTCGTTACCCCCAACACTGGTGCCAACTATATTTCAAGTCTTGTTTGAAGTCACTTACAGGTATGTGAGAGTAGGTGCGTGTTTGGGTTAAACCAGGCTTGCGTTTGCCCCCCTCTGCCAACAGTTTGCTCCATGCTGACGTGGCCGTGATTTACAAGGAGGAGATGTCTTGTTGTTCTGGGAAACCTGACTAAATATCTCACATCTGCTGAAACTTTGCGCAGTGGGTGGAGTTTCTGCTTGGGTTCCAGCAGGGAACCACAGGGGAACCCGAGACAGCTTGTTGCGTGCCATGGCAGACCCTGGTGGCTAAATTCAGATTGATTGCTCGCTGGGATTGGCTGAGCCATGAAGCTGGCGCATGGAGGGGGATGGAGCCTTTGGAAGCTCCACTTAATACAGTTAGCAGATACTCATGCTTGGCCATGGCTTTGAGTTATGTCAACATCTCTCACCCTCCCTGATGAGAGGACTCTAAATACACACTGACACACGCATGCACGCAGATACTTCACGCGCTCCTGCAACCTCTTGTCGTGCCAAAGACCTGTCACAGCGAATGCGTTTAGCGTATGGTAAGTTTGACTTTAACATAGGGAAGCGAGAAGGATCAAGAAAGGAAAAGAAACAAGAAAGGAGTACAACTGGTGAATTGTCTTCTTGTGGAAAAGTTTCCTTCTGATGGATGGCTCTGGCGTTTTTCCAGGGAGGAAACAGTCACATTCTTCTTAAAGCCGTGCTGTGACTCTACCGGATGGAGTTCTGAAATACAGCCCAACAGAGAGCTCCGCTTATAACTGAAACACGTCTACGAGCCCCATCCGTCATACTTTCAAACAGAAGCGTCGGCAGATGGAAGCGGGAAAGTGGGGGTGAGGGGGAATTCTCCCTGCCATGATGAAGTCGTTCCTTGCCTCCTTAGCCTTGACTCAGGGGCTCATGCCAATTCTAGAATCCATAGATTACTAGTTTTTAAAGATGCTGTGGGTAATTATTTCATTACTTTCTCCTAACCCAGCTTAAATAAGCAGAGGCAAGTGTAAATAAACCATCTGCAGACTGAGATCCTGAAAAGTGTAAACACTGTGGTGCTTTCCAAAGTTCGTTTGTTTGATCATTCTTACCTGCCTGACTCAACATTCAAGTGCTTTGTTGTCGGAAAGAACTGGAATTATGGAGGGCACCAGGTTTATTCTCACCCATTTATTGGGAAAATCTTAATAAAGCCAAAATGATATTTAGCGTCCCATTCATTGACAACCATGTAAACATTTACCGCTCTTAAAGTCTGCAATTTCGGTCAAATACAGAAACTTTTCGCAGAGTATAAAACACAATATGCTTCAAATGATTACATGCAAACATGCACTACTTTAATGACAAGATAAGGCAATGTAGCTAGTTGTGGAAAAACTAATGACGCATATCTGTCACTTTCCAGCCCGTTCTCATCCCATACTGGCGCTTTTTCCAATGCGTATACGCTCATGGCACCCTTTAGCGTCAATATGATGAGACGCAGATATATGTGGTCCAGACGGCGCCTCCTAGTGGCCTAACCCTAACCCTACCCCAGACCTAAACCTACCCATACTCTGTACGTGTTATATTGACGCTAAAGGGTGCCATGTTCGCTGGATATATACGCATTGGCAAAAGCATCAGTATATGACGCCTTGGGAAGCGAATGCATTGCACTGTCAGGGTAACAATCATTCTCCCCTACACCATGTTTAGAGTTTCTGGCCCGTCCATATTGGGAACTTGGGTATCGAATTCATTCCCAAACTTCCCAGTGGTAAAAACGACTTGAGAGGGCAAACTTTAACTAGGAAACTCGTATCTACGATAATTCTGATAGCACGTAAAGGCAACATTAGTGTGCCCCATAGATTGTTGAAAAGAGAATGGCAAAAGTCCCCGGATGATCCCCGGGCACCTTTCTGAAACCTAGAATGACAAATGGGAGACCTTATGGGACACCTCTTGTGGATTAAACGAACGCACATGTGGCGGGCATTATAAGTCCACAGGAGCGCAAGTGCTTTGGGACAGGGTTGGAGAAGGATTCAGTTCAGAACTAAAAACTCGATTATAAAGAACTACAAACATGGCCGAGATGAGTGAGACTGTTGGTGAGATGCCCTAAAAGGGATTTGAATTATTGACAAAACAAATATCGAACTGATTTAATGCTATATTTGTTATTTTCCATCTGAAACAACATGGTGAACTTAAAGATATGAATAGCCTGCCCGTTCTCATACCAAGGCATCATATACTGACACTTTTGCCAATGCGTAGACATCCAACGCACATGGCACCATAGATATCCATAATAAAGGCTAGATTCCTTATGGCGGAGTCTCTATTGTCATCAACGTCGGCCATCTTGTCACAGGCAAGCTGGTGTAAGCTGGTGTATCTCGTTGAAATCTTGACGGATTTACAAACGGTTTGGTTTCTTACAAACGTTATAAACGTGGCTATAATTCTGGACGAGTATTTATTTATACACTTATTATTCATAAGTATGCAGCGTCATAACTACATCTCTGACGTTTACAACAAACCAAACAGTTTGAAAATCGGTAGAAAATTGAGCAAGTTATGGTTATATAAAAAGTACATGCACCATTAAAACACTGTTACGAGTGAGCGAGCTGCCTGTGACAAGATGGCCGCCAGGTGCAGACGTCGACCTCCATTGGCCAGTAGCATGGACGAGACATCTAGCCTTTATTATGGATATCTATGCATGGCACCCTTTAGCGTCAATATGAGACGCAGATATATATGGGGCAGAAGGCGCCTCCTAGTGGTCTAACCCTAACTCTACCCCAGACTTAAAGGGTTAGTTCACCCAAAAATGAAAATTAAGTCATTAATTACTCACCCCTCGCGCATGCATCGTGGAAATCTAAGGAAGTCTCGTTTCAGGCCAACAAGGAAGAAAAGGAATAGTCGAATAAAGTCGTTATTTTTGTTTGTTTTTTCGCACAAAAATTATTCGCTTTATTAACTTACAGTTGAGCTACTGTAGTCACATGGAATATTTAAACATTTTCTTCATTGACTTTCTGGGCCGTCAAGAGCCAGTCCCTTAGGCAGCCAATGTGGTAGTGAGACAGCTCACAAATTTAATCAAAAATATCTTCATTTGTGTTCCGAAGATGAACAAAGGTCTTAAGGGATTGGTACCGCATGGGGGTGAGTAATTAATCACTTAATTTTCATTTTTGGGTGAACTAACCCTTTAAACCAACCCATAACCGAACAAAGCTCTGTGCGTGTTATATTGACAGGGTGCTATGTGCGTTGGATGTATACGCATTGGCAAAAGCACCGTATATGACGCCTTGGGATGAGAATAAGTTGGAATAGCACAACAGCAAAACCGATGCATTCTGATCAATAATGCTACTTGTTTTATCTCCAAAACAGTATATTTCATAGAGCAAAATTATGATGTGGTATGTCCCAAAGTTTACTTACTATTCAGTTCTTCAGTAGGCGAATATAAGTAGGCGAATTGGCACATAGTAATGGTAATCATTTCATTGCACTCTGCACTTTATTTGGAAGTGTTGACCTTGTTTGTCACACTTATTCATTTTGTCCCGAACCTGTTGATTTATTAAACATAAATATTGATCTTTTTATGACAAGGCAAGGTAAATTCAGGTTGTAAAAAGTCATGAAGTGCTACTTCCCCAAAACGTAATAATATTCATGAATTAACATTCTTTTATGTTACAATAACTGAGATGTTGTAAAAAGTAATTGGTTGTGCGCAATCTGTCAGCAGTTAACAGAAGGCAATTAAGTGTGCCGTGTTCAGTGGGATTTCATTAGGCAGTCACAGCTGTACAGTTAGTGAGGTAACAATGGATTATCCCTCATACAATGAAACATTTGTGCCACGTTTGCCTGTTCCAAAACGTCAAGGATTCAAACCATTCAAACCAGGTGTATTGGACGCAACACTGAAACATGTTCTCTTAAAGTTGAAGCTTCAAGACGAATACATAAGTGCATTAGTCAAGGTGAGAGCAAGATATAAATAATAGACCAGAATGGATTTTACATTTGTCTGGCATCTTTTATCCCCACTGCATTTCTAGATGATGTTTTGTTGCTCCGTGTCGGCCTCAGCAATGTTTTCCCCCCTGCACTGGGTCCAAAATGTATGAAATCAACTTTCCTGCACATTCTCATTAGCCAGGAGGAAGCCTGGCCCACTGCTTGGAGCTCTGATGAAATGATGCTGGGAAGAGGTGAGCTTTATTCCCCATGTCTCGGGTCCTGACAGCTGGGGAGCTGACGTTGGCCCCGGCCCCATCCGCTGAACCTCTCTGCCACTGTAACACACTAATGAGGCCCGTAATAGCTGTCATTGCCCATTGAGCTGCTGGAGGAGAGAGGGGAGAGACTGAGGGGGGGGGTTGGTGGAGAGAGAGAGATAGAGAGAGAGAGAGAGAGAGAGAGAGATTTTGAGATTTTATAACACTTTAATTCTCTAAATCATTTAAAAACCACAACAAACATACACTTTACTCTAGACATTTAGCAAAAATTAATTCACCATCTCTCACAAAGCACAGCATTTCTTTGTAATTCCATACATTCTCAAAATCCTCTATATTATTCATAGTTTTATAGAATAAAAAATCAAATTTAATTCTAACTCTTACTAAACTCTTAAATACTTGTACTACATCCCGACCAACTTCACCATCCATCTTTTCCTTTCTTGTCAGATATATAGCCATTTTCGCTTTTCCAATAACAAAGTTAACAAGTTGCCCTTTTTTCCTCTTTTTTTTCCCAAAACTTAAACCCAAAGATAAAACCAACCTTTGAAAATATTACTTTTAAATCCACAAACATGAAATTAAGCATCAAAAACAGGTTTTTAAGCCTATCACAATGTACAAAACAGTGAAAAATAGTTTCCCTTTGATTACAGAACGGACATTTGCTATCAACTGCTGGATTAATAATGCTAACAAATGCATTTACGGCAACAATACCGTGCAGTATTCTCCACTGCAAATCCCCATTTGCTTTGGTCAATGGTGGCTTGTACATATTTCTCCATACAGGTTTACAATCATTTTCAACACCAAAATGAGCAGCCCATGGTGTTTCAACCCGCACTTTCAATTTTTCCTTGTTTAACATTTTAACACATAATTCATACAACGTTTTTCCATTCACAGAACAAAAATCCAACCTTTCCAATCTTTTAGTCCCAAGCAACTGATGAGAACTTTCCTCTTGAGTAAACTTTGGTGCAATGTCCATGTTTGGAAAAATGTCCTTTACTTCAGGTACAGATCGTCCAATGTCGAATTCCATAATTAAAAGTTTGTCTTCATCATTCAGAGTTTTCTTTACATTGTCGAAAAAACGAACCACCACTCTCTGTGATTGGAGTCCCAAACTTTGTGCTACAGCATTCACATTATCTAAGTCATTACCAGCGACCTCCAGAAGTCTTCTTAAGGTGATCATTTTTGCTGTTACTAAAATTTTCATCATACCAGGCATTGTTTGACCAGCAACATCCAATCTTGCCCCTTTAACTAGAGGATCTTCTAGAAGCCAATGAAGAGATGACACTGGCATAGTCCTTACAGTTTTTACTAATGACCATGCTTTTAGAACACTTCGATAGAACCAAGGAAGGCCTTTTATGTCTCCTGCTTCACAGTTAATCCAAAAAACACTTTTATTTAACCCCAAACCTCCTACCTTTTCCAAAAAAAAAATGTGTTCCCGCTTCCCATACATTTCTTTGCCCATACAAAATTTTTTGAATAAACTGTAATCTAAATGCCGTTTTACGGCTTTCTAGATGCAGAAGACCTTGTCCACCATCATCCCTTGTTTGATATAACACACATTGTGGTACCCAATGCATCTTCTTATTCCAAAAAAAATCAACCATTGAAGCCTGAATTTTTGCCAAAAGGCCTGCAGGTGGCTCTAGTACTGCCACTCGATGCCACAATGATGCCGCCACCAAATTATTAATAATTAAGGAGCGTCCTCTATATGACATCTGTGGCAACAACCACCTCCATCTTTTAAGTTTTCCTTCAACCATCTCTATAACACCATCCCAATTTTTCCTCATAGTTTGATCATCACCCAAATAGACTCCCAAATATTTTACACCCCCTGTAACCCATGATAGCCCACCTGGTAATTCTGGTTTTCCTTGAGTCCACCCACCCACTTCTAATGCTGTACATTTGGACCAATTTATTTTTGCTGACGATATTTTACCATACCTCTCAAACACCCCTTTGATTTTTTCCACATCACTTCTTCCTTTAACAGCTACCATTATATCATCCGCATAGGCAGATAAAAAAAAAACTCTGTTCTCTATACAAAGACACCCCTTCCAAACTATCTCTCAGTTTACATAAAAAAGGCTCAATTGCAATTGAATACAACATGCCTGACATAGAACAACCCTGTCTGATTCCCCTTTTAACTTTTACAGGGGCACTCAAGCCACCATTGACCTTAACAACACTTTCAATGTCACCATACAGTACCTTAACCATTTCAATAAAAATTGGAGGAAACCCAAAAAAAATCAAGTACATTCCATAAATATTGGTGTTCAATTCGGTCGAAGGCCTTTTCTTGGTCTAATGAAATCATGCCAAATTTTTGACCTGTAATTTTTACTACATCAAAAATATCTCTGATTAAACCAATGTTTTCTGTTATCGATCTGCCCGGTACACAGTACGACTGATCTGCATGTATGATTTGCTCCATCACTTTTCTTAACCTATTGGCCAAAGTCTTCGATAAAATCTTAAAGTCAACACAAAGCAAAGACACAGGCCTCCAGTTTTTGATTTCTTTGAGGTCTCCTTTCTTGGGTAAAAGGGTCAAAACTGCCCTCCTGCAGCTCAAAGGCAGCTGTCCTCTGGCAATGCTGTCACAGAAAACTTCCAACAGGTCACTGCCCACCACATCCCAGAAAGCTTTGTAGAAATCGACCGTTAGACCATCTAACCCTGGAGCTCGACCATTTTCCATG
The DNA here is from genome assembly GCF_988280905.1 of Pimephales promelas. Taxonomy (NCBI): domain Eukaryota; kingdom Metazoa; phylum Chordata; class Actinopteri; order Cypriniformes; family Leuciscidae; genus Pimephales; species Pimephales promelas. The sequence goes on from NC_142790.1 coordinate 5,318,685, forward strand.
CTCATTAAAGCTGTATGCAATTCCTACAGAGTCAGTTGTCTCACCAACTTTTCTTTTGCCTCCTCCTGCACTTGAGGTAGGCCTCCGAGAAACTCTTGTACAAGCTCTTGATCCACTGTGTACTCACATTTGAACAAGTCCTTGTAAAAATCTGCAGCCCTCCTGCGCACATCAGCAGTCTCAGTGAGCTCTTGCCCATTGGCTGACCGAAGACAATGAATGGTTCTACTTTGTCCATTTTTCTTTTCCAAACTGAAAAAAAACTTAGATGGAGCATCCATTTCAGAAAAATTTTGAAAACGAGACCTGATCAATGCCCCCTGTGCTTTACTACCGAGCAGATCTCTTAATTCTGCCTTCTTTCCAATCAGAGAATTCACTTGATTTCCTGTAGAATCGCATACATTTTGCAGCTCTAAAATATCATTCTCCAGAACTCTAATTTTTTTAGACGTATTCTGGGTGACATTGAAATTGTATTGTACACAAAGTTGTTGAATTTGTTCCTTTCCCAAATCCCACCACTGTTGTACATTTGAAAACATTGTTTTTTTATTCTTCCATTCCCTCCAAAAAAACACAAAACAATTTTTAAAATGCAAATCTTGTAACAAAGCACTATTAAAAATCCAATAGGCACTTTTTGATTTCAACAGGTTTATAAATACACTTGCTATCACCATGGAATGGTCAGAAAAACACACAGGACTAATAGCACATGTTTTTACAATTTGTACTTGATGTTTAAAGCAATACACCTTATCCAGTCTTGCCATAGAAACTACACCTTCCCTTACTTGTACCCATGTGTATTGTTTAATTTTGCTGTTCAAATTTCTCCACACATCCACTAACTCATTTGTTTCAATGAAACGAATCAACGACAACCTGGAAGCTGTATGAGGTTCTAGATGGTTTCTATCTAAATCCATCGCAGTACAATTAAAATCTCCTGCAATCAAGAGATAATGTTCAGGATCACAATTTTGTACAGTATTTAATAATTTTTCTAAAAACAGCAATCTCTCAGCAGCAATAACTGGAGCATACACATTTATCAAAACAATCGTTGCAACATCAAATTTTGCACTAACTTTTAAAAGTCTTCCTTCCACAATTTCCTCCACCTCATATGAAATTGGCAAACAGTTTTTTGCAAAAAAGACTCCAACACCAGCACGTGTACTCTTTTTATGACTAAACATAGCCATACCCTCCCATTCTCTTTTCCAATTCACTTCATTTATAATATCACTATGGGTTTCTTGAGCAAAAAATATATCTACATGTTTCATTTTCATTAATTGAAACAATTGACTCCTTTTCTTTATATCTCTTGCTCCATTTAGATTTAAAGTTGCAAATTTCAAATCAATTATAAATAAAATGTAAAGGAAATCAAACATAACTTTCAAAAAAACAAAAAGGAATAACAACTCTTATAACTTCTTCCTTTCATTTCAGTTAAATTTGATCTACACGCAATTTTTGTACGATTTTTTTCAATCTATGGAAATCTTGACTTGATAGTCCTCCTTCCCCTCTTTCTCTCATTAAGAAACGTGCTGACTCAATGAAGATATTACGATCCGGAAAAAAATCGTCTATCACCACATTCCGTTTGCCTTTTGTAATGTTCAGAAAACGTTGTACTCTTTCGAGACTGTACCCGCTAGTCTCTTGACTCTCATTTAGAGATACCATTTCTGAAGACCCCCTCTCACCAAAACTGACCAAAGAAACATCTGTAGATGAGTCATCAGACGTGTCCTCCGAACTATTATCTTCCCCATCCTTTATTGACTCTTGACTATTCATTGGTTGTTTCTTTAATTTTGAACCTCCATCACTTTTTTGGCTTTCCTTTTCACTACAGGAATTTTAAATACTAATTATTCTTCTTCCATCATTATTTGTTCCTCATTTACTGTGTCTTCTATCACGTCTTTTATCATTTCACCATCAAGGACCTTGGGGTCAATCTCATTTCTCTTTTTCTTATTTTCAGTTTCTTTATCAGTGTTTGCACTTTCACTAAGTGGCGTACCTGTGTTTGGTTCTGCTTCCCTTACCACCTGAATCACATTTTGTCTATTTGCATCACTTTGGGTAGCATTGTTTTGCTCTGGACAAAGACGAACTTGATGTCCTACTTCCCCACACCTGAAACACTTCATTGTTTCTGTTGTGGCAAAAATCACATACTCAAAACCCTCTACTTTAAACTTTAGCGCTTAATTTAATTCCTCCACATCCCCCTTCAGAATCATGAAAAGTTGTCTACGAAAAGACACTACATGTTTTAAAAGTGGAGACTTACAACCCAGTGGAATCTTTTTTATTGCCGAAACTATTTGCCCGTGTCTTGCCAATTCACGTTCTAAAATCTCGTCACTAATAAACGGCGGTGCATTTGAAATCACAACTTTTTTTGCCGGATTTACAAGCGGGAAAACTCCAATATGTTCGCCCTTAATTTCAATCCCTTGTTCAACAACTTGATTCACTTTTTCAATTGACTCCAAAAACAATACAATTGCACTGTTCATTCTTGACGCCGGCTTAATGGAACTATGTCCAACAATCTCTCCGACAGCGAGACTACATTCCTCTACGGAGCAATCCACCCCGACCGGTACCTTAACGCCATGCCGGCGCGAACTGATTGAACGTCATTTTACTCAAAACAAACGCCACAGCGGCCAGAAAGAGACGCCAATCCGGCCGCTGTAAACTCCGCCACCCCACTACCTGTGCTTTTCTAAATCCACAGCCAGCAAAAGAAATCTAGAAACATTAAGAAAAGAAGGAAATAGAGCAAAGATCAGACTCACCAAACACTCTCAAACACACGCTCAGTCACCCGCACCATTCGCGCATGCGTACAGAGAGAGAGAGAGAGAGAGAGAGAGAGAGAGAGAGAGAGAGAGAGAGAGAGAGAGAGAGAGGGACGACCAGAAACCAGCAAACATACACTAAACACACACTCTCTCACAGCCTAAGACCTACACACGTATATAATGTTCAATATTTTTCTTTTTTTATGTATATATATATATATATATATATATATATATATATGATTTCTAAATCCATTTTATTTTATTTATTAATCTGTTCATTTTATTATTATTGTTTTATGATATCAGTTTTAATATTTTGTGTACTAAATGTTCCAAATCATTTTCTATGTTGTTTTGACACTTTGGCAATACAAAATGTATTTTTTGTCATGCCAATAAAGCTTTCTGAATTGAATTGAATTGAATTGAATTGAGAGAGAGAGAGAGAGAGAGAGAGAGAGAGAGAGAGAGAGAGAGAGAGAGTCCTGGAAAAGGAGCATGTAGCTGTGCAGAGGCTTGCTGTAGGAAAAACATAATACAGCCCGGCCTACATGAAATTTCTAGACAACTGGAATGTGGCTTTCATGATTATTAAAAGAGTAGTTCACTTAAAAAAAAAAAAAAAAAAAAAAATTGCTGATAATTTACTCACCTCTTTCTTCAGTCAAAAAGGAATTAAAGTTTTTAATGAAAACATTCCAGGATTTTTCTCCATATAATGGACTTCAATGGGAACCAAACGGTTCAAGGTCCAAAGGATGGTTTCGGTACAAACTGCAAACTGTTGAAAGGGCTTTAAGCGATTTCAGACGATGAATAGAGTCTTATCAAGCAAAACGATCCCTCATTTAAAAACAAAAATAACAAAGTTTCAGTTTTTTAAGCTTAAATGGTCGCCTTGCTCTGTCCTGTGATGCGTGTTCGTGACTCTCCTATTCGAACTCGCTCATCAAAATGAACAAATCTTTTCCCGAATCAAATCGTTCATTTCGTTCGTTGAATTAACCAAATGACATTAAAAAAAGATTTGTTCATTTTGATGAATGAGTTCGAACAGGAGAGTCATGAACGTGCATCACAGAACAGATCAAGGCGACCATTTGAGCTTATAAAACGTAAACTTTTTTTTTTTTTTTTTTTAATGAGCGATCGTTTCGCTTGATAAGACACTTATTCATCGTCTGGAATTGTTTAAAGCCCTTTGAACAGAAACTGTCTTTTGGACCTTGAACCGTTTGGTTCCCAATGAAATCCATTATATGGAGAAAAATCCTGGAATGTTTTCATCAAAAACCTTAATTTCTTTTCGACTGAAGAAAGAATGACATGGACATCTTGGATGTCATGGGGGTGAGTAAATTATCAGCATTTTTTTTTTTTTTTAAATTAACTACTCCTTTAATGAAATATTTTGGGTAATTAGACACGGCTTATTGGATTGTATTGTATTTATATTTTATATTTATAGTTATTTTTGCAGAAAAATGTTTATGCATTAACATTTGGCAATGGTTATTTTTTGTAATGGAATGATTGAAATGTATAACTTGATAAAATGCATTTTATTTATTTATTGAAAATATTATTATAAAAAAAAGAATAATTTAAATAAACCAAAACGAAATTATATATTCCATAACATTAAAAACAAAAGACTTAAAACATAATAGAACATTAATATGCATGGATGAGCCATTTTAGAAGTTATTTACTTTCAAATAAAATAAATTTGTCATGGTTACATGGTAAATCCAACACAGACAATGCGTGACAAGAATGGTGATACAAGAAGAAACTCTTCTGTTTCTTCAATGAATGAAGACAGGTCATTGTCTGTCTTTTATATCATGTACTAGTCTAAATTATTACAGAGTGAAATATCTAGGTTCTCTGGGAATTAAAAGGGTAAACAAGGGCGGATTGAATACCGCTGAGTGGATCCAAGCTTTATAAACAGTTTTGACCTCACAAACCACTGAGGGCTGCATTCACAGGCCAACAAAAGCAGCCGAAATCTTATGTAAAGATTATTTAGCCCTGGTTTATTCACGAATCAAGAGTGTATTAGAAACCACCAGGCCTGAAAAAAAGAGAAAGTCCATTTAACCACTTCAATAAGAGCCATACTGCTCACAAAATTTTAAATATACAGTATATTCTGCCTTTAAAGGGCAGTTAAGTGTAAAAATCTTTAATTCTGATTTATATTTACGAAAGTAGCAAACCTCTTTTCAACAAGCCACACAATTTTTGGCTTTTCACAAATTGAACACTTAAACCTGGGTAATTTCAAACTCTGGGTAAAAGGAATCCTGTGTTATCTTATCATGTTTCACACTGCAATTTACCAGGGGTTAACAATCAATCATGGCTATTTATACACTCTACATTCCTAAACCCTGAACTTATTTACATATTTGGGCAGAGCATAATATTAGGGGCCGTTAATACGACACCGTTTTCAAGAAAAAACGGTTAACTTTTTGTGTTTTGCCCGTTCATGTACACGACAACAGCGTTTTTGGGGGCTTGAAAGTGCAAACAGGTTTCAAAGTGCCAGTTTTTGAAAAAGATACATTACCGTCTCCGTGTGAACTACAAAATCATGAATTTGTGAAAACAATGACATCATGCGTATGCATTATTATGTGTTCAGTCTATAGGCACGTCGTTTTTATCTATTTACTGTACACAAGAACAGTGTTTTTGGGTGGTGTTTTTGGGTTTACTCTGTGTAAACAACAAAAACGTGAACCTCCGAAGCAGATGACATCATGCACAGTCGATTCAGTCTATAGTGTTTCATCGCCATCTAATGGTCTGGCAGCAGAATGCAGCGTTTTTTTCATGGATCCATTTGAATGGGGATCGTTTTGACAATGCGTCTTTAAGTGGAAAACTCGAATAGTTGTCGTGTAAACGTAACCATAGACTTTTTCGCAGATTCATCTGAAATCATTTTGACGACTGACGTCTGTGTGTGAAAAACACAAAGGAAAAGGAAAAACTTTTCAGTTTTTAGTACACGTTGTCATGTAAACGTACCCTGATAAGGCTACTAAAGTTTTCAATAATGGACTTTTCGGACTATAAAGGTTTGAAAGAGCAGGGTTTCATAACCCTTGGTAAAAAGTAGTCCTAAATGACAAGTGTGTTCCTTTACCCAGGGTTAAAATAGAGGTTTAACCTTAAATGCAGTGTGAAAAGGTTTAAAAAAAAAACTGATTTCGAAAAAGATACATCTCAGAAATGTGTTGGATCCTGAACCAATACATATTTTCAATGCGTTTACATGTATTTCTTATGCTAGTTCCTTAGGTAGCCTATATTTTAATATGTAAAAACACAATGGGGAGCATGAACATATTATTTTATTCCATGTGAACTTGGCATCTGCAGAACAGTTTTGCTCTGTCTTGCGTCAGCTGCTAGTCTCTGTGTGGGCACTGCTCCTCCAGAAACCATAAATATCTAATACATAGGTGGCCCAGACAAGAATTTTGGTTATCCATGTTCTGTAAATGTGTCTGGTGCAAGACTGTAGAGATGAGTCATAAAATGCTATGCATCTATTCTAAATGTTATGAGTGACAAGCATACATATGTGGTGCAACTGAAATGGATAATCAGTAAGTGTTGAGACATGGCTGACTGAAAAGCCATGGAGACTGGTCATTTATTTATTGACTTGTTTTGCCACCGGCTGGTCAGAGGTTGTTATTGCATACATTTACATTCTACAGCAGGAATTTTAAACTCTTGACAGAGTTAAATAATTAAACTAGGGCTGTCAAACGATTAATCGCGATTAATCGCTTCCAAAATAAAAGTTTGTGTTTACATAATATATGTCGGTGCACTGTGTATAATTATTTTTTATACATATAAATACACACACATGCATGTATATTTAAGAAAAAAAATATTTATATAAAAAATATTTATATTTTTATATAATGTAAATATAAATATATATACAGTCTATACAGGAAAATATTTCTTAAATATATACATGCATGTGTGTGTGTTTATATGAAGAGTTCAGATGCAAAAGCCTCTAAATGCCATTTGAAATTTTCTTCTAAAATGACAATTTTTATCAAGCTTGTATATTTAAGTTCAGTAATTTCACTTAAATGACAATTTCATTGCCATTTAAGTGAAATTACTGAACTTAAATATACAAGCTTGATAAAAGTCGTTTTTGCATATAGCATTCTATATGATGTTAAAGGATGAGAATGCGTTAAAATATCCTATATATCCTAATATCGAGAGACTAGAAAATAAAAAGTTGAAAATAAAAGTTGAAGTACCGAGTATTGGATCGACCAACCTAAACCCACAACACACAAGTGTGAGTAACAATGTTTTTATTTGCTTTGTCTGTTACCAGAGCCAATGATTTTGTCTGAGCTACAGTATGAGATTTTGTCTGAACTATGAAAATGTTTAATTTACTCTTTAGGGGTCTAACAGAGGGGTCTGTTGAGATGGGGCTGCATGGTCAATATCAAAATGATCAAGATGGCTATTCAAATCAAAGAAGACGGGTGTTTTTGAATTGACAAAATGCTTATATATTTCATGTAATTCATATATATTAGACATATTAGACATACGAATGGTAAATGTGTGCATATTTTAAAATAAAATATAATTTGCAAACAGTTTAAATTGTTTACAACATAACTACAATTAGATATATTTCATTTGCCATTCTTTGTTCCCTTAAATCCTTTTTAATCCATAAATTATTGAATTCCTTTAAACACAGACACACACACACACACACACACGCACACGCACACGCACCCATACAATGACACTTTTGACTCCAGATCAGGATGGATGTTTCAGGAAATGGTCAGATGGGACCACTAGATGGCGTCAGAGTCATATATTACAAGACCTCTGCATTTAAATTATATTTTTCCAATGACAAAAGGTGGCCGACGGTAAAAAGGATTTTAGTGTGAAATCTGAAAATAGATCCTTAAAACTGATGTATTTTACACCCAATGGAGAAAAAACATCTGCATCTAGGAAACAGTCGCTCAATAATTGCTGCCCGATAATGAGAAGTGGCCAGCTGCCTCAGTTCTTGCCTTCTTAAAGCCGCATGCAGTCTGTAGTTTTTCCTCTTCTTGCCATCTATGTTCGAAATCTGCAATCGTAGTTATTCGCGGAAATGATCAACTTTACGTGAGTTGTGCCTCGGCATGGCACAGCGCGGATGAACACACTGTTTTGAGGAGAATGTGCGGCTGTCAGTCGCTGCGCCGGTGTGGATACTAGCCACAGTAGATTCTACTTTCTGGAAGTATGACTAACATAACAATTTTCACCGGAAAATGTCATCTGAACATGTAAATAACATCCACTTTTGTTCTGACTAGGGGGAAAAAAGCACTGCAATAAATCGCGCTGATTAAATCACATCTCAAACCGTGCAAATTATTCTTTGTTCTCAAATTGTTAATGTTAACAACATCAGCATTGCGTGACTACATGTATTGTCCTTCTGATATTATCCTTGTTTTCGCATGGGCCGGTTGCAGTCTCTTTTTTTCTGTAGCCGCTCCGAAGTCCAAGCGAAGACTTATGCATTTTACAACATTGAATTTTTATTTGTCACTGGTGATTGTCATTTGAACCTTTCTAAAAACGCCATCAAATTTATAAGTTTAGTTATATCAAGTGCTCTGAGAAAAGGCTATAAATCTCCACCTCCAACATCCTCACAGACAAAATATACCGTAGCATACTAGCCGAGACTCCTTCTTTATGTGTACAGATGTGACATAAAAGGCAATAAGATATAGTTTAACACTGGGTTGTTATGTACTTGCTCAAAAAAAAAAAAAAAAAAAAAATGGGGATAACTTGTAACCCCAAAAAGGTACCTTACATTGATTTCCAGGGGAACTTTTTTTCTGAACTTATTAAATGTATGCAGATAGTCCCATTTCCCAAACCGCATTTCCTACTGTAAGTATAGGGCCGCAGATCGTAAAACCAGTTTCAATAAAAAGGTGCCTTCATAGTATTGGGAAACTGCTTTCAGACAGTCTTCTATCTTGAAGAGATCAAAAGCATGGCTGCGTTCAAAATCGCAATCTCTCTTGAGTACTTATTTTGAAGTATTTGCTTCATGACTGATAAAAAAAATGACGTTCTACTATGAATGTGTAGTGTGAATGTAATTTGGACGTTCACCATGTAACCTAACAGCGTCAGTTACCTCACTGCCATTCTCCTCCCCTGTGGCCTCGTGGGATAGTAAAGTGTCCATCCAACGCATTATCATCCCAAGGAGTCATATACGGCACTTTTGCCAAAGCGTAGACATCCAACGCACATGGCACCCTTTAGCGTCAATATGAGATGCAGATATACAGTATATATATATATATATACATATATATGGGGCAGAAGGGGCCCCCTAGTGGTCTAACCCTAACCCTACCCCATAAACCTACCCAGTCCGTTCTCATCCTTTAGTGTCATATGTGACGCTATATGACAAAACGGCGAAATACTACGCACATGGCACCCTTTATCGTTAATATAACACGCGAACCCAAGGCGTCATAAATCCTTTAGCGTAATATGAGATTACCCTACCCTACCCCACACCTAAACCTACCCATCACAGCACGTGTTATATTAACGATAACGGGTGTCATGTGCTTAGTATTTAGCCGTTTTGTCATATTGCGTAACATATGACGCTAAAGGATGAGAATGCGTTGGCATACCATAACCGAAGTGTCTCATTTGACGCTAAAGGGTGCCATGTGCGTTGGATGTCTACGTTTTGGCAAAAACGTTGTATATGTACTCTTCAGAGCCTCACTGGAAGAAGTACTGCAGGCCATTCAGGTACTTTTTGCCTCTTTTATGAGTACTGTGAATTCAGACAATCTTCACATACTGTTTTTCACCTCTTATGTAGGAAGTATAATGTTTCGGGTGCAGCCCATGTGTTAAAATTGTGCCTTGGAAAATTGAATCAGTTCTCTCCTCAGTATTCAGTCTCAGAGTACGAAAGAGTGGTTACCTACATGTGATGTGTTTACTTCCAACTTTTCATTTCCATTTTATGCTGTGTATTAAATGATCAGTCACCATACTGTATAATACCTGGCATTACAGAAAAGTGTGGCATTGAATTGTTATGAGTGAAGCAAGATGACAGTATACTGTAGAAATGTTTAAATGTATTTGCATTATATAATAATATCAAACAAAGTTTCATTTATTTTAGATAAATTTAGCACAACCCAATTATTTGTATATAATAAAGGCACAAACACACATTTCAAGCAAAAAAAAAAAAAAAGCCCAAAAAGAAGTTTGTTAGGTTGCAAATTATAACACAATGTATGTATTTTGTTAAAAATTAAGACAAAATGTCTGTTGTTAGAGGATCAGCAGTTCTGAATTTTGAAACTTGAAACTTAAGGGGAACTGACTTCATACATGGTTATTTCTGCCAAAATATCAAGCCTTGTTTGTTTGCAAATGTTTATATATGTATACTATATAGCACCATGCAGTGTATATTTTGGATGGTATAAATTTATATATGGATGTACATATCATCTTATACTTTGTATTATATATTATTCAACAAACAGACGTTTTGAGATTTATTGCTTTACTGATCATGGTATTCTGAGATTTGCAATGATTTGATGTCAAAGAATGCATAGCCACATTCCAATCCTGTATTCACAAGGCTTTCTCCCAGACAGCTCCCTCTCAGTACAGGTTGTTGAGCACATGGCTAGCGATGTATTTGACAGCCAGCATGGTCTCCTCACAAGTGGGCTGGATCTGGGACTCGGGCAGCAGGAACCCGTAGCGTCCTTCGTCGCGCAGCTCAAAGGTGTATGAATACTTCACACCCAGGTCATAAGCCCAGTCATCAGAGCCACCAGCAGCTGGGTCTGCAGTGACAAAGCACGTGTTTAGGGAAGCACACGTTAGCAAAAATATGTAACACTTTATTTTGATGGTCCCTTTTGAACATTCTGTTCACTATAAGTAACTTTGCAACTACATCTCAACTAACTCTCTTTAAAGTGTAAGTAGACTGACTGCTTAATATCTGCTAACACTTGATTGTGATCTCCTCCAACAGACATTCTACTGACTATACGTAACTTTGCAACTACATGTTAACTTATTCTAACCCTAACCCTACCAGTCTACTAATACTCCACTAATACTCTAATGAGAGCTAGTACACATGTAAGTGCAACGTTACTTATAGTCAACATAATGTTTTAAAGGGACCATCAAAATAAAGTGAAAACCAAAAATCTGCTCACTACCTGCAAAATGGCTCCCGATCTGAAATAACGTTTTCTTTGTCAAACTGTATATGTAGTACACAGCACTCGCAGATTGTAGGCTACACCATGAGTACATTTTTATTTTAAAAAATTGAATTTACCATATAATGTATAGGAATAATAATATAAATATTTTTTTTATAAAACATTAAACAATATATAATAATTTAATATATTATTAATAGTTAATATTATAATATATGTTAAAAATTAATATAGCTTGTTCAAATATTTTTGTATATTTCTTGTGAGGTGACCTTGGGTGTTCTGAAAGGCGCCATGAAATAAAATGCATTATTATTATTATTATTATTATTATTATTATTATTATTATTATTAAATAGAGCACTATAGCTGGATGGTTTGATTTAATCTGAAATTAATGAACAGTTTAAGAACCACTGTTTAAAGTTATGAGGTTAATAATAATTAATATTAATAATATATTTAATTATATACGAGTGACTACAATATCTTTGAAAACACTGAAATTCCCTGTTACAAAACCTAATGAGCTGTTTATAGTTAGCTATAATATAGTTTATAGCTTGATTGCAAATTATTTCTCTCATATTTATGTGCTTTTTTATTTATTATGCTTAAAGCTTGTTATAGAGGGATGACATTTTAATAGGCCAAAAACACTAACACGTTAGCAGGCGATTTTGACAAGACAGACAAGTTTGTGGATCAACATATTTTGTTGATCGTCCTAACCATATCCCTACCCCTAATCATAACCCTACGCATGAGTTATCCCTAAACTCAGAGGGAAATAATAGTTGGTCACAGAATGTTTTCTCCAAAAGTCAATACGAAAATCCTAGCTTAGCATTGTTAGCTTAGCAACAAGCTAACATATTTTGGAATCAGCTGCGAATTGTGAGTTTCCTTTCAAGTTAGAAGATGCCTAGCCAAATGTACATTCGCATTATTTGTGTGAGATAGATGACTAGATGGAAGCAGGCAGCTCACTTCATAGGTTTGGATCAGAGCTTTTATCTTGGACTTTATACTCACAGATGGTCGTAGCACCAGGGCCGCTAGTGTATCTGGTTCCGTACAGGGCGCTCAAAGCTGAAATAGCTCCCTGAGAAACACTCAGCTACCAAGAAAGAAAAGGCTCAGTTAAGTTAAGGCTCAGGTCAGTCAAACAAATTCTCACATCATATGAATGTTTATGAACAGGTACCAGCTCTGAGTGGTCAGCAGCCAGGCCATATTGGTAGGAATAGGGGAAGAGGAGCAGCTGGGAATATGAGTGGACAGTCAGGTAGGCCTTGATGATAGACTTGTTGGTGCGGATAAAGTTGGCCAGATTCTTGGACTCAATCTCAGACTCTGGGCTGCTTCCACAGTAGGTTTCACTGCAAGGGTTGCTGGAAGCTCCAGTGGCTGGAACGTTAACGGCATACTTTGTGTAAGGAATAATTGACAATGTGGACTCTTGACTTCTAGTATACCCTTAGTTAATCGCAAAAGCTTTAATAGGAAGCATGTACTCACTGCACCATCCAGCATCAAAGTTTCTGTTGGGGTCAGTACCGATACAGCTGGAGCCACTGTTCCTGGATCGAGTCTTTCTCCACATCCTGTCCTATATGATAAAAAAAAAATTCACATCATTATTTTTTACTCTTCACTTTCACTCTCTTGTAGCGTGATCTCAACGCATTATGTTTATCGCACAATTTATACGCGGAAATTACTTTATACGTGCATATGATACGCAGTTTTCACGTGCATTTGACAACCCGGTCTCATCCCAAGACGTCATATAACTGACGTTTTGGGACGTCTTTTGACCATACGTCAATATTCGCCTTTTTAGGGCCCCCTTAAACGTCGGTAGATGAGGTTATGGAATCCTAACTCTACCCCAGACCTAAACCTAACCCTAAACCTAACCCGTCACCTAACTGACGTTAAAGGTAAAGCGTCAGTTGTATGACGGCCCGGGATCGCCATCTACCGACGTTTAAGGGGGCCCTAAAAAGGCGGATATTGACGTATGGTCAAAATACGCCCCAAGACGTCAGTTATATGACTTTTTGGGATGAGACTGTGTTACATTTGACACACACTTTATTGTGTGTAATACACAATACACCCCACACCAGTAATCCTAACCAAACGTATAATACACACCACAGCTAAACCTACACTAAACCTACCCATGCATATCCCTTTTGTGTTGGACAGGTAAGGGAATTAATTCAAAATGACTACTGTTAGTGTAATTTACATAAAACTCAAGAGATGATCATGTTTATTTCTAGATGAAAACTGTTTCTAACTTCATGTTTTGGCACTGAAAGTAGTAAAAACAGGAAGAACGGAAATGCTAACGCTGGCTAAAGAAAAACTGAAATACTTTTAAAGGGGTGATGAACTGAGAAATCTTTTGACATCTAAGAGGTCATTATATTATAAGAATATCCTGTAAGTTTCAGACCTGGAAACGTCCTTGTTAGTCCAATATAAGCTTTTATTGACACCAGCCTCAGGAAACGACTCGTTTTTCAAAGTGGGGAACTATGATGTCAAAGAAGAACCCACCCCCGCAGAAAAAGATCAACACCTACTTCAACATGGCCGGTTTAGCCCCGCCTACCAATTCGAGCTACCGAGCAATACAAAATATTGTGCAGCCAGCGCCTGGTTGTGGAAGAACACACAGCATAAGCTTCCTCTGGATTCCAATAGGACTGCATGGATACACTTTATTTTTAATAACGTTCCAGCTGATGAGGTAAAACCGTCTGTTCGCTTCATTTCACTGAGGATTGTTTTGTAAACAAGACTGGAACAGACCGATTAGTAAAGAACGGTGCTGTGCCGTCTATATTGGATCTGACAGGAATTGTGCAACACACGGACTCAGGGTCGAATCATTCCGGCTGCCATTTTACAACATTGGACGTTTTCAAAACAATTTCCCCCAAGTGCATCGACGGGTGAGTCGAAACTCATTATAATATGCAAAACTGTTATCCACTCACAGCAGTGGGCACTTACTACCAAGTGTTCAGTCGAGCGTTTTTCAGGTAGGCTCAAATGTTTTTGAATGCAAAAACCAAGCGAACGTCATAAGTTGACCTCAGACAACAATACAATAAAATTTAAAAAGCCAGTTCATGACTCAGTAACTTTTGTCTTGTATTGCCAGAGCATATATACATTTACTGCACAATATAAATAATATATTTTGGTAACACAAATGTTTTGAACCTACATTGGACCAGGTGTATTCATAGCCATCAACATTGAAGACAGGCAGAACAAAGAAGTCCATTGTATCGAGAAGGTTGGTCATCTCAGGATCACTTCCATAGGTGGACACAGCCTGACCATGAGTACAATTAAGTTTAGATTCACAGATCTCTAAAAGACATTCATTCAAAAACAAATGGTTTATCCTGTACCTCGTTTACGAACCACTGACAGAAAGCAGGAGTGATCCATTCTCTGGCGTGAAAGCCACAGTCCATGAAGACAGCTGGCTTAGCAGAGCCTGTGTTCTTTCCAATCTGGAAGATGTCAAGTGTTTTTATTGTTTAAACTAACCATATTTAGTATTGAGTTTAACAATGTTTTCATATTGTAATCAATGCAGGTAATCTCAAAATTGTCATATATCAGGTGCTCACTTGATCATACAGTTCCCTTGTGAAAAAGAAGTGCACCCCAACTGTAGAAAGTGCAAAGCTTTTTTGATGCATTGCCAGGTTCGTCACTTATTAGGGTCCCCTGGAAACATTTTCTTTGTGTTCTGTTCTATTTGCAGCGTGTTAATGCATGTATTTGCTTGAGTTGTGAGTATTTGGAGCACATGTGTGTTGTAAAACTGAAGAAGATGTTTTATTAATTTGTTAGTGTTTTTTTTTTTTCTATTTGCATGTGTTTTCTTCAGTTTCACACGTTGATCTCTCCCGGCCACCGTAATAAATACTTTTCAGGACATTCGGCAGTACACTTAAAAGGGATAGTTCACTTTGAAATAAATTTTTGGTATGTTTTAGCTTACCTCAAGGGCATCCAAGGTGTAGGTGTCTTTGTTTCCACAGTACTTTCAATTTTGATATTTTTAGGTCAAACCGTTCTTGTCTGTCAGGCAAATAATGCAGGTCTATGGTCACCACCTCAAAGAGCATGCTCAGAGAAGTTCAGATTAAACAAGATTTAATGACTCGTAAATGTAAGTACGAAGCGAGCAATTTGTTTTGAGAAAATTAACAGTACTTATATCGTTTTACTTCTTGTAACCACAGCCACGTCCAAGTGATCTGAGGGCGAGGGCGCTTTGGTCTGTGCAAGCGCCGGAAAGCGCCGGAAGTGATCTCTCGCCACTTTTACGTGTTTTACACAGAGATTTCAGAAGCGTTACCTTTCACAGTTAAGATCTAAACATATTTAGATGTACCGGAAATCACAATGGAAGACGATTTTAATATATCAACAGACAACGTTGAATTTTTTTACAACCGCGTCACAGATCACTTCCAGCGTCCTCACCAGTGTTGTGCAAGTTACTTCCAAACTGTAATACATTAGGTATTACTTGTTACTGTTATTTAAAAGTAATTCATTACCTTACAATATTACTGTCCCAGAATTGTAATGCGTTACATTACTCATGTATTACTTTTTAGTTACTTTCACCAAAATAACTAAGTAGAACTTAACTTTTGGACTGTAACGATATGCAATATGAAACCGAAATCGCGATTCGCCACACGACTCAGATCAACGAACCTACAGAATCGCGACACACCTCTTCCAACTCCAGCGTTATTCTCCTTACCGTCCAGATCCAATGCTACCTTATCTTTAAATTAGGCTATTAGTATTATTTGAAGTTAACATTATAAAATACGTAGACCTACACCACAAAACTAGTTGAGGATAAATTATTTAAAATTGGGGAAGTCCAGCATTATGGACATGATGACATTTGCAGTCAAAACTTTAAATAAAAATTCTCAGAAAATACATGTATTGAAACGTATATAGGCTACTTCCTTAAAGGACTCCAGACATTAGACAAATATCAGTCTATGTTTTATTTTTAGTATTAGGGAAAAGACACACATTCATGCGTGACAAAAAAATAGGAGGCAAAATCGATTTTTTGTAATTCTGTTAATTACACTGCGCAAATCGGATGAGGAAGGGTTGGCTCTCCAGTCTCCATAGAACCTAAAATATTCATTTTATTTTAGTTTTCGTGTTCGCATTTATGAGGAAAAAACAATGTTACAGACGCGACCGCTCTGAACTGGCACTAAAAGACTGCTTTAAAACTTTCACATAGTCTGTTGCCTTTAAGAAGTAAAAGCAGACAATACACTGTAATACAACTGTAATACAAGCCTCACTGAACATGTAACGAGTAAAATATTACTGAAAATTGATTAGTAATGCCTTACACTACTGCGTTACAGCAAAAAGTAATATGTTACTGTAATGTATTACTTTTGTAATGCGTTACTCCCAACACTGGTCCTCACCCTCAGATCACTTGGACATGGCTGTGGTTACAAGAGGTAAAAACAATATAAATACTGTTCGTTTTCTCACACAAACCGCTCGTTTCGTGTCTTAGGGCATCAATGTGTACTTACATTTACGAGTCATTAAATCATGTTTAATTTTGACTTCTTTGTGCATGCTCTTTGAGGTGGTGACCATAGACCTCCATTATATGACTGACAGGCAAGAACGGTTTGACCTAAAAATATAAAAATTTTAACTACTACGGAAATAAAGACACCTACTGTACATCTTGGATGCCATTGAGGTAAAATATACCAAAAATGTATTTCAAAGTGAACTATTTCTTTAACCATATGCATTAGAAGTTATTATGAAAATACCTATGTAAACTACAGATAAATATCTAAATCCTACTTTTTAAAAAACGCACTCTAAAGGTCAGCATTTGAACAACTACATTTAATATATTTATCATACATTTGCATGCACTTAATATGCAAACATTACTTTCAATTCACACGTATGTGTATTATTTGAAAGTATATTATTTCCATAATAAGAATTTTAGGAGTACTACTTTTACACAAGGGAGTTTTGTAAAGTGATATACAGTAGGACTTTACCGTAAGAAGATGCATGGGGCGTCCCTCGTAAGTGTTCCCGATCACCTGCGTGCTGATCAGGTTAGAATTGGCAGCGCTGATGGAGACCACCCAGTCATTAATCTGAAGGTGAGTTAAAAAAACAAACAAACAAATTACACACCTGGAAAGGAGAAAAAGAAAAAGTTTAAGGGGAATTATGAGTGAACTGGCACACATACCGTCGCCCAGTTGTTGTACTTTGTGTAGTCATGGGCTTTCGTCGCCCTCTTGTTGTCCATCTGACCCTCCACAGCCTCCTGAAGATCTTCAAACATGACCCTGCAAAAACCACCAGCTAATAAATCCCAAGAATATCAAAAAAGGGGAAATTCACCTTGTCTTTCTGTGAAGATTAGTACTTTTGGAGTACCATGTCATTGTATGCCGTATGAAGATGTGTTGTTTGTTTCAAAGTCTAAGGCGACTTACAGTACTGTACGAGTTTGTCAAATACTTACTTAGCTTCCATGCCACTCTGCTGTAAAATGGTGAAGACCATGTCAAGCTGGGCTGCAGGAACATGAATGTCAACCTTCATGCCAACGGTCACAAGGTCAGGACTGTCAGGCTTCCAGAAATCCACCTGAGGGTGCAGCATGTACACTTACTCAAACTGTGGATGTGCAACCATGTGCCTTGACGAAATCCCAATAGAATACTTCAAAATCAATAGATTTGTATAGTCTGTAGATCTCAAAATTCCTCAAGCCATGAACCGCTTTATTTTTTTAATGGTTGCGCTTTAATTCAATGGTCCACTTTAGGCATTCTACAAGTAACTTTGCAACTACTGTACATGTAAACTACCAGTCAGTATATTAGTATACTGTTGGGTTAGGGTTCATGTTTGTAGAATAAGTTAACATGTTGTTGCAAATTTACTTGTAGTCACTAGAATGCATGTTAGGGGACCATCAAAATAAAGTGTTAGCAGATATTAAGCAGATAGTCTACTGATACTCTAATGAGAGTTTCTTTTGATTAGTAGAATGTCTAAAGTGGACTATCGAAATAAAGCGTTACCAAAAATCCCTGTAATTTTCTTATTTTTTTCTTTATAGTTTTATATCTAATGTTTGACAAGTGGAGTTATTTCTAAATGACCTTCATCAATGGAAAAAAAATGCTATTATACTTGTATCTTGAGGTATATTAATTGCATAGAGAGATTTACTGTATTAGAAGATGCTGTAACATTACATTCAATTTGTGTTACTGTTATTGTAATTATATTATTCAACTATAAGTAACAAAAATTCACTTAGATGTTATGCTTGCTGATAGTGCCACCTGGTGGCTAAGGTTGGTCCCACATGGAAATGTTTTTAAAAACAAAAAGGTCAAATTTGTTTTTTTTTTTTTTAATTTTGCTGTTCAGGGCTTCTGTGCAAAATATGAATACATGAAATAAAAGAAACAAAATCTAAATTAGAGTTTACATTTTACCTTGACGTTTTGTCCCATTTCCATGATGGTTGTCACTTGTTCATCATTTGCAGGTGTCAGGCGGATGACTTTATCGCTAGAGAAGTGTGGAGAGAGATATGCTTTACCATATTGGATATTAGCTCCACATAGTGTAATCATTTTTTGGTTCACCAGAGAAAAGTGTTTAAGAATTTACCCCACAAATCTGGTTGGCTCACAGAGAGCGACAGCCACCAATCCCAAGAGCAAAAGGATCTTCATTTTGCCTGTGTGTTTTTTGCTGCGCACACAGATCTCTTTTTATAATGTCAGGCCATCAAGGACCGCCCAATACTGACCTCCAGAATGCCTTAATATGTATCAATTATTAGTCACCTGTTACACATGCTGTTCAAGATATTTTTAGCTATATATGATTTGAGGTGACAACAGCTTCAAATAAAGTACACCTCTTTCAATCATTAACCTGTTAAAAGATTGTCGCCTAAATGTTCACGAAGAGAAGAAAACCTTTGGAGAACATCGTTCTGAAAAATAATAATATTCATTTTATTTAACTGTTCCCAAACACAAATGTACTGCTGTTTGAATGTGAAGATGAGTACAAAATTGTCCATGGAACGTGCATATGAAAAAATAGAGAGGGAAATATACAAAACATTATTGTAAAAATGTTACTACATAAAAAAAAAAGGATATTGCCAAATCTGAAACAAGTTTCACATGTTCAGTGTGTATGCTTTTCACATTATCTCTTAGAATTAGTAAATACTTTACAACAGTAATCAACTGATTTTCTTATCCACAAAAAAAAGTGTAGAAACCTTATAGTTGCAGTAAAGAACTATAGTCCCAATATATTAGGTTATTTTGTCACACTTTATATTAGGGTCCCATTCTCACTATTAACTACAACCTTTGCCTCAGTAAACTCCTAATTACTTCTTATTAATAGTTAGTAAGGTTGTTAAGTTAGGTTAACACAATTAAGGAATGTATTGTCATACAGTATAAGGCATTAATATGTGGATTATAAGCATTAGTAAACAGCCAATAATATGTGAGAATTTTTTTTTTAATTAACCAATCAAAATCACAGATAAGTTTCCAGAGAAAAATCGCTAGCCTAAATCCCCTTGTGGCATCTTTCATCAGAAAGCTTGTTGACTTCGATTGGCAAAATTATTGAAATAAACCGACGACAACAATACAAAAAGTTTTTACGGTTTGATTTTTATAAGGCTTGTTCTGCTTTTAAGCGTGTTTAAATTTTTAGCTATGTCACAAAGACATAAGATGAATTCAAACACATTTGTAAAATGTAATTTTTAAAGTTAATGTTAAACAATGAAACAGTTAAACAGCGTATTTTAATGACAAAAATTCTTGAGAACTCGTGGATTTCATTGTATGAATTTTTGGGGGTAAAAAAAGGTTACAGTGCTGTAGTGTTTTTGTTAGTTAATCATCAGTTAATCAGCTGTTAATTTCATTAATTGGTTTGACTTTTTGTCTGGTTGTTTTGTTTTGTGTGTATTTTGCGTTTTGTGTTAAATAAAACTTGACTGCTGCGAATGAAGTTTGACTTAAATGAAGCTTAACTTAAATCATAAAAAAATCTAATAATGTAATAGGAAATCAATTCTAATACTGTAAATAAAAATACAGTAATTGTACTCATGAATACAATATACAGTATTATTCCTGTAAATTAAAATATGGTACTTGTACTATAAATGAAAAACAAATCATACAGTTCTCATACTGTAAAATATTAATACAGTATACATTTGTATTACTGTAAATAAAATTACAATACTGACACTGTAAACACTTTTACAGTAAGTTACTTGCATCCAGCAGTAAGTTACTGTAAAATTTACAGCAAATGTTTTACAGTTTGCAGGGTTAACATTTAACATTTGAGAGAAGAAAAAACAAAAAAACAAAACTTTAGTCAAGCTAGACGGTTATCTTAATATAATAGCCATGACATTGAGTAATCAACAAACTAATAATCATATGATTTGCTAGGTCTAAATTTGGTTTATCTGTAACAGAGAATGAATTTGCAAATATGTAGAACGAATCATATTAGAGGTAAATTATGATGATGATGATGATGATGAGTAATATGTCATGTTAACTTTGCTATATAAGAATGTTGTATTATTTTTGCTGGTGGGAGTCGGTGATTGACACGAGGTCTCCGGACAGGAATAAAAGCATATTCAAAAGCACATTCAAAGCATATTCAAATAAAGCATATTCAAAGGGTTGAAGTCTGTTTGATTATTGCAGCGCAGAAAGTTAAACACTAGACATCTTACTTTGATTATCAATAATGTTTAATACACAGATAGCCGTTGATTATTTCTTATGTACAATATTGTGTTCAAATTGTAATGCAATTGTTATGAATCAGGTGAAGTGATATAAATCACTTGTGAATTACAGCAAATTAATTTGGTATATGAATTACATGTGAAACATGTCCATACACAATAAGTGTATTGTATCAAATAATAAATTGAAATGGTAGTATATCGTAATTAAAGACAATTAAGTACATCTTGGTTTAAGTAAAAAAACATAGACCAGTAACCAAGATAATTATGTATTATATGTTATCACCTTTACTTTTTGTTTGCAATATGCAATACATTTTATATTATTTATTTAGTTAGTTATCTTAAATTAGTGATTTATGTGGTCTGTTGTGAAAATAAATGATTACAGAATTGTTCTTTTTTTTTTTGCATGAGCACAAATGAAACATTATTCATAATGTGGTCATGTCATGCATATGATATGTTAAAGTTTCCATATCACTCAAAGAGAAAAAGTGAAAAAAGTCATCAATTACTCAACTTTCCCAAAAGTGAAAAAAGTCATCAATTACTCAGCTTCATGTTGTTCATGTTAATCTTCGAAACACAAATATAGAAATAATAAAGAGTGAATAAGAGTATCTGTTCATCATGTAAAGTGGTCCAGTCACTTCATAAAATTTGGACTAATCCAATCGATTCATGTAGATACATTTTACTCTCTCTTTATGAACTTTAAGCGTTAAATAGATAGTTGTGTAGCTGTCAATGGAGGGAAATAAATCTCTCAGATTTCATTAAAAATATCTTTATTTGTCTGTGCTGCATGGGGTGTGAATTCCTTATTGCAATGTTTTTTGGATGTAAGTGATGGTTCAGCTCAAACAATAAAGATATTCAAAGGTACTCGAATAATGTTGAAAATGTTAAAAAGCTTCCATGTCACCATGGTAACAACAAACACAATCTCAAATTCATTTTGAGCAGCACTTCTTTAGTCATATGACAATCGGTATTACCCTGAAGAGAGAGTTCAAAGAATACGTAGAGAACATGTCTCACACAACATAAAGTTAAGTTATATAGTATATATTAATATCATAATATTTCAGTGTATACTCAAAATCCAATTTAATTGAATTATTTTAATCGATGCATTCATACCTTGTTGATGCTAGAGGTCAGAGGAGAATGGGCCGACTGATTCAAGCTGATAGAAGAGCAACTTTGACTGAAATAACCACTCGTTACAACCGAGGTATGCAGCAAAGCATTTGTGAAGCCACAACACGCACAACCTTGAGGAGGATGGGCTACAACAGCAGAAGACCCCACCGGGTACCACTCATCTACACTACAAATAGGAAAAAGAGCTCACCAAAATTGGACAGTTGAAGACTGATGAGTCTCGATTTCTCTTGAGACATTCAGAGTCAGAATTTGGTATAAACAGAATGAGAACATGGATCCATCATGCCTTGTTACCACTGTGCAGGCTGGTAGTGGTGGTGTAATGGTGTGGGGGGTGTTTTCTTGGCACACTGTAGGCCCCTTAGTGCCAATTGGGCATTGTTTAAATGCCACGGCCTACCTGAGCATTGTTTCTGGCCATGTCCATCCCTTTATGGCCACCATGTCCCCTTCCTCTGATGGCTACTTCCAGCAGGATAATGCACCATGTCACAAAGCTGGAATAATTTCAAATTAGTTTCTTGAACATGACTATACATATATGTATACAGTATATCATAGCCTACAAGTTTCAAAAGAAATGACATCAAAGTATATTTATTAAGTTTGTCATAAATACACTTACAGTACATTCAAAAGCACACTTTAACATCAGAATTTTACTTAATAACATGCAATTAACTGTACAAAAAGATAAAATTCAGTTTGCACTGTAGTATATTCTTCTAAAATATACCACACTGTATATCTGTAAATTGTATTCTAGTATGCTAACGTGTATTTAATTTTAACATCAGGATAAAACATCTTTGTGAAATGTCTAAAGGCACAGACATTTGAGCTCTATTATTCTAAGTTCTGAGAACTGTTACTGATACAGTAACATAACTAACTAGCATTGTGCTTTGGTAGTACCTTAAAATCCCCAAAACACAGACAAATACAACATTTTAGCTATGCTTTTTCCATTTAAGATGTCTTAACAGTGGGTGTTGAATCATTCTTGTTGCTTTTCGGATTGAGCTGTCCAGAGGTACATTGGGAATGGACATTCATCTTTGAGCTAATGCTAAAGTGACTGCTAGTTTGTCCAGACCCACAGCCTAGCAACCTCAGTAGGTTCTTGCGAAAGTTCTGTCCAACAAAGCTATAAAGAATGGGGTTTACACAACTGTTTAAATAGGAGATGCAGATGGTAAATGGCATGGCTGTGTCAATAACATCCAGTGTTTGGCAGTTTTCCACCACGCCAAGCATGGCCAGCAGCTCCATGAAGTGGAAAGCTTGGTGAGGAGCCCAGCAAACAAAGAACGCTAGCACAGTAGCGGCTATCATCCGCAATGTTTCGTCCTCCCGAGAGCGAACGCTTTTCCTCAACACACCCCTGGAATCCAGTAGTGCGCGACCAATCAGGCAATAGCAGGTGATTATGACGAGGAACGGCACAAGAAAACCTAGAACGCTTTTTAGCACGCTAAGGGTAACTAAGAAGTGTATCTGCTCGCTGTGGTGCCACACAGCGCACAAAGTCGAGTTCCCATAGTCATACACACTCCTGCTTAGCGCTGTAGGTGCACTGAGCAGCAAGGCAAACAGCCATATGAGTACACACGTGAGGTTAGCGTAGAGAAGCGTGCGCCGGCGTCTGGAGCGCACCGGATGTACGATAGCAAGATAGCGGTCAATGCTAAGAGCGGTGAGGAAGAATATGCTAGTGTAGATGTTGAAGATGACCAGTCCTGCGCTTGCCTTGCACAGAAAGGTGCCGAACGGCCAGTGGTAACCCGTGGCTGTGAAAGTGGCCCACAATGGCAGCGTAATGAGGAAGGTAAGGTCTGAAATAGCTAGATTGAGCACAAAGACGTTCGCTACTGTTGTTAGCTTCATGTAGCGGTAGATGACAGCCACCACCATGCTATTACCAATGACCCCTATGACAAAATTGAATCCATAGACGACGGGAATGAAGGTGAAGATGAAGCCGTGTCTTCCAGACATACTGCAGTTGACGTGGAAGCTCTCACTCATTCCTGAGGTTTGGTTCTCCATTTTTCGGTCCACTGTTTTTGCTTATGTTTCAACGAATGCGTTCCGTTACGCACAGGGTATGTCTTGAGTGTGTCTTGGCAAATGCCTCCTGACTCCTATAAAAGAGGGAGCAACAAAAACTGTCAGAGGAAGAGGCATCGTTAGCACAGCCACAGGCCGTAAACATCGGCCATGAAAGAGCTCCTGCTACGCCCCCTTATTAAGCTCTGTACATTAAATCTGTTTTCTCTGATCATGCTACTTCTGCTATCAGAAACAGATGCTGACTAAGCATTCAACATTTGAAACAACACTGATCTGACAACCTGGAATACCTTTAAAACGCTCTCTTAGTTAATGAGTGGTGACACTGATGTTGTAATGCGTTTATCAGATGGTTCTCAGTCATGGAAACATAATAAAAGTTCAGGCCATCCATCCATCCATCCATCCATCCATCATCAATCTGTCCGTCCATCCGTCCGTCTGTCTATCTATCTATCTATTGTACTATCAATCTATCGTACTATCCATCATTATATCCATCATCCTATCATTCTAACTATTGCTATATTTGCCCTTAGATCTGTCGTACCATCCACCCATCCATCCATTTGTTCATCTATCCATCATCTATCTATCATTCTATCTTTCGTACTAACTTTCTATCATTCTGTCTATCATTATATTTGCTGTTAAATCTTTCATACTATCTATTGTACTATCCATCAAAGTATCCATCCTATCGTTCTAACTATTGCTATATTTGCCCTTAGATCTGTCGTACCATCCATCCATCCATCCATCTATTTACTGTATCTATCGTTTTATCTTCCGTACTACCTAACTTTCTATCATTCTCTTTATCATTCTATTTGCCGTTATATCTCTCGTACCATCCATCCATCCATTCATCCATCCATCCACCCATCCATCCATCCACCCACACACCCACCCACCCATCCATCCATCCATCCATCCATCCATCCATCCATCCATCCATCAATCATCCATCCATCCATCCATCCATCAATCATCCATCCACCCATCCATGCATCCATGGATCCATCCATCCATACATCCATCCATCCATCCACCCACCCACCCACCCACCCATCCACCCACCCACCCACCCACCCATCAATCAATCATCCATCCACCCACCCACCCAACCAACCAACCAACCAACCATCTATCCATCCATCCATGGATCCATCCATCCATACATCCACCCACCCACCCATCCATCCATCCATCAATCATCCACCCACCCACTCACCTATCCATCCATCCATCCATCGGACTATAAACATTTGTTCTAATATTCAAAGTTTGTCTTGACAACCTCCACTTTCATGCTTAAATGGTACAGTCATATGAATGTCTTTCAAATTCAATTTATTTTAATTTCTGTACATTCACATTTGAAATGCAAATTCAGAAACTGTCAATTTGATTTTCATTAAATTCTGAATGGTGCAGAGACCTTCAAGGCTGTATTACTATACATTTAGAGACATTAATTTACATTTTAGTGAAACTGCTTTTTCCATTTTCTCAGAATTGTTGTTGTTGTTTTTTTTTCTTGACTATCACTCAGTAGACTGGGTCAAGATGCGAAAATACATTATGTCAAATGTTAGGAATATATACTGGAAAATGAAAACTTCACAATAGTGAATGAATTGAGATTTAAACTTAATTTTCTCTTTTGTATTCTGGAGTTGACAAAGTAACCACATTCTTTTGTATTATGATGGTGGTTGTATAATAAAGCCACATATGTGTTACAAGTCTCTGTGCTCAATGCAGTGAACATGCTTTTCTAACTACAGCATTCATTGATGGAGGAGATAGAAAGAGAGAGAGGGAGAGAAAAGTGTTTTAGAGCATTGTCGAGTTGTTATGTTCCACACACACAGTGCTGAAAGGATCTCAGCATGAGAATTTCTAATCAGCACACACCTAAATAAACAGGTCACAGGGGTCTAGGCTGTGGAAAGTGCCTGTGAGAAAACCAAACCTGTTTGCTCTTAAAAAAAAAAAAGAAATGAGTGTGCTTCTACCAGGATAGAATCAAAAGCCAGCGCTTTAATATTAAAATGCTTTCTACATCACAAATGTAATGTAGTCCTCAGTTGGCCACAAGGGGGCGTACTAAAGTGCTTTTCAGTATGGTTTCAAATGCAATCTTGCAGCAAAAATCTGAATTTAGTAAAGTATGCACTTTCATTGATTTAAACCCCACAGGATTGATTTCATTTCGGATCACAATGAACAGTTCTGATTGCAGTTCAAAATCAGGAACTAAACTGGAATTAAATCAATTCTGAAAGAATCATCACTCTGCATGCATCCATTCAATTCTTCATTCACACACCTCACATTTTAGAGTTTCATTTATATGTCAAATGAACTTGGGTTTCTTTGGTTTCACAGGCAAGACATTTTAAAAAGCGTGCATTCTTCTGTAAAAGCACCAGCCATATCAGTTACAGATGTGGTGTTCATTGCTAAAGAAAGAGCAAAACGTCGGGGTGCCAAGGGTTACAGGATAATGAAATATCACCCCTGCATTTCTTCTCCTCAGGCCCACGAGATGCAATAAAGCAGTTCTGCACGTCACCATTTGATTTAGCCCTTTTTTGTTGTTTAAATGAGTGTAACAGTAGGTGGCTGTTAGTTGACTGTACAGGGGACGCATGAACTAAATGTGCAAGACTAACCAACTTTAAGTTGTGCATGTGTTGTGTTCTCATGCTGCTTCTCAATGAAATACCCACAGCAAATATGTCTGTAAAGACAAGAGCAAGCTAACTACTCTTAAGTTAGATAATAATTACTCTTAATTGTTCCTCCCAGACAGCATGCACAGTACAGCAAATGGAAACTTTAAATGGAGACCGTAAAAAAGGCAGAGATTACTTTTACATTAGTTTGCCAAATGACATTAAATATGCCATTTACTTTGAAGTGCTCTGAAGAGCCTGTGTTTTCCCCATTGTACTGTACAGTTGCTACATTATGTATTTGAACATAGAGATTTTATTTTTTTTTCAAGCATGTACGTATCCCTATTGTAATTGTTAGAATTTCCAAGGATCCGCATTCTCCTTTAAAAGTGATCGGGCAGACCAAACCGTAAGTCGGAGAGACTTGAAACTTGTGGGATGATGGTCCAGTACCCAGTGTTGTAGTCGAGACCACCTCACTCGAGTCCGAGTCGACACCGAGACCAGAGAGAGTCGAGTCCGAGTCAAGACCGAGTCCATAGAGATTCGAGTCCGAGTCGAGTCTGAGACCAGAGACGGTCGAGTCTGAGTCGAGACCGAGACCAGTGAGGGTTGATTACCTAATTTACTTTTATTTACTTAGAGAAATCCTTTTTTTTTTTTTTTTTTTACTGAATTTACTTAGAGTTTAAAAAATATGATCAGTTTAGGGTAAAAAGGCCACATAGTAGGTGGTGTTAAAAGTAATTTTATTACAATTTGTCATGCGCAGTTGCGCACTAGAAAATCACCAATCACTGGGCGTGTCAATCAATTTAAAGAAATATTTTATTAACATACATTAATAATCATGAAAAATATTTTTAATTGAACTCGAGTGGACTCGGGAATAATTCCGAGTCCTAAAAAAAAATGTTCGAGTACGAGTCAATTCCGAGTCCAAATGGACACGAGTCCATGACAAGACCAAGACCATTAAAATATGGTCTCGAGACCGAGTCCGAGTCTCGAGTACTACAACACTGCCAGTACCCACCCCATCTACGTCACCAAAGCTCGCCCCAATGGGCTCTATGCACGGCGTTATTTCCGGTGAAGGATTAAGGATGCTCGATAACTTCCGCCGATCGTAGAGTCCAATGCAATACCGAGAATTTATATTGAATTTTATACTCCATGGTTATACTAATGAAACGTTAGTCACAAAAACAGATAAAACAGACACCCCTCATTGTGTTTATGCTTCTTTTTAAAATTATATTAAATAAACATAACTATATATAAAATTACATCTAAACGTATGTACGTTTCGTTTCAAAGACGGGAGGACAGTAAATATTGAAGACTCTGCCATAATCCCGTTTTCTGCGGTTTTCCTCCGCTTTAATCTACACAACCGGAAATGGACGAGCATCCTTACGTCAAATGCGGAATTTATGCGTGCATATAGCCCATTGGCCTGATGGTGGCGCCACAGCTACAGCGATCAGTACGACATGGCTCATAACTCCTATCAAGTGTCTTTTATCGTTGGAATCGAAGACAAACTTTGCATACAAGTTCTAGATTTTTGCCTGATTGGAACAAAAACCGATACCGTATTTACAAATGTACATTTATTTCGTAAGTAATGTAAAGGCTACAACAAATCCATTAATATATTTACGGACATATTGCTTGAGACTGATACAATTATAATTAAACTTTATTTGGAGTACTTCTTTGTTGCACAATGCACATTTCTTAATATTAAGCCGTGTTTGAAATACATTTTAGTAGCCTCTCTGGAGTCTGATTGTCAATCAAAAAAGTTGAAATTTCGATTGACGTCCTTTACTAAAATGTCTATCCCCCCTGAACAGAGTGAGATATTTTCACTAAACATTCAGTGCAGGGCTCGGTTGAATGTGGTTGCGTGAAAAAAGGACAACTGGCCACTTGGTGAGGCCATTTCCCTTATGAATAGCTGATTTAGCACTATTTGGATTATTTTATTATTTTTTGATTGTTTTAGACACGCTTTTTGTAGCTATATGTTTGTGTGTGAGTTTGTGTGTAACTGATGGCCATATAAAATTCCTGTGTATCTGCTGATGCATTTGGCCAATAAAGTGATTCTTGATCAAATAAAATTAAAACAGGAAAGCAGCTAGGCTATAGCAACGCAACAGTCAGTGTGATTGACTTGAAAATTGGCATGCAGTGTCTTTGTCCACAGTGCTTAGATTGTCCACGAGGACATAACTTGAAAAACACTGCCACCGTCGGTCAAAGAACGTGGGTGGATTTCAGCGTCAGCGTGTAACAGTCACTCTTAACCTTTTTGGCAGGTTGAATTTTATATAATATACATTTTTCAATTGTAGTCTTGTAAACAGACATCTGAAATAATAAACTAAGTGCAATCTAGTTTTGTCAAAAATAATGTTTTGGTTTTTTTTCAACACTGAAATATCTGAAACTCTTCTGCAGAATAGATAGAGGATACAAGCTGCACATTCTTGTATCCTCTAATCGCTATCTTAAAGCCCTTGAAGCCTTAAAATTGCTGCTGTACATACATACAAGTCTCACAAATGAGTTAGTTTGAATATCTGTCAGCTGTTAAATTTAAGTACACAATTAAATAATACCAATTTAGGACAACAAATTACCAAGAAATGCTTCATTTTGTTGAGTTTGTGGTGTAAAAAGGTCGCATTTAGCAATTAAAGAAAGACACTTTAGCAAAACCTCGTCAGGTCAAAGTGTCTGATTATTTTTTGGTCTCAAATTGATATAAATTTTACCGGTAGTCCACTACGTGATGAATGTTTGGGTATAATATGTCACAGTTTACTTTATTTTGCTATCCTCCAAACTTACGTGTGTGTGTGTGTGTCCAAGGCCTAGAGGAAATTCCTCCTTTGAATTTATTTAAACGATTATTGCAGTGTGAAATGAATGAATCATATTGCTGTTTTACTTAATTTATTGATTTATTATGAATATTTTGCTTTGATTGTCTAGAATTCCTCATGTGTGTTATATGTTTGCTTGTAATGTTTAGTATGGCCATCTTGGCCAGGACTCCTTGGAAGAAGAGATTTATTTTAATCTCAATGGGACCTTCCTAGAAAAATAAAGGATCACGTTCTTATTTAATCTAGGTGTGTCCATGATGGGCGCATAACATAACGGAAATAAGTTACACAAGGGCAGTCTTTAGTCTTACACAAGAATACTCAATAGTGGATCATAACAAAATATCTACACTCAGTTTAATCAGAAGTGTAGTGTGAGCACCACCATCTGGTAGAGTGTTAGACTGGCCACTAAAATCATCACTGATCTAGTTAAAGATTTACTTAGTCTGCTCTTCTCTCACTTTGGAGAGGTAGAGTACCATGAGGAAATTTACCTCACCAGCACAAGTGTGGCCACTAAAAAAACAATTATCTCTCCTTACCCGCTGGGACAGCAGAGATGGGCCTTATATATTTCTGTTGACTGGGCTTTTAACGCAAACGGCTGTTCGAATTAGGCCTAACAGCAGATGGAATGACACGGACATCTGTCGGACATTTTGTTTAGCAGAGCACAATAAAAGCCCAATGCAGTAATTTAGCTTCTGTTGTCGTGTTTAAGTTCTCATCAGATAGATGCAAGCTGCCACCATGGGAGTTGTGGACAACAAATATATTAGCCAGCCTTAAGACTGCAGTTCACTAAAACATTAGCTTTGTCTGAGCTCAAGAGATGTTAATGTTTTTAACAACAAGATTTTACACAATCCCTCCGTTCCAAAAGAATTGCATGCAGAGGGAGCGTTTGAATGCATCGTGTGTTCCCGAGGCTGTTCTGAAAGGAAGAAAGCATAAATTTGCTGCCAGATTTAAAGGTGGAATCACATGTATCATTTGTGGAGGAGGAAATCTCAAAATGTACTTGTGAACCCTTGTGAAAAAGAAGCGCACTTGTAGTGTAATCTTAAAAGTATATATATATATATATATATAAATACCTGTACCTCTAGATTAATTAAAAGGCCACTTTGGTGTACTTAAAGAGAGCAGCACTTTTATGACTGATTCTTAAAAAGTGCACTTTGTGAGGTCAACTTAAAAGTTTTAAGTACATGTTAAATCATCATTTTAATAAACTTGTATCATGCTTTAAAAGTATTTGGTGTGTTACTAACATATTAAAGCACATGTACTTTGTCATAATTTGACCTGAAGTGTGTTATTTGAAATTATATTTAAAGTTAAGATATTTTAAATGTACTAAATTGCAACTTAATTAATTACAAATGTGTAATTACATTCTTATTTTTACCATGAATACTTGACAGCGTCGTCTGCTGTTCACTTTAACCATATTTCAAAGATAAATAGAAGCAATTATGAAATTACATATAAATATGTTCTAAAATTAATTACTTTTAATTTTATTGAAATTATAATACATTTTCATGTAATTGTAATTGACAAGTGCTTGATTTTATGAAAACATTAATTTCAGTTTGCGCTTAAGTGTATTATTTTTAAGTATATTATTTCTGCAATTAGTACTCTTTTTAAAAGTATGTCAAAGGAAATCTTAATACTAAAGTTTCAAAGTAAATAAGTGTAACAAATATAGAGTATTTATCAATATCAGTATTTGTGTCTGTTACCAAAGGCTGCAACCAAAATCACAGACTTATAATGACTATATAGGAAAATAACATGTGACCAAGTATGTCTGAATTCTCAGTAGAAGTACCCAGATTACCTATACTATTTCTGGCAAAATTCTGAAGTGTGCATATAGGAAATTTTGCACGGGAAAGGATTTGTGAACAGCACTAAAGCGATGCAACTGATGGTAAATGGTAAATGTAGTAGTCAGTAGATTCATGCTATATAGATAGAACATACTTTATTTTTAGCAATCTCAAAGTGAGTACTCACTCAAAATAACCTACTCAAGAGATTATACCATTTCAGATGCAGCCGAAATAGGTTCAGTTGGCGGCCATCTTGGAAATGCCCCCCTGTGAGCAATTTCCAGTCATGCAAGTAAATATACAAGAAGCAATGTGACAGGATTGTAAATGAGCCAGTCTCCAGCTCTCATTAAAGTGAATGAGTTCAGGTCACGTTGTTGCTGTCCAATTGCACTTAAAAATGGCTCTGGTCCTATTTTTAGCTTAGCAACATTAGCTTAGCAACATGCTAACATATACCATTATACTGCATGCTTTTATTATTCGCAGTGAACACTAGTGTATATTCACCTGATCTATTTTTTTGTTTATTGTTTCAGTAGAGCAACATAATCTAGATCCTGTCTGTCAGGTATTGCAGACAGTCATTTTGTTGTACAAACAACATTTTATTCCACTGTATATGTGTACATGACTGGAATGGAAAGAAAGAAATTGACAATGGTATGTCTTCATTTAAAAAAGCAAGGTAAATGTGTGTGTTAATGACTGTCTTCTTAAATGAGCCATACTGTATGTGCAGAATGATGGGAACAATGCACCAGACTAAAAGTGCTATGACTGTCATAACAGGCTTTTGCTAAAATAACTTCATTTTTTAACCATCACACCTATATAAATTTCCAAAGGAATCAACCAGTGTGACTTTTTCTTATAACTCAACACAGTCTTGCTGATGTTAAATATACAAAATGACTCCATATAATTCATAATTTCTTGCTGTCAATATTAAATCAGCAGATGTATACATTTGCAAAAGAATGTGAATATGAGTGGTGTTTGCTCCATAGCATCTACTTATGGAAGCTTGTTTCCGGCACTGAATAATAAAAAAAAATTATAATAATAATTGCGACTTTTCATGCATGAAGTCAGAATTGTGAGAAATAAAGTCGCAATTGTGAGAAAAAAAGACATAATTGAGACTTTTTTTTTCTCACAATT
Organism: Pimephales promelas; assembly: GCF_988280905.1. Lineage (NCBI taxonomy): Eukaryota > Metazoa > Chordata > Actinopteri > Cypriniformes > Leuciscidae > Pimephales > Pimephales promelas. Next base: position 5,351,654 of record NC_142790.1, read on the forward strand.
ACGAGTTTACATCTCACAATTCTGACTTTATAACACATAATTGTGAGTTTATATCTCAAAATTCGGACATCTTTTTTCAGAATTGTGAGATATAAACTTGCAATTGCGAGTTATCAGGCCAATTCTGTAAGAGAAAAAAAGACAAAATTTTTTACCCCTCAGAATAGTTTATATCTCACAAGCAATTTCTACTTTATATCACGTAATTCTGACTTTTTATCACGTAATTCTGACTTTATATCACAGAATTCTGACTTTATACCTTGCAAATATGACTTTATAACACGCAATTGCGACTATTTCACACAATTCTGACTATATCTCGCAATTCTAACTTTATCTCGCAATTCTGACTTTATATCTCGCAATTATGACTTTATATCACGCAATTTTGACTTTATATCATGCAATTCTGACTTTATTCTCACAATTGCGACTTTATATCACGCATTCTGACTTAATATCTCGCAATTCTGACTTTATATCACGCAATTCTGACCTTATATCTCGCACTTCTGACCTTATATCTTGCTATTCTGACTTTATATTTCACAATTGTGACTTTATATCTTAATTCTGACTTTATATCTTGCAATTCTGACTTTATATCTTCCAATTCTGACTTTATATTTCGCAATTCTGACCTTATATCTCGCACTTCTGACCTTATATCTTTGCTATTCTGACTTTATATTTCACAATTGCGACTTTATATCACAAAATTCTGACTTTATCTCTTGTAAATCTGACTTTATTTCTCGCAAATCTGACTTTATAACACGCAATTGCGACTTTATTTCACACAATTCTGACTTTATATAATGCAATTCTGACTTATCACGCAATTCTGACTTTATATTTCTTAATTCTGACCTTATATCTTGCTATTCTGACTTTATATCACGCAATTGCGACTTTATATCTCACAATTCTGACTTTATATCTCGCAATTCTGACTTTATATCTCGCAATTCTGACTTTGTATCTCGCAATTCTGACTTTATATGTCGCAATTCTGATTTTGTATCTCGCAATTCTGACTTTATATCTCGCAATTCTGACTTTATTTCTTGCAAATCTGACTTTATATCACGCAATTCTGACTTTATATCTCGCAATTCTGACTTTATATCTCGCAATTCTGACTTTATATCTCGCAATTCTGACTTTATATCTCGCAATTTTGACTTTATATCTCGCAATTCTGACTATATATCTTGCAATTCTGACTTTATATCACGCAATTCTGACTTTATTTCTCACAATACTGACTTTATATCTCGCAATTCTGACTTTATATCTCGCAATTCTGACTTTATATCTCGCAATTCTGACTTTATATCTCGCAATTTTGACTTTATATCTCGCAATTCTGACTATATATCTTGCAATTCTGACTTTATATCACGCAATTCTGACTTTATATCTCACAATACTGACTTTATATCTCGCAATTCTGACTTTATATCTCGCAATTCTGACTTTATATCTCGCAATTCTGACTTTATATCTCGCAATTCTGACTTTATATCTCGCAATTCTGACTTTATATCACGCAATTCTGACTTTATATCTTGCAATTCTGACTTTATATCTCGCAATTCTGACCTTATATCTTGCTATTATGACTTTATATCACGCAATTGCGACTTTATATATCACAATTCTGACTTTATATCTCTTTATATCTCACAATTCTGACTTTATATCACGCAATTCTTACTTTATATATCGCAATTCTGACTTTATATCACGCAATTCTGACTTTATATCTCGCAATTGTGACTTTATATTGCGAAATTCTGACTATATCTCACAATTCTGACTTTATATCACGCAATTCTGACTTTATATCTTGCAATTCTGACTTTATATCTCACAATTCTGTCTTTATATCATGCAATTCTGACTTTATAACACGCAATTCTGACTTTATAACACACAATTGCAGCTTCATATCATGCAATTCTGAGTTTATATGTCGCATATCTGAGAAATAAAGTCAGAATTGCGAGATGTAAATTCGCAATTGTGAGAAAAAAAAGTCAGAACTGTGAAATAAAAAGTCGCAATAACCTTTTTTTATTTTTCATTAAGTGGCAGAAACAAGCTTCCATATCTACTGGATGGTTGCCATTCTCAGAAGTTTTTGTGCTTTGCTATGGTGTTACTATGTTCTGGGTGGTTTGGTTTCTAAGGTGTTGCTAATCTGTTTCTAAGGTGTTTCAGGTTGTTTCCTTAGCGGTTGCTAACTGGCCCGAGTCAAAGGGTCCAACCTCAGGTCATATTATCATTCAACAGGGGAAAAACACGACCACAAATAACAGCACACTTCTCTTCAACAAGCTGCAAAGTTCAAGGTATCATTTATGTACCTGTATGTTGCAGAAGGAAATCAGGCACTTCCATTTTAATATTTTTAACCAATGTATATATTTTAAAGTTAAGGGCAAACTCTAAAATACAAGCACTAATAATGATAGTGATTATTGCTTTATCATTACAAATATACATGATTCAAAATACTGCATATGATTTCATATCAGCTGCATGTTTGTAAATTTCTGTTTTCAGTTTATTATCCAAACTCATTCTCAATAAACATGGTTAGCCTATAGTGCATTTGGCTTGTTCAAATACATATTAAACAGTATTCTATTTATATAGAAATCAGAAAGTGTCCTACCTGATGAAGTGAATAAGAACTGCAGACCAGTGTACTGAACAAGACTAGTCAGCCTGACACTTACTCACACATCAGCATGTGCAAACACAATCCACCTCCCATTGATGAAAACATGTCTCTATTTCCACAGTATGTGCTTGTTAAGACCACTACCCCCAGCATACACCCACTCCACATCAACGCTCCTCCTATCTGAGTGGTCAGTTATTTCACTCCATCCTCCCATGCCATGAACCATGCAAAGGCAAATCATCACTACTCTAATTGGCCTTCCCCAAAGATATATTAAGAGCACTGTCTCCAACGTCAGACATCGGAGATGAAGAGGAAATTAGTTGTCTCCTGTTCCTCTTAAATCCTCCATGATTAAATGTGACTTTTACATTCCACTTTGCTATCAGTCAAATACAAATATGTGTGAGGACAAACATAAGTCACTGGTTGAGTCGCACACCGCTTGACGTACTCAGTGTACGAACTGGAGGAGTTGCTGCTCAGACGTCTGACATCTGAGACTAAGAAGGGTAGGAAAGCAAAACAAAGTAGGGTAGCAGAGGTCTGGATGAGTAGGTTGGAGCCGGCAGCGCATATGAGAAAGAACACGGAGAACTTGTTTTTGAGAAAGCTTTATGGACTGGTCTGTGAGGTCAGGTCACCTGATCCGTTTCTGCAATCGGCAGATGTTCTTTCATGCTAGTTCAAATTCAGTTTACCTCCATGTTTGCATGACCAATAGGGTTATAAAGCTCTGGGTCCTCTGATTTATGTTCAGTGAACCCAAAACATAACCAATTATTTTTTTTAGACGGTTCTCTGGAGTTTCTCGTGTGACTCTTCTGAAGTTTTTGCATTAGTAGATTGGGTTATTACATTTGTAGTTTGAGAATATTCTAAGACTATTCTTATTTTATAATTACAGCAGTTTGTTCTCCATACCTTAGGGTGAAAGGAATAAAGCATAAAGAAAATAAGCATTCTCTGTAGAGAAGTAAGAACGCTTCCCCCCAAAAAAATCCTCATTTACTCTCTCTTATGTTGTTCCAAAACAAATAAGACTTTCGTTCATATTTTAAACATAAATGAAGCGATTTATAATATTAGGTGTTAGAACTTTTTTGTTGCATTTTCACAATTGTTTTCACTTGTTGCACCATTTGCATTTGGTGTTTGTTCAGGTTTTAAACAGGGTGCATTTGTGGAGAACTTTTGAAGTATGAACTTTAATGAAACAATATAGGAACATTTTGAAAATGGAAAATTGTAATCCTTTTTTTTTTAAATTCATCAAGTACGACGCGATTTTCACTCTTGTGCATTGTTCGTTCCTCATTGGGAAGCGCTTATTCACAAACATCCAGGTTTGAGCAGATTCCCTCTGTACCTCTGGTTGGTTTCATATGGATTCATTTCACATTTCAAGCTTTCTATATATATATTTTTATCGTAAGATTCGGTTCATTTTTGTGACGCACTCCAGAACGGAAAAAGAGAGGGCAGAAAGCGCATCCTATTCTATTTCTTTTCTTTTTTTTTTTTTGGACACATCTACATTGTAAGTAAAAATATAATATTCCTATAACAATGCTGTAATAAATGGACTATTACATGGACAAAATTTCATCTGGAAGTCTAGAACATCCAAGTAGGAATTAAAAATAATCAATATTGAGTTCACAACATAAAATGTATCCCTCGATCACAAAACCACTCAGAAGTCGCACGGGTATATTTGTGGCAGTGGGTCAAAATTATCGATTTTTGATGTTTTATTAACAAAGTTTGTGAGGAGCACTTTCAGATAATTAACACAACGCCAGGTGACGCCATATGACATTTCGTCGAAATACTACACACATGGCACCCTTTAGCGTCAATATAACACGCAGAACCCAAGGTGTCATACAGGTGAGTGGCATCCTTTAGCGTCAATCTGAGACGCAGACCCTACCCTACCCCAGACCTAAACCTACCCATGAGCTCGGAGCCCTCCCCCTGGACAGTACGCCAAACCAAATACACATTAAACTTTACTCCCTCTAATTGTATGTAAATGTGAACTCCTGAACTCTTTTATGCCAAAAAAATCAGGATATTAAGTAAAGATCACGTTCCATGAGGATATTTTGTAATTTTTTTTTGTAAATTTTGTAAGTGTGAGTGAATGCAGCGCAAACTTTAATTGCAATTTTCTCAATGTTTCGATTTTTTTGCAACCTCAGATTCCTGAATTTCAAATAGTTGTATCTCAGCCAAATATTGTCCTATCCTAACAAACCATACATCAATGGAAATCTTACTTATTTTAAAAAAAATACCCATGTCACTGGTTTTGTGGTCCAGTGTCACAAATAATAATAATAATAATAATAATGAAAAAAATTTTTTTTAAATTGCGGCCGTTTTTCTTATTTCTGGTAAATTCATCCATTCTCAGACAAAATATATCTAAAATTGGGACTTTAAATTAGAAAGGTATTGAAACATCAAGTTCTCCTGTTTAAAATGATATAGCTATGGCACTTGAAGCTAATAATGGCTTAAATAAACAAAGACAAGTACAGGCAAGTCAGGTGCCCTAAAACATGTTCCTTGTCTTTTCCAAGGCACAGCAGCCATTCAAATTACAAAAGATATGATATCTTCTGACACAAAAACACTTCCCACAATAGTCTTTTATAGGTACATCAACAATGAAAATGGCAAATCTTGAGAAAAGACAGCTTCATATTACAAACAATTGCATTTTGAGAGACTGTTGCTTTGCATTAAACCCAGCCAAGAACAATTCTGCCAGGATGTGAAGGTTGGTTTAATCACCTTTCCAAACATTTGTTCACACCACCTCATGAGAATGCAAACTTATCTCTCTCTGCTTGTCCGTGTGGTGTGGATTTACTTGATAACATATAAGAAAAAAGGAAACAAGCAATGAGGTCAATTTCTCAAACAACAAGGACAAGTTTGCTTAACACTGAGATTTGATAAGAAATACCATGACACTCCATGTTTTAACTTTTGTTTTGTTTTTATTGTTCAACACTTTCCACTAATTTCTACTTACAAGCAAGTGGCACATCTCAGTAATGGACTTCAATAGGTGTACCGATATACATTTAATAAATAAAGGCCCACATAACAAACATAAAATCGTGACATATGCATTAAATAATTTGGACATTACCTGATGAACTTGTTATTTCTCAAGAATAAAGGATAATACGTGTTTTTAAATCATAGTTCTTATTATAACTTTAGTAGCAGGGTTGAAGTTGGCAAATACAATGTACTGTACATTAAAACATGTAGGAAAAGTTAAATGGAATATGAGTGCATACTTCTCTGCCCACAATGTTGCATGTTGTCCAAAGCTAGATAATCCCAGTATAAAAGCATAATTTAGGCTAAATTTGCAACCCTACTTATTTACTGTAGCTAAAGAGTTGTGTGATTTCTTGAATCAAATAAATCCTCTATGTGAAAAAAATACAGTATTTTGATTTTGCCTCAACAGATCATGTGATCAGGATCGGCTTGATGACTCACCAGTAGACCAGTCATCTCAAATGTCGAATTGATCATTATAAAATGCTGGAGCCAAATTTTGTCATCAAAAAGGTTGGGTATAATTCCCTCCAAGAAGTGTCTCACATGATTGCATTCCCAAACACCATCCGCATCCGAATGCAAGATAACATGGCACTGACATCGTTTATTGCGTTTCATCTGCGCTCAGAGGCACAAATCATTTATGATGTAGGAAAAAAGAGCCACAGTGGCTTCCTCGATTGCAGCAACATCCATTTTTCATTATTTTTACTATTTTGTGACTTTTGTTCTTATTTGCAAATGTTTTATGCAATGTTCCAATGTACATAAGTTAAATTTGGAAACTCTGGATGGAAACATCTTGTTGAAACATCTTGTTGATGACACGTCTCCGTTCCCTGTACTCAGGGAACGAGGGTTACATACGTAACCGAAACGATTTCCATTGATGTGTGGTTTGTAAGGATAGGACAATATTTGGCCGAGATACAACTATTTGAAATTCAGGAATCTGAGGTTGCAAAAAAAATCGACACATTGAGAAAATTGCATTTAAAGTTTGTGCTGCATTCACTCACACTTACAAAATGTACAAAAAAAAAACAAAAAAAAAACTCAAAATTAAAATTACAAAATATCCTCATGGAACATGATCTTTACTTAATATCCTGATTTTTTGGCATATAAGTGTTCAGAAGAATCAGAGGGAGTAAAGTTTAATGTGAGCTCAGAGGAGCACTTTCAGATAATTAACACAACGCCAGGTGACGCCATATGACATTTCGTCGAAATACTACGCACATGGCACCCTTTAGTTTAATATAACACGCACTGTTATGGGTACAGTAGGTTTAGGTCTGGGGTAGGGTCTGCGTCTCAGATTGACGTTAAAGGATGCCAGTGGCTTCCTCGATTGCAGCAACATCCATTTTTCATTATTTTTACTATTTTGTGACTTTTGTTCTTATTTGCAAATTTTTTATGCAATGTTCCAATGTACATAAGTTAAATTTGGAAACTCTGGATGGAAACATCTTGTTGAAAAAAAACAAAAAAAAAACTTTTTCTAAAGTTAAATCAAGTGCCATATGCATTTTAAATAAAGGTGATATTTAAAGAGATAGTTCACTTTGAAATTAATTGTTGGTATGTTTTAGCTTACCTCAAGGGCATACAAAATGTAGGTGTCTTTGTTTCCGTAATTTCACTTACGGCGCTTTTCGGAGTTTGCACAGACCTAAGCACGCATCCTCAGATCACTTGGACGTGGCTGTGGTTACAAGAGGTAAAAACGATATTCGTTTTCTCAAACCGCTCGTTTCGTGTCTTAGGCCATCAATGTGTACTTCCATTTACGAGTCATTAAATCATGTTTAATTTAAAACATGCTAAACATTTATTTCAAAGTGAACCATCCCTTTAATGCGTCATCTTATACTTTCCCATTGAAATAGGAAATTGTATATGGGATATCACCATTATGAAACCTTTCTGTTTAGTGGCAGCAATCTTCCATAGTGACTTTTGCATCTGTTAAGTTAATGACACATCCTTTTTGCTCTGTCCTATTCAGCCACCGAGGTTTAGAAAATATTTGCAGCCACTTTCACAAGGGGAACACAAGAGGTTGTTAGCTTAGCTGTCGCTGCCTGACTTTTTATCTGTAATGGATAGTAACTGGAATGTTTTATTGGGTTGGTTGTGTGACTATGATAGTGATGCGTTCGCTTCGGATGGTTTATAACAAGCCAAGTGTTACGACCCTTAAACCAACATGAAAGGCAATTAGAGACCAAATCCCAGGTCCACAGATCTTCAAAGAAAAGGATTGTGTATTTGTGTGGCCTTCCTAATAATCAGTGAGGGTTGAAAAACAGTGACATTTGAAACATTTTACATCAAATATCCCCTACTTTTGCCATTTGTTGCACACTTAGGGTCACTATTTGGAAACAGTCTGTGGGACAGGCGGAAAGCAGTCTAGCAGTTATGGTAATTGCTGACCTTAGATTAAAACAAATGTCTCTAACACACTTCAGTTTGCCAGAGACAGTCTCCCGAATGTCAAAAAACAGGAAATGGAGATTGGGGAAATGGTGGGAAAGACACTATAAAGAAGGGGGGAAATGAACCACTACTTTCTCTAGTTCTTTTCAAATGAATCATATTCATTTGGTATGATGGATGTTGAGGTTTTATAATTCATGCATATATTTATAGATAATCCATGTGGTTCACTGAACTGAAAAAATGATTGATATGACAATTTAGAATGTAATTTCACTATGTTTTGCATTGTGTTTCATGTTGTGCCATGACAAACATAACTAAATATCTCTAATTTTATGTGTAATTTGTTGTGGCAAAGCTAAATCTGAGAAAATATGGATTTTGTTAATCTACACTATTATACTATACTAGATGCTCATGCCCTATGACTTATGGGCAAGTCGTGTCAGGGATCTGTCAACACATTCTCATCTCAAAATGTCATATAACCGACGTCTTGGGACGTATTTTGACCATACATCAATATTCGCCTTTTTAGGGCCCCCTTAAACGTCGGTAGATGGCGATCCCGGGCCGTCATACAACTGACGCTTTACCTTTAACGTCAGTTAGGTGACGGGTTAGGTTTAGGTCTGGGGTAGAGTTAGGATCCCATAACCTCATCTACCGACGTTTAAGGGGGCCCTAAAAAGGCGAATATTGGCGTATGGTCAAAAGACGTCCCAAAACGTCAGTTATATGACTTTTTGGGATGAGACTGCGTTGGATCTGTCACTTCTGTCTAGTTTATTTTTTGGTTTTGTGACAAAGCTGACACTGTGTGTCTTTCTCTTGTCTGTATCCTGTTACATGTGCGGGACGTGGTGTTTGGATCCTGGCAATCTCTCTAGTTTGGTTTCGGTTCTGTGTCGGGATTCGGACATTCACGCTCCGTGTGTTTGTCCTCTGTTGTGAGCGCACAGGATGAGCGCTCTGTCATACTATGTGAGCGTGCAGCTATTTATTCTCCCTGTCTTTGCAGTCCTGTGCTGTTTTTACTTCAAGTGTATTCAACCAAGAAGTGCTCCATACTCCAATCCAGTAGGTGGCAGACAATCCATCCTTAAGTTGGTTTGCCAACAACCATTTAAAGGTGCAGTGTGTGATTTTTAGTGACATCTAGCGGTTTGGTTGCGAGTTTGCACTAATGGCTCCGCCCACTGCTCACCCCTCCCTTTCGAAGAAGCTACGGTGGGTAAAACGGGACAAACATCTCGCCGCCTGAGACAGCAGAGAACAGCCAGAACATTGTCACTGTTTCTGAACCACAGTCCATTATAAACCACATCATGGATAACTTTTAAAAACCCATAGTCAGGTGAGGATCAAGGGTCTTAACACTAGAAGTGTCAGAATTCCAAAACTACTAGAACGGCCACAAACGGTCATTTTGACCGTTAGATTCAAAACAGTGTTTATTTCGTTGATGAATAAGTTTTGTAATTATTTTCGTCAACCACATTTTTTCAAAGACGAAAACGAGACGATAACTAAATAAAAACTAGGTTTGAATGACAAAAACTATGACGAAAATGTTTGCGAAGCGGTCAATAGGCTAATAATAATAATAGAGCAGAACTAGTGAACAGCCCATGCAGCAAAATAAACAGCGCAGGACAGGGCAGCAGAGCTCACCAGGATCATCCGACATGAATGGAACATCTGGATCCGCCGTGTCTGATGATAGCAGCCGTCTCTTTTTCCTTGATGTGGACTCTGACTCTGAATCACTCTCTGATGAGGAGGAAATGTTAACTTGCACCCAGGAAAAGTCGCTGTCACTTTCCACCTCCGATTGTTCCCCTGCATCCGAATCATCACTCGTCAAGTTCTGAAGCATCTCCAGGGCCATGGTTCGAGTCATGTTCCTCCTCATCGCTCATTCATTTTAGACATTTTAGCCTAGCAATATATATATATATAGATAACGTAAGTAGGTTATAGATAACTGTAGTCCGGTTTTATTTGCTTATTTCTGATCAACAACTAATATAGAAATTATTATATAGCAAACACTGCTACAGAGGTGACCGGGCGGACCTTTCTGTTGACAATTGAGAGAGAACACGATCAACCGCGGGATATTTAACGAAAAAATACCGCAAAATTCAGTGCGGTCAATATGACCGTCCATGGCCGAAATAATTTATATGAAAAGCATTTCAAATGAAAATACAGGCAATTTTAGGAAAAGTCAGGTACCAGCAGGATTTTATTATTTTTTTCAACAAAGTTAATGTAGATATAATATTCAAAACGGTCAAAATGACCGTTGTGGCCATTCTAGTGTTAATATATAATATAATAATAGAAATCAGCTGATTGTCTCACAAACGTAACCAGCACATTCCTCCCCACATAGCAAACCCATAATACAGCGAGGGAGAAGAACCACATGAATATATGCCACTATATATTTTTTTCTAACAGGGTAGTAAAAGTTTAGCTGGCTAATATGAGCTGATACTGTGGCTGAGCCAGTTAAAGCGTAAAGCCTTGTTTAAACTTGGCATGTCCGAATGAGCCCAAAGGTGCGTGCAGCAAATATGACATCATTGTAACAGCACGTGGGCCTCCGCATCCGGCTGTGTGTTCACGTTCGGCTACGGTAGAAACATGACGTCACAAAATTTCGATAGAGGGGATACCCGCGGTTATGTAGCTATAAATGTCTCATTCTAAGGTAATAAAAACATTACGGGTTATTTAGTAAGTTCTTTATACACTACTGAAAACATAGTTATGGATGTTATTCTGCATTTCTGTTAATAGATCCTCAACATTTTTACACATTGCACCTTTAAACAACAGCATAAGAATAAGAAGTCCTGTGCTGGTTCTTCGTCGTTTGTTTATCCTTGTTTATTCCTCATGTGGTGGTTAGGGTTAGGGGTTGTAATTTTTTTTTTTTTTAATTAATAAAATACTTAATTTCCCTCCAAATGAGTCCTCGCTTCATTCGTCACCTACATCCCACAAGTCAGGTCATCCTTTTTATGTGGTTCCTTTTTGCCATTGTGATATTTGTTAAATTGTGCCATGGTAATGAATGATTCATTTTTGTGGAATCTTTTAAATCTCCAAAATATTGTGTAAAAGAAGTAAACTGTATGTTTTTACTATGTGGATTTGGTTTGTCATTGGAAGGCTGTGTTGTTAAAATCTTAGTATGTGTTTGTTTTTCCCATCCTGTTTTCTGTAAAATCAGTCCAGCGTAGAGTCAAGAGCTTGAAGAGAGCAGGACAGTGAGGTCATTGAATTTGTTCTCTCAGCCATGACCACGAGTGGACAGTCTCTTCAGCCTGATGACCAACTCTGGGCCAAGTTTACTTCACAGCTGAGTCAACAGAACCCAACCGGTATATAGTCGATCAGAGGGAACATATACAAATCTCCATGTTTTTTTTTTTTTTTTTCACTATGGGCAGAGAGTGATAAGCCTGACAAGAAAGAAAAACAACTTATTCGCATGCCACTGAGAAGAGGTAAAATAGTTGTTCAAAGAATGACTGAACAAACAGTTATCTTACACACGTTGGAATATACATTTGGTTAGCAGGAGAACAACAATCCCATCAATCAGTTTATCCATCCATCCATCTGATGGACAGTTGTTTGAAAATGTGAGGGAAAAACATCTCCAACACACATGTCTAGAAGTTTATAGTAATCCTGAAGACCTTGATTTGCTGATTAATAGTTATAGTCAGCATCTACAGTACGGTCAGTAACTGAAAATATATAATGGCATATGAAATAAACACAAAATAAACATGAACGTGAGATATGTCTTGACTCTATGAGGACACTTGGGATTTTGCCAAAATAAATCTTTCAAGTGTAGCTCTTAAGACTAACTGTTTCTGTCCCATGTCCTGTTGACAACACTTCCATTGTCATTCTACTACATTCTTTCAATGTTATTATGGTTAAGGATTGGTGTCTTTGGTGATGGTGACCTTCTACAAAAGTTAGAGAGATGTATAAGTATCGAAACATTACATTTGTGGACAGCGGATATTCTGTTAAATGAATTGTTCTGTTCTGTGCCCACTTTCTCAAGAATGGAGAAGGATGTTATCCCATTTCCTGTTTGTAGGAGGGTCTATGAAGCCCCGCTGAAAGGAGACAATGGGAACGGTTAGTCAGGAAATCTCACAGAACCGCACAGTGCAACGTAAATTAAACAGTGAGGGTCAGAACATTAGCCTGACCGCACTCTCTTATAGGATTGATGAGACTGAGAAGTTTACTGATTAACTCATATAATATTGTGAATAACATTTTTGTCACACTTATTATTATTATTAAGGTCCAATTCTCACTATTAAATACATACAGTATTAACTATGACAATAAACTCCTAATTAATGCTTATTACACATCCGATTTCTTTCTTTCTCTGGTTGACAAGTTTGTGTGTATATGTCCTTTCAAGCACATCGAGATGCATACCGAACCGGGGTGCCTGGTCCGTATGGACAGAGACAATTTATATAGAGACAGGACACTTCCTTAATCCTCAATACAACTTTATGGGGATAACCCGTAATGCCAAAGATGGCGGTTGTATGAATAGATATCCATTTGAAGGCTAGATATCTCGTCCACGCTGCTGGCCAATGGAGGTCGACGTCATAGACATATAAACTAGACCTCACCTTGGGGTTCTAAGCATGCGTCAAAACCACCGCCATCTTGTAACAGGGGTCTTGTCATAGGAAGTAGTTAGGTAACGCTGCTATCTCTGCCTTTACTTCGAATTCATTGATGGTGGCGGACTTTTGTGCAGCGTATGATGTTCACGGATGAAATCTGAACTAGGAAGAATGTTTAAAAAAAATAAAAATCTTTCTGGAATCAATGATAAATACGTGTCTGACCATTAGAGCAAACCAAAAAAAACAGAAAAATCACATTCATGATGATTTATGGTGATTTTATTTCCGTTTGACCTGTGTCTACTACATTGACGCTGATGCATTAAAGTGGAGGGGCTCCCCTGTTTCAATATGGCGGCTCTATTGACGCATTCGTTCCAATGAACTGCCGTAGCCAAGGTGAGGTCTAGTGTATACTGTATGTCTATGGGTCGACGTCAGCAACTGGCGGCCATCTTGTCACAGGCAGCTCGCTCACTCGTAACATTGTTTTAATGGTGCATGTACGTTTTAAATAACCGTAATTTGCTCAATTTTCTAACGATTTTCAAACGGTTTGGTTTGTTATAAACACCAGAGATGTAGTTATGACACTGCGTACTTATGAATAATAAGTGTATAAATAAATAATAATCCAGAATTATAGACACGTTGATAATGTTTGTAAGAAACCAAACCATTTGTAAATCCGTCAAGATTTCAACAAGATAAGAGTATTTGTGTTCACATACCACAGAGCCCGCCAGAAAGCCTGCCTGTGACAAGATGGCCGCCGGTGATGACATTAAAGACTCCGCCGTGAGACATCTAGCCTTTATATGGACATCTATGGTTGTATATGTCGCGCCCCTCCAGCTGGAAAACCAATCGCCAGCTTTTAATAGTCAAGCTGGGAAACATGTAAGCCTATCGTCTGGTTCCACCGACACATGCGTTGACACATGCGCACAGTTGATGTTTTGGACAATGGAGATGAGAACCCCATATGTGTAGTAAAAGTATAACCTGTGGGAGAAAGGGGCGTTTTAAACCTTATTTTGGGGCAAAGTCATCAAACTTTTTCAGCGACTTTTATCATATTTTACTGCTGTTTCTATACATACAGTTTTTATGTGACCAATGAAAGTGCAGTTCTGACTCTCTGCCCATTCATTTAGATAGGAGCCTGGTCTTGTTAATCCGAAATAGCTGCTAGTGTTACACCCCTGAAAAAGGGGAGAAATAATCACGAGAGTGATACGAGTCAGCTTTCCTCACTGAAAACTTTTACTGTTATATATTCAACAATAATACATTACAGATACAGAAAATTTAGCTGTATAGGGCAGGGTTTCCGTTGTCCGGTAATTACCGGACATTGGCCGGGAAAAAAATGAAATGTCAGACAAAATTAAATCTCTCCGGTCAAATTGTCCGATTAAAATTGCCTAATAATAACACAATCTGAATTAGAGAATAAGCCTAAAATATATAAACCAAAAATACACCGACCTTTGGCTATGTTATAAAGCAACAGGCTCTACCGTTTGAAAGTTATTAAAGACGGCACAGGGATGTCAAAGTGACCAATTCAAGCGACCGCTACATTCAAGCTTTCAAAAAAGCCAGGGAACGCTATGTTCAACATCTGAAAGATGCCTTGCAAGATCGGTTCCCCAAGGATTGCATGGATCTACTTCACTGCCTTGATGCCCTTCTGAATCCTTAGATATCCGCAGACACCTAGTGGTAAGTAGGATCTGTTGATTTATAATACGGTCATTCAACAGAAACGTCGGTCCCCTTTTAGTATGGCAAGATGTCTTTATTAATTTATTTTTCTAACATTTAAACTTACACGACATTATTAAAATTTAAAATATAGGCTAAATAAAAATGTATATTTTTGTGCATTTATTTAAAGACGGCATGTACCCGTATTTTCCGCACTATAAGGCGCACTTAAAAGCCTTCAATTTTCTCAAAAAACGACAGTGCGTTTTATAATCCGGAGCGCCTTATGGATCAATTGGTTAATAACGCTCCGCATTACCTTACCTAACCCTAACGCTCAGCCTTACCTTACAAAAAACTAAAGACCAACAACAACATTTTCCAAACAGAAATGTTTCATTTCAAATTACAAATTAGGACTAGCAAGAACAGGAATAACAGGAAGCATACACAAAAAGTCCTGTAAAATTAAACGAATAAATGGGCCTAATAATATTAATACAAATTTTATAAACAAAAATATACATAAAAGTTTTAAAAGTAAATTAACTATAGGCTAGAAATTTGATAACTGAACTTTTGCCCAAAGCACACGATAAAAAATGTAAATGGGTTAATAACCATACAAACTGCTGTAAAATTAAACGAATAAATGGGCCTAATAATATAACTAAAATAAAAATATGAACAAAAATGTAAAAAAAAAAAATGTATAGGCCTACATAAATGTTTAAAAGTAGGCTAATTCATTTTTAGGCCAGATTTTGATAAGCCTAACTGATTTTTGCGCAGCGCGCACTATTAAAATTTAAATTGGCTTAGGCCTATATCATCTGTTCAAAAAAAAAAAAAAGTAAAATTAAACGAATCAATGGGCCTAATTATGTAAATAAAAATCATCCACATCAACATCAATGTCTTATATTAAATAAATTTTGGTAAATGAACTATTAGGCCACCAGACGCCTATAGGCTATAACTGAACTTTTGCGCAGAGAGCACATGGGTGACAATTTAAATTGTCTCAAACTTAAAAAAAAAAAAAAAAAAGAAGAAGAAGAAAGAATTGCTTTCCTTATCTAGAATACAGTTCTTTTGAGTTCACCTTCAAGAACACGAGTTTGGACAATGTCTGAGGCTTCAGACAAATGCGGTGGTTTCTTGAAAGCAGGCCAGCAGCGGAGAAAACCTCGCTTGGGGATGCTGAATACAATGCAAGCAACTTTAGTCAGGCGGGGAAAAGACGTGGAGACGCTCCACTCCGCTCACATGCTCGGCTGCGAATAAGTTATGCCAAGTTCAGACGGCGCGATTTCAACGAAATCTATCCAGAGTGGACCAAGCTCGCCAAGATAGCCTCCCTGTCTCGAGTGTTCCTGTAGAGAGGGGGTTCTCACTGCAGAATCGGATTAAGACGAAGCAGCAAAGTTGCCTTGAACAAGGTTACGCGGCTTATGCGCATTGCAAGTTGTGGAGAGACGCTGCGACGTTTTGATTTTAAGTCGGCAGCTGCACATTTCAGCACTGCAAAACAAGCGTAAAAACTGCGTAAAAAGTAGCCTAAAATTACGCGAGACAGTGTTATAGGCCTAGTCATTTGTTTGTTCCAATAAATTTGACAAGGAGTCATTTCACGGTGGCCAATTTATTTAGCAGCTAAATGGGACGCTGAGAGTGTATATAATTAAGTTCGCTTGAGTAAAAACTACTATTCAGATATTGTATGTGGGGAAGGGGGATTGGTTTGTTAAACTATGTGAAACCATAGTAAAAACAATTGGCGTTGATTGACGCCAATCGGACGTTCATGTTTTCATGGTTTCCGTCTATTTGAAAGTTATGCTAATAAACATGTTGCATTCTATACAGCCCAATTATGTCATTTTTTAAGTTACATAGCCTGCCTCCAGTTTTCCTCAACTTGACTAATTAAGAGGCGATATTTGACCGGCATATCATCAAAATGTCCGTTAAACTAAACCTCTGCCGGTCACTTTGACCGGCACCATTTTTTTCTAGCGGAAACTCTGGTATAGGGCTTATTCAAGTCACAACAGCATATTCTGTAATTCACTGGAACATTACTCATTTTTACAATACAACAGCTGTCAATCAAGCACAAAGTAGTTTTAGCTCAATAAACATTACTACATTTACCAAAAATATCAATAAAGTGCTTGACACAGTATATAACACAGCAAAATAGATATTATCTAGGTATCTGTTAATTCACAATTTACATAAAATGGGGAGTCGCGCCAAGATGGCGTTTGAGTAGCTGAATCGTTTCTGTCTCGCATAAACTTTTGTGCAAAACTTAGTCTATTTTTTCCTTCCTTGATTTTTGCTTTGCTTCTACAATTGTCTGTATGTTTTGAATGATGCTACGACATTTTTAAGCTGGAATTTAGAATAATTGCCTTCTGAGACTGTTGAACGTCTGTCGTGGCCTGCCGAGTGCATTGACTGAAACTCACGTTGCTGAAACATAACCTGAGATAAATGGAAGAAATGGCGGAAAGTGTGAAGCCGAAGCGTGTGCACGATTATGCTAAACTCACCCCCGAAGTCGAAGATGATCTAAGCATGGATTGTTTGCAATCTTCAGACACCCCGATTAACAGCCCTCTTCCGAAGATTCGACGGCAGGTATCTGAGCCTTTAAATTCGGAAATACTAAATGATATACTGAAGGCGATTGAGAGGTTGGGAAAAAAGCAAGATGATTTCATGGAGAAGCTACTGGAAATTGAAAGGTCCGTTACATCCAATTCGACCATGATATCCCAACTCACCACCAAGGTTGATTCAGTTGCCGACAAAACGGAGAGGGCTGTAGCTAAAACTAACGAACTAGGTGTTCAAGTAGCGCCTGTGGTCACTGAAAACAAACAACTGTGGGAAAAAGTCGACGAACTGGAGGCATATAAAAGACGGTGGAATCTGAAGATGTCTGGTGTTCCGGAGGAAGCAGGAGAAAATGTTAAAATGATCGCAATGGATATTGTTTCCCGAATCTCGCCAGGATTGAGAGACGTTCTTCAGACGTCCATTGATGTTGCACACAGAGTCGGTCCGAAAACAGGAGGCGCGAGTCCACGCAGGATTATTGTGCAGTTTTTGTCACGCACTCATCGGGATCGCATCTGGATGGATGCGAAAAACTCTGAAGTTCTCAAACAGAAAGGCATCAAAATAACAGAAGATCTGACACAACGGGCGAGGGACGCACGGAATAAACTGTGGCCGCTGGTAAGTCAAGCCAGGAAAGATGGAAAACGTGCTGGGTTCAAGGGATCGGTTGCCATTATTGATGGAAAGAAGATTACAGCGGACAATATGTGAATCATGTTAACGTTTGCTTATGGCCCCAAAAAGTGTCATTGAACCTCTGATACAAGTAGGCCTATGGATGTAACCTTTGCAAGGATGGTGTCCTTTTTGTTCTCTCATGTCATTTCCTTGGCCTATTAACGTTAATATTTTTTATAGGTTTGATATTATCTAAGCCATTTGATGCTTGGTGTGGAAGGTTAAAGAGATAAGTTTTGCACTTTGTTCCTTCTCGCATACTTAACTCGTTTGCCCTGTAGGGCAGATTGTTCCTTTTTTGTTTTCTATTCCTAAATGTCTTTTAACTTTTCTTGTTTTTCTCTTAATGTTCGGGGGATTCGCGATCTTACTAAACGAAAAGCTTTATTTTTATTTTGTAATTCTAAAAAAAGAGATGTTTATTTTCTACAAGAAACTCATTCTAGTGTTAATGATGAGTCTTTTTGGTCAGCACAGTGGGGAGGCAAAACTTTATTTTCACATGGGTCTACTCACTCAGGGGGAGTTGTAATTTTATTTAACCATAATTTTAGTGGTAAAATTCTGGAGTCACACTTCTCCTTAGAGGGTAGGTGGATAATGACTGTTGTTCAGTCTGGAGATGCTGTTGTTATTTTATGTAATGTATATGGCTTTAATAGTTCTAACTTAAACCATATTCTTTTCCAATCTTTATCAACAAAATTACTTGCCTTAAAGTCGAAGTTTCCTTCAGCAGCATTTATTGTGGGAGGGGATTTTAATGAAGCCCCTGATCTGCACTTGGATAGATTCCCCCCAAGACTTAATGTTAATTCTCTTAATTTAGTAATAAATGATTTTTGTAGCAGGCTCTCTTTGTTGGATGCTTACAGACACGTCCATGGAAACAGTACCTCGTCATTTACATGGTTTAAAGCAGACATGTCACAAAAATCTAGAATAGACCTTTGGCTTATATCTGACTGCCTAGTTTCTTTTAATAGCTCCTGTACAATTTCTCCTGCCCCTCTAACTGATCATGCATGTATCAATCTTGAAATATCTGAAGCTCGTAACAGTTTTCAGAGGCGACCAGGATACTGGAAGATGAATACTTCGTTTCTGCAACTTCCTTCATATTGCTCAGGCATTAAGAATATTATCGAGAAATGTAAACTTAATTCAGACTCTGCTATTGCAAAGTGGGAATTTTTTAAATATGAGTGCCGAAAATTTTCTATACAGTTTGGTAAACGACTCTCTAAGGCAAAGGAGTCGAGAAGCTCTGCGATCATAAAGGAAATAAATAATATTTTATGTCTGTCATCTCCCAGTGAACAGGACAGGGAGAAGTTGTATTTATTGAAGGAAGACCTTGATGTTCTTTATGCAGAAAAGGCCAAAGGTGCATTCATCAGATCAAGAGCAAAATGGCTAGAATTTGGAGAAAAGAACTCTACATATTTTTTTAATTTAGAAAAAAGAAGAGGCGAGTTAAAAAGGATCTCAACCCTTAATATTAATGGTAATCTCACTTCTGATGAAGGCAAAATTTCAAAATTTGTATCTGACTTTTATCAACGACTTTATACTTCATTTCATTCTGAATTTTCAAATACTTTTTTTTTGGAGGTGGATCCTTTTATTTCATCTATAAGTGTAGATAGTCAAGCTGTTTGTGAGGGAGAGATAACTATGGAAGAACTAGACGTTCTAATTACAAAGACCCCACTCAATAAGAGTCCGGGCCCTGATGGGTTACCATTTGAATTTTATCGATCATTTTGGAATGATATAAAAGTTTTAATTTTAGATGTTTTTAAAGAATGTTTAGATCGAGGGGAACTATCTGCATCGATGAAACAAGGTCTTATTACCTTTGTTCCTAAACCAAATAAAGATAAATTGTTTTTAGACAATTGGCGCCCTATAACGTTGCTTAATTCTGATTACAAAATATTAGCTGCAGTTTATGCTAGGAGACTAAAACCCTGCTTAGAAGAAGTTATCTCACTCACACAATCTGGCTTCATGAAAGGTCGACACATTTCAAATAATATTCGTCTTGTTTTAGATCTTTTAGATTATTCTGAGTTAGTTAATGATGATGCACTTATTTTGTTTTTAGATTTCTACAAGGCATTTGATACAGTAGAGCACACCTTTATGTATGATGCATTAGGACGATTCGGCTTCGGTCCAAAATTTATGAAAACTGTTCAGACCCTGTATAAAGACATCAATAGTAATGTATCCTTAGCTAATGGGACTTCACCTCGTTTAGTCATTGAGAGAGGCATCAGGCAAGGCTGCCCTATTTCTCCTTTTTTGTTTCTGTTGGTTGCAGAGCTTCTTAACCTTTATATAGTGAATTGTTTGAATATTGAGGGCATCCAAATTGCAGACCGCACTATTCTAACCAGTCAACTGGCAGATGATACATGCATTTTCCTGAAGGATAAAAGACAAGTCCCCATTATATTAGAGGCATTAAAAAAATTCTCAAATGCTTCTGGCCTTTTTGTTAATCAGAGTAAATCAGAGATTATGACAATTCATCATTCTGTTATCCCAGATATATGTGGAATTAAAGTGAAAGAAAAGGTTAGATAGCTTGGCATTATAATTAATAAATCTATACATGAAAGAGTTGAAAATAACTTTACTACATGTTTACATAAAGCAAAAATGGTGTTTAATTGCTGGTCTCAGAGAAACTTGTCTATCCATGGACGTGTTCTGCTTTCCAAAGCTGAGGGAATTTCGAGGCTGGTATATCCTGCTCTCTCCTTGTATGTTAATTCTAAAATGTGCACAGATATTGACAGGGCCATATTTAAGTTCATTTGGAAAAACAGGACTGAATATATAAAACGAAAAACGATTATTAGAGCTCTTTCGGAGGGTGGGCTCAACGTTCTTGATTTCAGTACTCTTAACACCGTTTTTAAAATTAACTGGATAAAACACTGCTTGGCCCAGAATAACTCTATATGGTTTTATATCCCCAATTTGTTTTTTGAAAAGTGTGGAGGGTTAAAATTTTTATTATCATGTGACTTTAAATGTAGTAAACTTCCCATAAAATTATCGAATTTTCACAAGCAAGCGCTAGATGCATGGAAACTTGCCTTTAAACATAATTTTTCCCCTCACACTTGTATAATATGGAATAACCAATATGTATTATCTAAAAGGAAAAGTATATATAAAAAAGAATGGTTTGATAAGGGAGTTATTTTTATTTCTGACTTATTAAACTCTAATGGCGAGATCTATAACTATCAACAATTTCTTGCTCTGTCAGGGATTGAATCTACATGTAGAGATACCGTATGATTGTTAAAAGCATATCCATTAAATTACTTCGTCTTGTGAAAGCGCATCTCAGTTACAACTCAGTGTTGCGGCAGATTCCTAAACTTGTTATTGGAGGTGTGAATATTTTGGATCTGAAGTGTAATAATTCTTATATCAGAAAGTGTCTTAATCAAGATGTAAGTTGCTAACCTAAAGCAATTGTGAAATGGAAACAATTCTTCTCTTCTGTCCCCTCTTCTGAGACAATCTGGTCTGCAAGTAATACTTTTTTACTGCCAAATAAGGTCAAAGAAACTCATTTCAAAATACTACACAGATATTATCCCTGTAATGCTTTTCTTAATAAGTTTAAAAAAGACTTCTCTCCATTATGTTGTTTTTGTAATACTGGCTCTGAAACTCTATTACACTTATTTTGTAATTGTAAATATTCTGAAGACTTCTGGAAGCAAGTTTCTATGATGTTTTTTGATACATTCTACAAAATAATCAGAATAGATGAGGCAATGATTGTCTTCTTAGATTGTAATACTGGCTCAGACATAATTGATAACACTTTAAAGTTAATAATTCTTCTTGGGAAATTTCATATTCATAAAGCCAAAGTATAAAACCATCTTTTAATTTCTTTTGTAAAGATGTTAAAATATTCCATGACTCATTGATTTCAACTACTAGAAATAAGAAATGCATAAAAACATCTCAAATTTTGGAAAAAATAGTTTGTAGAATTTAATGTTTTACTCTGTACAATGTAAGATCTGTTATGTGTTTCCCCCATTATGTGTTTGTCTTTTGCTGTAAAATGTCATTATAAGCTTTTGTAAAAGTTGAATAAAAAAAAAAAAAAAAATTTACATAAAATGGCGGCTGCTCTCATGAAGAGGTTATTTTTCTCTGTAACCGAGCGAGGGCTCCGCTCATACACGGACATTTTAAACTCTGTAAAATTAACTCTCGCTTACTCAAAATGTTACTAAAACACACCTTCAACACTCTTAACATGTTAAATAACCATTACATTTACTTAACTCCGTTTTATAATCAACAACCCACCTGAAAAAGGGGAGAAATAATCACGAGAGTGATACGAGTCAGCTTTCCTTACTGAAAACTTTTACTGTTATGAGGAAAAGACCGCGATTTCCCCGGAAACTTGGGTGGAAGACAAAAGCAATCGATCGCGCCACATCGATTAAGATCACTTTGGCGATCACAGATTAACACATTTTACCCATTAGGCACAACAAAATTAATCACTCGAACGTTTACATGTTGCTCTATTAATTTTAACCCTTTGAAGACATGTCAGATGAACTTTTTTTACACAATTATGTGGACTGAAATTATGAATTGTTTCATTATTGTTTCAATCCCTATTAGGCCTACTACAAGAATACTGGATGCATTACCTTTTTAATCTTACATATTTTTAAAATCCTCACATCCTATTAATATTGCAGCAAGTGTCACACTGTCACACTAGAAGGTGTAGCCAAGATGGCGGCTGAGTGGCAGGACTTTGGATCAACTACAATCCATTTAACCCCTATAGAATACATAGAATTTTTTAGTAATGTGCTACTTAGGTCATTGTATGTTTTTTGTTTTGTCAATGGATGCCCAATATTATATTTACAGTGCCTTCTGTTGAAAACCCTGCTAATTCTTTGAACTGAGGTTTATCCTTGAACATACCAATAGCTTGCATATTCCATCCATTTAAGGTTGGCATGGCAAAATAATGGTGAAAGGGTGTTTGGTGGCACATTTAATGAATCTCAAGCAGTCCACTCAAGTAAATATTATCACCCCCTCCCTTTCCAGACACAACAGATCGCCTCGGCTCACTTTTCCCTAATTAACCACACACAAACACTGAGGAAGTGTCATCCCAGGACAGCAGTGAGAGGACACCAAGGGGAGGACTCCTGCTCTCCTGATCAACACCCTCCCTCAGACATTACACAGTCAGTGAAGCCCAGCAGAGAACATCAGTGAGCTGAAACAGGGTCAAAGGTCAAACACCGGAGAGATTGTTTTCCATCTACTCTTTGCAGATGTTTAAGCAACCCTATAACTGCCAGACTAGAAATCAACCCTAATGGTGTGTTCACAACCAAACGTGAATAAAGCGTCAAATACTCGAACATTTTGAACCCATTCGCGCGTCCGTGTCACTCGCTAATAAACAAAAAAAAAAACAATTTCTTTCTGGCATAAATTTCTGTCATGTCTGAAATAAAAGATATTGCTGCTCTGTACTTGTTGTGGAAGTCCCAAATATGGAGGAAAGTCAAACACTGACGTGTGTGGGTTCACAGCACCATCCAGAGGCGAACTCAACTCTGCGAATTTCACCGTCTTCTCTAGATGACAGCCGTTTCCAGCGCTATTTGAGAATGACGGGTGCCCAGTTTGATAACCTGCTAGCTAGGTTCGCTGACAGGATTTCTCGGATGGACACCAACTACAGGCTATCCGTCTCAGCTGTCTCAGGTCAGGGGCAGTTTCATAAAATAACATCAACACCAATAAATACAGAATATATCGTTTTTGCTGTGATTTAATTACAATAAACGGATGAAAAACATGCCGAAACAAATGAATTATTTGTTAATAACAAATGTCTGTTTTGTCAGGCCTGTCCATAAAATTATAAGAGGGAAAAGATGTTTACAATGCTGATTTTCTGAATGGAGTTTGGATCTGTAGCTGCTCAATATACCTAGTAAAATATATAGCAACATCTATTTAAAATACATTTATTGTAAAGGCTCATAAATGTAGCCTATTGTAAATACATTACCGAACATATTGATTAGCTCTTCGTTGATTGGCTGGCGCAACAAAGCGTCATGCGAATCTTCCGTTCGAGTAAAAAAATTTTTTTCAAATTGCGCGGAAGACGTTCAAGGCAAAACACGTCGCCCAATTCGCGTCATTCGCAATGCCCGGCGCGAATGATGCGTCTATTCGCGTCTTTGCATTGACTTTGTATGTAATCTACTCGCGCAAACGATTATATTTGCGATCAGTGTGAACACACCATAACTCTCATCAAGCTATTGGAGACATGGCCAGAGAGGTATTACAAGTGTTTTTCATGCCTGGGTTGTGCAATTTTCTGATTTCTTAGCATCGCTGACACAATGCTATAGGGATGTTGATTGACAGAATGTTGTTATGGTTTCAAAGTGGTTGCTAGCATAGGCGCTGAAAACATTAGATACTCTCCATTCATTTTATCCAATTGAGATTCGGGAAATTGGTGGATCTCACATAGGCGTTCCAGCGGTTCATAAAAACACACAATTTTGCCATGAAATTTAGCATTACAACATAAAAAACTGACACAAAAGGTTGTCCTTTCTATTTTTTGTGCAAGATGATAAATTTCATTTCGCGTAATTAACTCATAACTCATTAACACAATCCTAAGGTATCAGTGAAAGAGTGGCCTAAAGAAGGCCATTATTAATGTATTATCTGAGCATGCCTTTCCAATGCTGGACACATCTTATACAGTATAGCCATACTTTAAAAACAAACAGTTTGTTTGTTTTTTCCATCAGGCAGACACAAATTTGTTTAAGATAAAAATATGGAAGCATTGGAAATGTTGTTGTGAAGGCTTCAGATAAATGTCCAGTCTTTAAATTAAATCACGGGCACTTTGGCTGCTGGGATGGCTGCAGGACAGGCACATGGCTATCTGTGAAGAAGAAAGCCATGTGGAAATCTAATTACTTTACACGTCTACATGCTGAGCACTTTACCAATGCCAGATCTCTCTTCTCCACTCCAGAAACCCCTAACAATATTTAAACAACATATTCATTTCTCAAACACCCGAAAGGCTGGACCTGTTTGTTTTGTACTGCTATTCTCTTTAAAAAAATAAAAAAAATAAAAAATGTTGACAACGAGAGTAACAGTGGTGAACCTAACTTCAGAGAATGTCATAGAAAAAAAAAGAAAAAAAAACTTTTGATGTATTTCTCTCCTCAGACAGGATCCATTTCCTCCCAGTTTTCATCAAAACAGAGAAATTGGAACACTGATGGAAATTACAGTTGCGATTCATTTGACTTGAGCTTGGCTGCATTTCCCAAAAGCATCGTAAGCCTAAGTTGATCGTAGAACAATTAATGGTCTATATGATCAACTTAGGTTTACAATGCTTTTGGGAAACGCAGCCCAGAACTCACAACATAGACAGTGATTGACTTAACAAGCCTCAACCAGAAGCTCTTGATATGAACAAAGTCTCAGTAGAGTGTGTCCTTCATCCTTCTGGTTGATGCATGTGTGTTTTCTGAAGACACACTTCCTCTTGATACCTGTCTGAGAGCCTGCGACTTGGTTTTGGCTCTAGACATCCATTCCATTTATCAAATTAGATTTATTTATTTAATTTTTTTTTTTTACAGAAATGAACTTGAAATCAAGCCAATAACACTGTTTTAGCGCACCAGATCTCCGGATCCAGACCTGTCCAAGAGTACATATATATATATATATATATATATATACTGTAAGTATTATGTAACTAAAGGGAACTTATTCTACTATTATGATACACCAATCTTACATTTGGGAGCAATTTAGTAAGAACATACACTGTGTACCTTTCTGTAATACATACTGTATAGGCTTTTTCAAAAATGACAAGGTTCATATCTAAACATTTATACAGTAATCTTTTCAACAAAAGGGCACTGAAAACTTAGCCTGGCTAACGGCCAGACCATGTATCATTGAGAATGAGACGTGGTCTAGAAACCACATGTTAATTTTCTCGTATTTGAGGCGTGGTTTACAAATGCCCACAGCCGTATTATTGCTACGAATGTCTATCAAATGTGCCTGTACGTAACTCATAGCCAATCAGTTCAATGATACCAGATGATGTATGTAGAGCGACAGAAATTTAGACGAGAAAGAAGACGATGGTTCAGAGATTTAGGAGATTTATTTATAAACAAAGGCTGTATCAAAAGCTTTGTCTTCATGTCTGCTGCCAAGATGGATCTATAGTACTGCTTCGGTGTGTCGCGTGTACGTCGTCATCTTCATCGTCTTGCTGCTCCCTCCCCGTTCTGTGATTGGTTCCCTATCTCAGGGGAAAATTTGGTTCATGGTGTCAGGCTGCCTAGCAGAGTGAATAAAATTGAAACCCAGGCTACTGAAAACTAAAACTATTGCAACTTTTTCTTCAAATATTGGGGAAAGATATGCTTGTTTCATGTATTGGTGCTTGATAACCTCTTGTTTCATGTAGTTACAGGGTAAGTGTGACATTGAGGGCCGTAAATTAAAGTAGTGCTTGTTACCCTCTGTAAGTACCAAAAAAAATCAATAAATACACACAATCTAATATCACTGGCTTTTTTTTTTTTCAAATCAAAAACAGAACTCTTCTTTTTTGTTTAAAACTGCTTATTTTTATTTATTTATTTTTTTAAATCAACAATTAATTTCAAATGCATATGAAGAGTTCAGATGCAAAAGCCTCTAAATGACATTTGAAATTTTCTCCTTTAATGATGATTTTTATCAAACTTGTATATTTAAGTTTAGTAATTTCACTTAAATAACAATTAATAGGCAATTATCATTGCCATTTAAGAGAAATTACTGAACTTAAATATACAAGTTTGATAAAAATCATCATTAAAGAAGAAAATTTCAAATGGCATTTAGAGGCTTTTGCATCTGAACTCTTCATATATATATATATGCATTTGAAATTAATTGTTGATTAATTATTGATTGTTGAGTCCATATATATATATATGGACTAACCCAAACGTTGGGTTAAAAAGGTAATAAAAAAATTTAACCCAATGGCTGGGTTTGTCCATATTTGACCCAAAGTTGGGTTAAAACAACCCAGCAATTTTTAGAGTGTGTATACTGTATATATATATAGATAGATAGATAGATAGATAGATAGATAGATAGATAGATAGATAGATAGATAGATAGATAGATAGATAGATAGATAGATAGATAGATAGATGCAATCACATTTTTATGATTGTTGGTAATAATTTAAAACCTAGATGGTTTTAAACCTAGATGGTTTTATGATTTCTAATCATCCCATTCCATTTATTGATGGGTACATGTTTTGATTAGAGAGCAAACATTTTTGTATTAAAGAGTAAAAACACTGTACAGTATGGCTTCACTCCATAATTCCTAAAATAATATTGGTTTGTGACATGTCATGTATTAAATCTCTGATCACATGGCAATTCTATATGCAGTATAAAGCCTATGCTTTCACATGATAATCACATGGTATTTTACTGGTAATTATGAGTTCTCTTTATAATGCAAATACCACATAAGACAACTTCATCTTAAAATACATCAATGGTATAGATTTTCAAAGAATACAACTTAATTAAAGTTATTCAGTGAAATTCAATTTGGGTCATACTATGCAACATTTCCCGGATAAACTGGTTTTATTCGTACAATTTTCCCAGAACACCCAGATTCTCCCCAAAGATGAATGTTATGGCAAGAAGATTAATTAGTAGTTTACTTAACTATGTGAAAATATGAATAGATGTACTCATGTACTTTAAGCTTCTCCATTTTCTCATGCTTCTCCACAAGCGTCCTGGAAATCCCACCCAATGAAGTGAGCCAGAGCAGTTTATTTTAAGTCTGTTTCAATGACATGTCATGGTGAACATTTGCAATGCAAGATGAATGATTTATATATGTTATTAGCCCCCGGTTTCACAGACTAGGCTTAAAGGGATAGTTCACCCAAAAATAAAAATTCTGTCAGTAATTACTCACCCTCATGTTGGTCCAACCCCGTAAGACTTTCATTCATCTTTGGAACACAAATTCAGATATTTTTTGATGAAATCTGAGAGCTTTCTCACTCCTTCATGGCCTTAAAGGGATACTTCACATCTGGAAAGATGGATGTGTATTTAAAATGGGTCATTTATGTAGAAAAAATGTGAAATTATTTTTGAATTTGGAGCTTTTTAGACTGAGGAAATCAGAAAATGTATTTTTGGATTATGTGGTTGAAAGACAACAACTCCCAGAATTGCTTTGCTGCCTTAGGAGGCCACGCCTACCGGTAACAGAGCGCAGTAGTTAAACAACAAGTCTAGGCTACTAGTGAGTCTCCGTTATGAGTCTTCCCGAAAATGTGTTTCGAGGTTGCCCAAAATGTGTGGGATTTGGCTTTTGCGTTCGCCATTCATCATGTTTAATGTGGCGAGCGGGACGAGTGAGGGCCGCGGGAGAACGGAACAAGGCCGGTGGCGTGATTATCAATGAGCGACACCTGTGAGACGTAAGTTACCGGTCTCGTATCTCTCACGGAGGAGCGGGAATTTTCTTAGCAATGTTAGAACGCACATCTGAATGAATTCAATTAGATTGAAACAAAAGCTGTGCATGTAAACAATGAACGGCGACTGCATACTGAATCCCCGACATAGACGGCCGGACATGTCCGGGAAAAAGAGGATGGTAACCCCTACTAGTCATCTTTCTCCACACAACAAGAGCCTGCTAGCTTAGCTTCCAAAACAAGATGTCTGACACTATGTGTACATTCTGTGAGTGAGATCACCCTCTATCGGCGGGTTGAGAACATGCGGGACAGCTCCTACTGACTGTAGTCTTTAGCCTCTGGACAAAAAATCCTCTGAAAAAAAAAACAAAAAAACAAAAACAAATTCTAGACAAAAAATACAATCTC
Source organism: Pimephales promelas (assembly GCF_988280905.1). Classification (NCBI taxonomy): domain Eukaryota; kingdom Metazoa; phylum Chordata; class Actinopteri; order Cypriniformes; family Leuciscidae; genus Pimephales; species Pimephales promelas. The sequence continues at coordinate 5,380,671 of NC_142790.1, forward strand.
TCGTCTCAGGGGGATATGAGGGTGGAAAGCATGGCAATTCGAAAATACTACATGTTTTCTACAAATACAAAGCTTAATACGAAATCCTGAAGTACCCCTTTAAGTTTATCAAGCGACGAGAATACTTTTTGTGCGCAAAAAGCAACAAAAATAACAACTTTGTTCAACAATCTCTTCTCTTCAATGTCATTCTTCTATGCTGTTGGTGTAGTGTAAACAGTGCAGCAATTCTGGGTTCTTCGTCTAACAAAGTCTCATCCCAAGATGTCATACAACTTGCTATTGGCTTGCTTTTGGCTTGCTCAGTTGGGGTTATTTAGCGTTTAGCAATGTTGTTGATCTGTGTTGTACTACTTTCATGTTATCACTGTGAAGCTGCTTTGATACAATCTGTATTGTGAAAAGCGCTATATAAATAAATGTGACTTGACTTGACAACTGACGCTTTTGACCATACGTCAACATCCGCCGTTTTAGGGTACCCTTAAACGTTGGTTAGATGACGATCCTGGGGCATCATCCAACTGACGCTTTACCTTTAACGTCAGTTAAGTGACGGGGTAGGTTTAGGTCTGGGGTAGGGTTAGGATTAGATAACGTCATCTAACCGTTGTTTAAGGGTACCCTAAAACGGCGGATGTTGACGTAGCGTCAAAAGCGTCAGTTGTATGACGTCTTGGGATGAGACTGTGCTGCTTCGTCAGAACGTAGGCTCACTATTGGCCAGCATCACACGCATCCCACATATGACCAGCGTCGGCCAATAGTAAGCCTACGTTCTGACGTTCTTACAGGGTTGGAACACCATAAGGGTGAGTAATTGCTAACAGAATTACAATTTTTGGGTGAACTATCCCTTTAAGCTAGTCCCAGACTCCCAGACTAAAATGCATGTTTGACTGTTTTAACTGAAAGCAACTGCCATTGTTTTGTCTCAAGATGCATACCAGTAATGTTATTTTTTAATCTAAGTCCTAACCCTGGCTTAATGTAAGCCTTTTTGTTCTCTCACAAAAGTTTTGCATTGTCCCGAGAAACTTTGCATTCGCTCGAAAAAGAAACTTTTGTGTTCGCTTGTAAAGAACTCAAAATTTGTGTGAGCGAATGGTAAACATAATTTTTCCTCACATCTTTTTTTTTGTTTGTTTGCAGAGGTGGGGCCAGGATGCAATATTGTTATTGTAAATACTTTCCAGCATTTCAGTAATACAAGTGTACATTGTAGGTACGGTGTTCGGCAGTGATCAAAAAGGATTTAAACAGTGAAGTTTGAAGTGATCTCTTCTTATCTGCAATTAAATTACCACAAAAACACTGACATTCTTGGTTCAGACGGCAATCAGATCACAGACTAACCCCTGTAAATGTTGAAAATACCATACGACCCCATGATAAACAATTCTTGTCCGTATAAGGCTTAACTGGCTTTCACTGGCCTTAGAAAGCGCTCCGCGGACGGCTCCATCTTTTAGAACAACTATTTGCTGTATCTCTACTATAGTTTCAGCAAACTCCCCAACACAATCATTCCTTTTAAATAGACTCCTAAGCCTTTACAGCCTAATGGTTTTCCAGCTGGTGTATCTTTGGATAATATAATTAAAAATCTAACAACAATCAGTGTAATTACAATGTTATTCTTTGCATGAAAACACTTGAATTAGCCTAATTGAACTCTGGGTGTATTACAACTTCTGTCAACAGTGATAAGGTGTAGCTAAGAGTGGTGCAGACCAACGTTCTGAACATATGACTTACAAAGGTATATTTAACTAACAACGTTTTGGTAAACACGTATTAACAATAAGGTACAGCTTAAGTTTAAGTTAAGAACGACGTAGCGTCAGGAAGGTTAGGGGAAATCCTGCCCATGTCCCTTAGGGGCTCCATTTGTGAATGCAAAGCTTGTTATAGCGCAAACTCTCTTTTGGCACAAAAAAAAATAAATAAATAAATAAAAATAAATAATTTATAAATAAATAAAATAAATAAAAAAATACTTTCAGGATTTAGTAAAGGTATGCATTGAAAAAGTAGCACTGAAAATGTGTGGACAGTTCTTTTTGCGGCTGACCTTATTGCATATGCATTTGTAGGAGTTTCCCTTTCAGACGCAACATTTATGGAAGGACATTGCTTAAATGAATCATGTGGGGTGATTTACTACTGTAGTTTGCGCTAGTCAATGTATGGCTATTTGCGCCATTATTTAACACCCAAAATTAACATGTTTTAAACCAGACACTCATTTGAGCTGCTCTTGGTTGATTTCATTGGTCATTGTGGAAATGATCTGACTGTGTCTGTCTTCAATTTGCGTGTCGTCCGTAGATCACGCGCAGAACTTTCCACTCCCATTGACGCTTTTATGGGATTGTGTTCATATGCTAATTTGCCCTGTTTAGTAAATCTGGCCCTCACTCTCCTAATGCCGTCCAATGTAAATCATGCTAGGAACTAGAAATCCACTGTTTAGTTTCAGATGGCAACACTTTTTTGTCCAACTTCATTGACTTGTATTGCATGTTCTGTGATGTCCGTTATTACTCCGCCGCCTGGAAATGGAAATGGGCCTTGTTTGTATTCTTTCTGTAGTCTTATGCAGTCGTGTGGTCGCGTGAATAGGTCGCGTGTATACAAGTGGTTTGCTTGCATTTGGCAAAGGTGCATTATCGCCACCAACTGGGCTGGATTGTCTATTATTCAAACTCTCAACGGAAGAATGTCCGGCTGTGAGGCGTTCGTAAAAAATAGGTCTACAGTTTTATAACGAATGGTTAACACCTGTTGGAAAGCATCTTTTGAGGCAATTTTTGTGTGAGCATATCAGTGAACACCCCAGACCACTCGGTGAGTTTCACGTCTTTGTAAACTAAAGTTCTATGCGTTTTTATGAATGATTGTTCCAGTGCAACTATGCTACCATTATAAAGGTGGGGGGGGGGGGGGGGGTGCTAACACAGAAACCGAAAATTCTTGTGACAGCAGCATCTGTCTAAAAAACAGTCCTAACCATTCTATTTAATCAGAGACGATCTTAAAACAGGGCTTTAATTGTAAAATACCGAACTTGTCCTTTGTAGGGACAGATACAGCACACAAATGGTACTGTTTTCTGAGACTTAGCAAGAGAGATCAAGACGGTTCAGTACAACTCCAACTCTCTGAAGAAAATAAGAGAGAAACAACAGCCTGCTAAATCTGAGGATGAGCATGCATTTATCTTGAGGGGTTTTATTTCAGCGGAACAATTTACTAGAGGGAAATGTGAATACTGGGATTTATTTACTGACATATAGTATACAGTGGAATATACAATGGTAATGATTCAAGAAATGAACCGTATGGGACTATGTAAAAAAACACCACTGAGAGAAATTTGTGTCTGGCAGCAAGATAAGATTTAAATGAGAGTACATTACCACTCACACAAACACCAGAGTTTATCTCTGAGCCAGTGAGACCTGGCGCATCAGTTACAGAGCTCACACAAGAACACTGCATGGAAACAAGGGAAATGTGATAAATAACCTTTAATAGTGCTGCTTCTGGGACAGGCAGATGGAAAAAAACAGGAATAAACTGGACAAATGGAGATATGAAAGCTGCAATGCAAACAGACATTTTTTTTTTACTGGCTGAAAAGTGTAAGAGAACAGTTGTTAAAAAAAGAACAATCATCGCTGGCTCCTGCTAGCTCTTAGTGTAGGTAATGAATTAATCGTGAATCCTACAGTGCACCATACCCTTGTTAAAAAGAAGAGTGCTTGTGTTTCTGTCATGACAACTATCTGAAGAGGTTAGCACGGAAATGGATATGCCGATGTTAAAGTCCCTGTAAAGTCAAAATTAAGTATGTGTTCTGAATTTGTTACAGCACAGAAAACTGTGTTATTAGCCACCCAGCCAAAATTGAATGATAAAAAAGCTGGCAAGTACATAAAATAAGCTATCAAAATCTTGAAAAAATGAGCAGTATTCTCTGCTCTCAAACGCTGGGGGCGTGTCCGCTGGCTGCACTGAAACCACGCCCACTTGTGGGAAAGCTGCCAACTGTGATATTAGCTGATACTGCTTTTGGGTGGGAGATAGTCGGTTCGGCCATATTTACCAGTAACAGTGGATTGTAAGTGAATCCCAGTTGTCTCCGACGAAAGTTTGTCAAACTATCCCATGTAAAAATTATCACTACAGAGGCGGGTGTTGGCGGTGATCCTCCTCAGCTCTTCATCAAGGTTGGCTCTACACAAAATTAATCCACCTCTTCTTGATGTGATCGTTTTTAGGAAATTTAAAAAAAGACACCGATCTGTTTTGTATATGATCGCATCCAGGAAGTAGCCTATGTAATAACTAATAGTACTGACAGTAACTCGCGATTGAGCGGCGAACTGATGCGAATGTGCTATATTGTTAGGGGAGCCCCAGTGGCCTCATCAATAGGGGCGTGTCCAGGAGCTCAGGGGCTCCAGTGCGTCATCGAACCCCGTTTTAGATCTGCCCAAAAAATCATGACTCCACTTAGCCGCGTCTCCACTGCCGGGCTAGGGCCGGTCCAGTGGCCTCGGGCCTCAAGCACCGGGCTTGCACTGCTGGGCCAGTAGCTGCCCTAAACCTTGCCCCTAACATGCCTTTCTGGATCAAATGACATAAAACCCAACCCATATTTCAGCGGGGAATTATGAATTTATTTATTTTTTAAGTTAGGAAGATAGCATGTATATTAATTCACCGGCCGTGGCTGCAATAGTGTCCCGATGGGCTATATGCATGCATAAATTCCGCATTTGACGCATGGATGCTCGTCAGTTTCCGGTTTGAGAGATTAAAGCAGAGGAAAACCGAGGAAAACGGGATTATGGCAGAGTCTTCAAAATTTACTGTCCCTTCTTTGAAACGAAACTTTTATACGTTTAGATGTAATTTTATAAATAGTTATGTTTATTTAATATAATTCTAAAAAGAAGCATAAAAACAACGAGGGGTGTCTGTTTTGTCTGTTTTTGTGACTAACGTTTTTTTAGTATAACCATGGAGTATAGTAAAATTCAATATAAATTCTCGGTATTGCATTGGACTCTACGATCGGCGGAAGTTATCGAACATCCTTACACCTTCACCGGAAATACCGCCGTGCATAGAGCCCATTGTCTCGCGAGTCGCCACTAACAGAGGGACGGTGATCCTGCACATCGTCCATGAAGTCGAACCATGGCAAGTTCCTTTTCTGAGCTCCGCCTTGTCCATTTTGCGTTTTAATCGCCTTGTACAATACTGCGCCCGCAACTTTTTTATTTTTTCCTGAACTTGAAGCATTGCTCGCTGAATGCTTAGCTTCGAAATTTCAGCATCGATGTATTTTATAACGTCCTCGTTTCTTCACATGCCATCACAGTGACGTTATATACTGTACCCTTTCTTCTGCCCAAATGAGCAGAAGAGCTTTGGTATCTTCGACAGACCAGTACAGGCGATTCTCCATTTCGAGCAGCGATTATTTTGCGCGATATAAAAAAAGTGAAATCTGCATCTTGCTTCAGATCATAACGTTCCATAACACTGATAAACTCCGCCTTTTACCTTGAGCACGCCTGTAGCCCAAGCTGGCCCGCTTTGGCCCAAGGTATTCGACGGGCCAGAAATCCTGGCCGTTGGCCTCGAGTAAGCCCCGCTCAAGTACTGGACGTGACAGTGGAAACGCGACTGGCCCTGGCACGTACTAGCACAGCTCGGCCCTGGCCCAGCAGTGGAAACGCGGCTACTGACTCCACCAAGGGCCGTCGTCTGCTCTCTGGATCCCTGCCGGGTATTACTGCTTCTAGCTCCTCCCACCATCATCGGGGCCCTGTCTGATATCATCTCCCTTCCTACACTTCACCTGCTCTGCGTACTCCTCCCTAGTACTAACATACTAATGCACATTTTTGTGTTATACTATATTCATATACATACACATTTACACTTGAACAAGGACTCCTTAAAATAACGCGGCTAATATGCATTAATTCATGTTTAAGTAATGCACAGATAATACTAAGTTACTGTATAACACCTGAAGAACTAAACCATTAATTAATGATTATTGCATCAGCAACTAATAATGAGTCAATATGATTAATAGATTAAGAAATACATGGATTGCTATTAATTCAATGTGTTATTGTGTATTAATTCCTTAATAACATATTTTATTAAATAATAGTGGAAAATCATGTGTTAATTGGCACAATTAGTCAAAGCTATGCACTTCAACTTCCAGTTGTCTGCTTTAATTAATCATTAGCTAATGATTTGCAAAGGTATCATTATGTTATGACTTTACTTGTTGGGGCACATCATTATTAACTAGTCATTTAGTAATTATAGTAATTTGCACATGAATTAGCATTAACAATGAAGTAATTAATCATGTATTAATGCATATTAGTGTACCTGTCATATTATCTGGAAGTTGAAATACAAGGCTTTGGCTCATTCTGGTAATTAACATATTTATTAACACTATTAGTTAAAAAATGAGTTTTTATGGAATTAATCCAAAATTACATATTTAATCAATAACAATTCATGTATGAACTAATACATTAACCTTACAGACTCTTAATTAGTTCCTATTGTGGTAATCATTTTAATATCTTAAATAATCATTAGTTACACATTAATTCAGTATTATCGGTGCATTAGTTAAGCATAGTGCACCCGTATTGTAAAGTGTTACCATAACGTGTAACCAAAGATACTATAAAAAATACTTAAGTACATAAGCGGGTAAGGTAATATAAATTTTAACTACGATTAGCATGCACACAGTAAGAATCTGAAAACATTTTGTCATCAAGTTTGATTGTTCTAAAGTATACTTAGGTCACACATAAAACTTTCTGAGTGCCACCTCAACAAACAATAAAATATCAAAGGTCACATCTGTAAATAAATGATGCACAAGCTTTTATACAAATAGAAATAGGTTTGGAGCCATTGCATTACGCAAATATATCCACAATATGTCGTCATATGCAGAAAGTCCTAGTTTACATGCCAACAGTTGCAGTGGATATTGTCTCTTATCCCCTTGTGATCAGATCAGAGAGGATGTTTATGAGTTATATACTCGCCTCTTGGTCTCCACTGATGCCATTTCTACACACTCCCACCCAGCACAGTCAAGATAAACAAACACACACAAAACAAACACTCCGAAGACTTATTGTACCATTGCAGCACAGTCCTTTCACTGACCTTAGCACAGGATGTAGCCTGAAGATCTTTGACAATCTAACAAATGCACAAGGGTTTGTGGATTATCTCATTAGAGACTATATATATATATATATATATATATATATATATATAATTTATTTTATTTTTTTCTAATGTAATTTATTCCTGTGAACAAAGCTGAATGTTCAGCATCATTGCAGTCTTCAGTGTCACATGATCCTTCCGAAATCATTCTAATATGCTGAGTTGGTGCTCAAGAATCATTTCTTATGATTATATCTATGTTGAAAACAGTTATACTTCGAATTTTGGTGGAAAACATTAGTCTATATACAGTATATTCTTTTCATTGATGAATAAATTGTAGAAATTCTTTTTTTTAAGATTTTTACTGACTAGTTTGAACAATTTCATAAATCCTGGCTGAACAAAACTGTACTGTATTTATGAATTTATGAACGGATAAGCAGGGCGGTAAGTAAACTCTGCAGTCCAGTTGTCCTCCAGGTGCAGACTTGACCCTTTCCTAGAGTCTGACTGCTGCCATCTAGTGGTTTAACTTACGGTGTGAAGGATCATGAGTCAACACCTCCAAATCCACATGCATTTGTTAAAAATGTCAAATGTCAATGTGAAGCATTGATATTTTGTATAGACATGGGTTATGAAGAAAATGTGCCTGTGCTAAACACTCTGCCACAATGATAGTATGTTTTTGATGACAACCAGAGCATTGTTATGTGGTTTCTAAGGTGTTATGATTTTTTTTATTTTCTCATTCGTTTACGGTTGTTTGCTCACTGGTCCAAGCCAAAAGCGTCCACCCACAAGTGTCAGTATGATATTCTGTTTCCTAATGGGTCCCTTCTATACATTGTATGCAAGTATGATTTCAAGTCTTTGTATATTTGTTCAATGTAACCTTGGTGAGCCCAAGAGATGGTCACACATTATTTTAGGCGTCTTAACTACATAAAAAAAGAAAAAAAAGAAGAAAAAAAAGTAAAATGCACTTGATACTTGAAACTTTTGCTGCTATGAGATACGAGTAAGGTAAGGTTAGGGACATGTTAGGTGGTATGGGCAGACTTCCTTATTTCAGCGCGACAAAATCGGTGTTAAATATTAAATAATTATTGCTTTGTAATGGCACAACAATACTGTACTGTAATTGCTCTAAAAAGTGAATCCATCCATCATATCAGTAATCCATTCGACTCCAGTTGGTTAATAAATGCCTTCTGAAGTGAAGCGGCCGGTTAAGCCAGATCAGAGGTCACCTAGTGATTATAGTTTATAAAGTTTAAAATATGTATATTTTTTCTTACAAAAACACATCGCTACGAACACACTTCAGAAGGCCTGTTTATTAACCCGTACTTGTATGATAGATGTATGTGTTTTTTTGGAGCGCAGGATACTATTTAACTCTGATTGTGTGGCTTAAAGTAGAAAGACATATATGCCTATCTTGAGGGTGAATACATGATGGGATAATTTTCATTTTGGAGTGAACTATTCCTCTAAAATATAGCGTTGAAAACACCCACAAATTTACGTACATGTTTGAGTAAAAGCAATAGTGATGCTTGCCTTGGCAACATCACCAATTATCAAATGAAAAGAATACTTCCTCTCAAACACACATTAACTCCATTTGTATGTGTCTATGTTTGTGTGTGTGTGTGTGTGTGTGTGTGTATCCCATCATAGTGTTGGCCTTCGGCAAAGCAAGTGCTCCATCCCAGACAGTTTGCATTTCTAATGCTTGACTGAAACGGTAGCCCAGCGGTAACACACAGCACTTTAGTTCTTTATTTATTTAGTTTTGTGCTGCATCTGATCTCCTGTTCTAGAATTAATTACTTAATTAGCATAGTGAATTAGCAAACGATTATGATGCATGGAAAAGTTCCAACAACACCCGGCACAGTTTGGGCATGTGCATCCAAACGCGCACGCACACACACACACACACACACACACACACACACACTAGCTGGGTGGCTTGCAGGCTTGTCGCCAGTAAATTAGAGGGGCTGTAATAAAACAGAACATTTTAACAAACAGCCGCTCCAAAGTGCTTGTGATATTGTGCCCTCTGTGCGAGACGTAATAAAATCTCAGGGTTAATTTATTAGCCAAGTTGTACAGTGCTAATGAATTAATTCTTCACCCCAGTCCCACCAACCACCTCATCAATCAACCTTATTTCTTCAAGCATTACATTTCAAATCTAGCGTGGGCATTTATTCACACTGATCTATGATCAACTTCTGCTGTGGGTCACTGATAAATGATAAAACTAACCAAACTTTTTACTTTTTACTACGAAAATGCACATGCAACTAGGTGGTTTCTTACTCGTCTAAATATAAACAGCTTCCCCCAAGTTTGATTATATATATATAAATATATATATATATATATATATATATATATATACACACTCACCTAAAGGATTATTGGGAACACCATAATAATACTGTGTTCGACCCCATTTCGCCTTCAGAACTGCCTTAATTCTACGTGGCATCGTTTCAACAAGGCACTGAAAGCATTCGTTAGAAATGTTGGCCCATATTAATAGGATAGTTGATGTTGATGCGACATTTGTGGGATGCAAGATGCTCTATTGGGTTGAGATTGGGTTGGTGACTGTGGGGGCCATTTTAGTACAGTGAACTATAGTCATGTTCAAGAAACTAATTTGAAATGATTCAAGCTTTGTGACATGGTGCATTATCCTGCTGGAAGTAGCCATCAGAGGATGGGTACATGGTGGCCATAAAGGGATGGACATGGCCAGAAACAATGCTCAGGTAGGCCTTGGCATTTAAACAATGCCCAATTGGCACTAAGGGCCTAAAGTGTGCCAAGAAAACATCCCTCACACCATTACACCACCACCGCCAGCCTCCACAGTGATAACAAGGCATGATGGATCCATGTTCTCATTCTGTTTACGCCAAATTCTGACTCTACCATCTGAATGTCTCAACAGAAATCGAGACTCATCAGACCAGGCAACATTTTTCCAGTCTTCAACTGTCCAATTTTGGTGAGCTCTTGCAAGTTGCACCCTCTTTTTCCTATTTGTAGTGGAGATGAGTGGTACCTGGTGGGGTCTTCTGCTGTTGTAGCCCATCCGCCTCAAGGTTGTTGTGTGTTGTGGCTTCACAAATGCTTTGCTGCATACCTCGGTTGTAACGAGTGGTTATTTCAGTCAAAGTCGCTCTTCTATCAGCTTGAATCAGTCGGCCCATTCTCCTCTGACCTCTCGCATCAACAAAGCATTTTCGACCACAGCATTTTTCGCCCATCCTGGATGTTTTACCCCTTTCACACCATTCTTTGTAAACCCTAGAAACGGTTTTGTGTGAAAATCCCAGTAACTGAACAGATTGTGAAATACTCAGACACCAACAGCCATGCCACGCTCCAAATTGCTTAAATCACCTTTCTTTCCCATTCTGACATTCAGTTTGGAGCTCAGGAGATTGTCTTGACCAGGACCACACCCCTAAATGCATTGAAGCAACTGCCATGTGATTGGTTGATTAGATTGTATTTGTGCAAAATTGTGAGTGTGTATATATATATATATATATAATATTTATAATATTTGATATTAGAGGTTTGTTGAAATCTGTAATCTAATGTGTGCTAGTGACGATTGCCTTAGAAATTGTCCCTAATTTTAGAATTTGCATAACTGTTCATGACAGCCGATTAGCAACAGCGAAGGTACGAATTCAAACACAGTCCCATATGAACACATCATAAGTGACATCAGCACACATGAGCGTTATCTGCCGGTGTAATTGCAGTAATTAGTGATGTCTATAGGGACCAGCAACGAGAATGAGCCGGGGTGTTGAGGAGCTCCTGTGAGATCTTCCACATGCCCATCAGAGCCGTGCTGACGTGACTGACAGCTGAAGACCAGAGAGACCAGTGAAAGCACAGCTGTAGGTGCTGGTAAACTTTCAATGTGACTCAATTTGATTTACAACAAGCGTGTGATACTTCCGTTCATTACAGCCCTGGATGATGATGCCCTAAAATGAAATAAAAATGAAATGAAATATTTTTTTTATAGCAAATTACCATTAAATAGCAATTGGTACTGACATTTGGGGAACACTTTATTTTACAGTGTGCTTGTTAGATATGTTACATGCACTTACCAACAGTAAATTATGCATAATTACATACAACTAACCCTAAACCCAACACTAATCCTACCCTAACCCTATAATAAGTACATAATAAGTAGTTGCTTAATAATACTCAGTACTTACATGTATAATTGCACTGTAACAATGACACCTTAAAATAAAGTTATGACATCCGCTTCAAAACATTACAAACTTTTGTTAACTCTACAGTTGGTAAATCCACTTCACTAGCTAAATACTCTTCAAAATGTGATGCCATAAACGGACATTCAAACACAAAATTCTAGAGATGGCTGCAAGTTTGTTTCTCTGACGCTTAAAGTCCGTGGTGTGTGTCTGACGCGATACGCAGTGAATTCCTCATGCTCACAACTTGGCTGCCGCCCCTGTAGGTAGCACAGTGCTGTTTTGATACTGTAAAGAGCGAAAATAAGGCAACAAAACACACTTCTTTATCGTTCATTCTATTATCGTGCTTTACCAGAGGAAACGACGAGAGAATCAGTACCTGTACAGTACTTGAGGGTAGAACTGCCACTCACATGACATCACAGCAGTAGCAAACCAAACAATCCAATGAAACAGTCAATTTCAGATGGAGAAAATCAAGTACCGTCCTACATTTTTGTTGTTGTGGTTGCTGTTCAAGAAGCCATTTAACATGAAAAACGTCATAAATGGGCAGAAAAGACTATTACGAACCCCATTTCGTGCCGGCTTTAAAGTAGCCCACATAAAGAACAGCAATGCTAATGCTAGGTAAAGAACTGCTATCTATGGACCCTTCTCACATTTCCATGGTTCTCAGAAGTGGAAGTCGCCATAGTTGAGTGAACTTCTGTAGTGGGGAACGGGAGCAGTGCAGATATCATTTTACAATATCATTTTTTCCAATATCAAAAAAAAAAAAAAAAAAAAACAACCACAAGGAAATAATTGCTACAACTTAGAGGGGAAGAGGGGAAAATATTGAGAGATTAATTACAGCAGGAAAGAGAATGATGTCAAGTTTGCTGTTACTATTAATAATTTTATTTTTAATTTACTGCCATCAGAATATATTAGTATAGCATTCTAAATGTATATGATAAAAAAAAAAAAAGTAAAACATTTGTTATGTGCACTGTAAAAAAATATTTTTTGTTGAAGTAAATACTACTGGAAAAAAAAAATCAATGTAATTTACATGAAAAAGTTAGTTCAGGCAAGAATAAAATAAAAACTAAAAACTAAGTAAATTCCATATCAGTACTTAATTCAAGCGAGTAGAAATGAAAGTGTAAATATATCAACTCAATAAAATTACGTAAAAAGTACTCAACTTTTCTGATACCGGGGTTCCCATCATGCACTGGACCTTGAATAATTAATGAGGGTCATTTTTTACTGGTTTTCAGCTTTATTTACACTGCTTTATCATTGATTTTTGTTGTCAGTGTTAGTAACTTTTTTGCTCAATTTTTTGCTCAAAATGACACATTCAAACACAAAAACGACCCATCAAATGTATTGTGTATTGTCTACCAAGTACTGAGGTCTTTACATTCAAAATGCTGCTTAAAATCTGACATGATATAATAAAAAAAAAATACTTAGATGATGTAAGTAAAGCACATACAATAAACAAGTAATAAAATTCAACATAAATGTTTTACTGAAATGTAAGGCAAAGGAAATTTCAACTAAATCGATATTAATCAACCGTTTTTTCTAGCCAAGTTAAAAGTACTTATTTTCTTTGTTACTTTCACTTGACTAGGTTAAGTAAAGTTTACTTAATTCCATATTCTAAGTAAACTTAACTTAAATATTTCTAATTAAAGCTACTGTTAAATATGTTTAGGTTTTTACTCGGCAAATAAATTTACTAGCATTTTCTGAGTGAAAAAAGTTGCCTAACTTTTTCAAGTAAATCCTACTCCAATTTTTTTTTCAGCATTGATAACTGTGAATCACAACATTTCAGTGTTGAATTCAGTGAAAATAGTCCATAAATATATATATATATATATATATATATATATATATATATAAATATATATATAAATATATATATATAAATAAATATATATATATATATATATATAAATATATATATATAAATATATATATATATATATATATATATATAAATATTGCAATGTACAGATTTTGAAATGCTAAAAATGTATTAGTTTATAGCATCAACCTATGCTGTAAAATGATTCTTCATTGTAAAGTGTAACCAAAAACGTTTAAATTATTCATTGTCTCAAGGCACTAAACAGTTCCGTTGAGCATGGACGTTTGAGACAACTCGTAAATAAAATATGATTTTGATCATATCAGTGGGCAAGATGTTAAAAAAATATTAAATGAAAAGCATCCTTTTTCAAAGCGCATGCAGGTAGTGAAGTTTTGTCATGCAGCTCACAGCTGTAACACGGAAATTAAAATCAGAGTTTCCCACTGACTTCCTGGCAGGCCAATCAAATGCCTCCGACGTGCACACGACTGCGACCCACCTCCAGCCCGCCGACGCTCTCGGAAAACCAGCGCCACAGACCGCGTCTCATCTGACGACCGCTAGGAACCGCATCTCCAACAGTACATGCAAAAATCAGCTTTATTTTGCAAATGTAGACATTGTAACAATAGGAGTCTGTTCACAGATTCCATCGCACACAGCCGAGGTTAACAGCTCTGAAATATTAACCAGCCATGGCGATAGGCAAATCTCACTATGAGCAATCTGCTCGCTGTCATGCCGTGCTGTAAATAGGTTGTCTATTTGCCTCTAATTTGAAACTCATCTATTTCTGTAAACTGTGTTTTCAATAGCAAATTGGAAATATATTGCCTCTCTCTCTCCATCATGCCCTCCTCCTGTTTGTGAAGACAGGAAACTGCTGAGGCCATAACATTCTTTGCCTGTCAGGAATGACGCAGCTGGACACCATGGCATTCTGGATTAAATAAGAAGAAGATTGGCCTAATTAAGTGACATCTCTCTTTCTCTCTTCTGATTTTTCTAGTTCATTTAGAACTGTGACACTACACTACAGGCTATTGTTTGCAGGGATTGTTGTGTCGATGCCACTATGAAGATGTTTACAATTTAAATGTAGTTAAACTAAAGTCAGGCAACTCATTTAGAAAAGTTAGTAAGATATTCACAGGGTTTCTGAATCAATGTCTGTTAGGGTGATGGCATGAAAGTAAAAAACAAACTTGTAAATAAATGTAATAATATAAAAATGTAAAAGGCATTTTTTTTTTATATACCGTATATTCCAGTACTTATAAAGATTTTACCTGCATCTATATATGAAGAGTTCAGATGCAAAAGCCTCTAAATGCCATTTGAAATTTTCTTCTTTAATGATGATTTTTATCAAGCTTGTATATTTAAGTTCAGTGATTTCACTGAAATGCCAATGATAATTACCTATTAATTGTTATTTAAGTGAAATTACTGAACTTAAATATACAAGTTTGATAAAAATCATTATTAAAGAAGAAAATTTCAAATGGCATTTAGAGGCTTTTGCATCTGAACTCTTCATATATATATACTTTTTTCCTTGTTCGAGAAGCAGATAAGTCACAATAGGGAAAAAAAAACACTATCGCAATGTCAATTTTATGCTGATTTTAACTGAATAGTTTGCTACATACATTATTATTTTTAATTAACTTTGTAATATAAATATTTATATTATAAAATTACATTGTTTATTTGAATTGGTTCATTTATTCAAACCAACCTAAAAGAAACAATTAACTAAACCGAATCAATCTATCCATCTCATGAAAAGAGACCATGTTTGATTATTTCCCCAGTTCGCCACCAACCCGGAAAATAAATAAATAAATAAAAATAGAAATAAATAAAAATAACAATCAATGTATCATTTTGCCACAATGTATCATTAATTGTTGGACAAATTAGCTTGTTAGAGAAAAAGCTCCATACAATCACATTACTAAAACAATGTAACTCTATTTAGTTACTCCCCAACACTGCTTTTGCAGTCAGTCATGTGTATTCCAGAGTGTTTATGAGTGATCTTCTGGAGAAAAAGTCTTTGTGACATTTTAATGTACAGTATCAGGTATCAGCAGTATGTAAAATTATATTTTGTGATTTTATTTCACTTTTTTATTTGATAATATTCTGTTTTATGCCCTTTTCCTGCCCTGTGGGAGGAAATGTTTTCCGTCCTCCGCTGTATTTCTGCTGCTTTTGCAGAGGCGAGCAGGTAAAACGTTCAGCAAGATCTCTGTTTGTTTTACGAGGAGCGTTCAGACCGCCCGCTGATGCTCTCTTTAGAGGAGAGTGTGTGTGTGTTTGTGTGTGTGTGCAAGATACGGGTTAAATTTTCACAGATCACAGTTTTTTTGGACATGAGACAAACCTGAGAGACAGATATGTCAGAGTGGGTGGAGTCACACTGTGAAACAGACTGTCATTGGGTCAGGAATGTCACATGATAGGAAGTTGGTGGTGATTGACAGATTAAACTGTGCCCCAAATAGGGGATTATCACGCTTCCGGGTTTCATGGGCGGGATTTGTCAACTTTGTGCATGTCCACTTCCGACGCAGTTCAACAATGGCTGAGACGAAGGCTATATACGTCACTGCTCTGTTCCACTTTGTAAATCTAATCAACAACGCCAACCCTATGTAAGTTATCATGGATTCCCGACTGAATTGAGTATAAGGAAGAAGTGGATTAAAACTTTAAAATAAAACAAGGTAGCACGTTGTAACCGTCTACCTATTCACTCCTAGTGAGACAAGCTACAAGATACTTTTGAGGGGGGGAACACACAGGCCAAACTTTATGAGATATATAAAGAGTGAAGAAACAGTGAAAGATAAACCTCAATACTCCAATGGAAATCCTTTCACTTTATATTCGATGACACACACAAAAGTATGTACATGTAGATCACCCAGCCAACACTGAAAATACAATGACATACCCCATGGTTTCCAACGTGATCTCATGAGAATACGTATGTATGTGTACGTAAAGTGTCGTTCTATCATACGTATATATAATTACGTTTTATATGCGCAGAAACGTATAATACTGACGTATTTACAGTACTAAAACGTAAAATATTTACGTATTGACAGCACAAAAACGTAATTTATTTACGTATGAACAAATCCACCGACGTACACATTGTACGTATCACAATTTATGCATATTAATATCGTAGCATTATGTTTTGACTCTATTGCATCCCACTGTCTTATTAATGAAGTTTTCAGTCGCATTATTGATATAATACTCATAAATATTAACATTTTGCTCGTTTCGCCTGCATGGTGTTAAACAATACACTATAAAACCTTAAAAAATACATTCTTTAACGTTACTCGTTCAACCATTTTGTAATAGTTTATTTGCCTTGAGACACATAAAGCGTTTTCTCCTATAAAACACAACAAAAATTCACAAAAGACATCAATTTTGATAGTTTGATGTAATCCAAATCTTTAGAATCCATAGTTGTTTGCAAGAAACAACTCCTAATTCAGCGATTTCAGCCTCTTATCCAGTCGTGATCTCCATTCTCAGCAGCGACCGTAACGTTACAAGTCAAACCCCGCGCTGGTGATGAATTCAAATTCAAATATTGCGCCCATACGTCATCTTTTACGGCAGCGATATCAAACGTTCATTGGCTCTTCCCTGCTTCGTCACAGTTTGCGACATGAAGGACTGTAGACGGTTGGTTAGTTTAGTTCATTTGAATTTTGAAATGGAGAAGCGCGAACCAACCGAAGCCGGATTAACATTTTCATTAGTAATTTAATTTCTGCTCTGTACTTCATACAAAACTATTACAATACTGCCAGAGAGAAGACTGCGACTGCAACGCTTCATCATGTGAACGGCTTTTGGTATCGGTTTTGACATTTTCGCAATAAATAAATTATTGTGATTATACTTGTCTGTTAGTTATGTTTTTCTTCATAATTGTAGTTTTTTACGTAGTTTTAAGGAATTGTTATGGTAGGTTTAGGGGTAGGAGTAACGTTAGGTGGCTCAAAATATATTTTAATGCTATATTGTTAATAAAACTGCCCTTTCCCAACACCTGTCTGTTACGTTTTATCCTTTTTTATATTAAGTATAAAATGGGTATGTTTAGGTTTGGGATTAGGGTTACGGGATCTTACATTTATCTATAAAATAGTAAAAAGGGAAATTATCCAGATATCTTTATGATATAGAATATACGTAAATAGTTTACGTTTTGTAGCTGTAAAAACGTAATAATGTTACGTTTAAATGTTGCAGATACGTCTATATTATACGTTTCAGCATCTATCCAAACGTACTAAAAAGTACGTTTTCTATCTTTGCAAAAACGTAAAATAGCTACGTATTAACAATGAGACCAGGCTGTGGTTTCACACTAATGCAACACTGTTTGATGAGTAGCAGTACAAATAAACCTTAGCGGAAAACCTTATATTTTCATTGTCCTGCAATCCATAGAGTCCATCCAATGTTTGGTATCATAGAGTCAATGGTTCCATTTGCAGTGAGGCGAGCAGAGCAATAATCTCCAGTGATAGAGGTGAAGCAGTTACTAGGAGTAATCCACGATGATCTCAAAACCCATATGACCACAGTCAAGCTTTGAAAACACTATCCTTAAGGTATACAATTCTCATGTTCAAGTCGAATTGCAGCCTTGAGACTCATCGAACCTGACAAACAGTTGATATTCAAAAAGTCCTTCTACAAATAAAACAAATACATACTTGAATTAGATGTTGTTTTTAAACCAAACAATAGCCAAAACCCCTTCCCCCAAAACAAACAAAATACAGCTTACACAGAAATAACCTCAGTTTAAATAACAAATCATAGAAAGAAAAACACTTACTTGATTGAGCTTGAAACCCTAGTTTCTCAATCTGGACTCTAAACAAATTGTGTGAGGATAAAGAGAAGAACCATGCTTCTCTCTCCACACCCTTGTCCTAACTTCTTCTCCTACATAGCTATATACAACGGAGCATGACCTTAGAGCCCCCTACTGCATAGTAGTGGAATTACAGACTAAGAAAGAAAACCAGGAACCAAACTCTGGGTGGTTACAACGTTTGTTTGCAGCCGTCACTTTAGTGAATCAGACTAATTTACCAGGGATGCCGTATAAATAAACTTAGTGCAGTCCGTCATCAGTTCGCCAGCGAGATCGGTGATTCAACGGAAGTGGCAGTGCACAAAGATCACTGAATCCGGAAGTCCTACGTATCACCGTGATAATCCCCTATTGTTTGATTTTATCAACAACACTTTCTGTTTTCCTACTCAAGGGTGCAAGTAACGTTTTCCCATGTAAAAACAACCCTAAATAAATGACTATATCAAAAAAAAAAAGGAAAAAAAGAGTGTAAATGTGTAACTGTATCTTTAAAAAGTCAACATTTTGGAGTATAATACCCACTTCATTTTGGAGTTTATGACGTTTCTTAATTGAGATGTAAGTTTATCGACCCCTTATCGCTTATATCAACGCATTCTCATCCTTTAACGTCATATAGAACACTATATGACAAAACGGCGCTATACTACGCACATGGCACCCGTTATCGTTAATATAACACGCGCTGTGAGGGCTAAGTTTTGGTCTGGGGTAGGGTGTGCGTGTCATATTCACGCTAAAGGATTTATAACGTCTTGGGTTCGCGTGTTATATTAACGATAACGGGTGCCATGTGTGTAGTATAGCGCCGTTTTGTCATATAGCGTTCTATATGACGTTAAAGGATGAGAACGGGCTGCTTATATATCCCTTTTCCACCAAAAAAAGAACTGGTTTGGAACTGGTGCTGGTTCAAATTTGGTTCGGAGTTGGTTCAACTTGGAGTTGGTCCGCTTCAGAACCTGTTTGTTTTTCCACTGACTAGAGCGCCCAGGGAACGACGTCGTAACTCGTGTACCAAGAAGGGTTTAAAAACAATTGAAATATGTAAGTCTTTTAATCTTTTCGTTTGATATGTAATCTTTTCTGATAAGTTATGTACCCCGTCTTGTGTCTTTTTTTCTTTCCATTTATTTGTTCTATATTGTGACTTTTCTTTTTTGCTTATAATGTCTTCAATAAAAAAATTACAAAAATAGAGTTAACAGGTAAGCTTATTCATTGCAGATGGCAACATGTCCTGTGTATTTCATTACCTATTTGGCAAAAAGGAAGACATAAGACAACAACCTTTTTTTTCTCTTTTCTCCAGTCAGGCAACACCACTTTTTGTTGTCTACTACATTGAAAGCCTTTTTGAAGTGCTACTTGAACTGCTCATTGAGAAGTTAAACAACAATTTCATTAAATGCTCTAATGAGAAGCCTCCAAAACACCATATGAATTTACTAAGATCATTCACAATACAAATCATGAGTTTACACATGGCTAAGGGTGCATCCAATCAGTATGCATTCTTGTATTCGGGTGTGTTATTTTTAAGCTGTTTCAAGAGAAGGACGTGTCGTGTTTCGTCTCAATGGTTTTTTTTTTAGCTTCAGAGTTTTTAAGACTCCTTGTCAAGTTAAAAGTATCTCAAGACCCCTACTGTACATGCTATTCCATTTATACCACAAATGTAAACACAATTAAATTCAGCAACACACACCGTGTGGTGAGGCTTGTTTACAATATAGGCTACATATTGCTACTTCGAGAACACAGAAAAATAAAAATGACACATGACACTGTCAGACTTAACCTTTGCCCTTTAAACTCTCCATCTTCTATAACTGCAGGCAGCTTATATGCTGGGGTCAAAGGTCATTGCTAGTACGGCACCCTCTTTCCCCTCGTGTATGAATGATTCCAACACTTAAGGAGCTTGGCCTCACTTTTCATTTCATAATGATCATTAATGTCAACACGGTACATTTTAAAGCAGGTGCAGTCTGGAAAATACTTCATGTACACGCCATTTTAAAACAAGAACAACAGTTTCAATTGGAGTGTTGTAATAAAATGAAACATTTTTTAGGAACAAAATATTGCATCATTGGTGGATCGATGAATAATGTGATTTAATGGAAAGCTTTTATGTCTGTATTGTTACACAGTGGGCCACCGTTGCGTTGCGTGCAACAGACAACACAGCCAATGCTTTCTTGTGCTCCAGAAATGAGACTATTGCACAGCAGAAAAACAATCTCTGATATTGACACAGTATCACTCAACTGCAATCAAAACAAAAGGGCATTTTTTTCCAGCTATAAATCCAGTCTATTGATTGCGAGTACAAAGTGACGCGTGGAAGAAAAATATTGTGTGAAAGCAGAAGAGAATAGCTTCAAGTGATGAGGATTTCCATCTCCATCCACATAGCATAAATAAACGGGGTCGCAGTGAATAGAGGCCCCTCTAAGTTAATGAGAGCTTTGTGTGGCCGTGAGGTTTTACTGGCTTAATTCTTTTGCATATATTGCCAACATAAATATGGGCTCGCACCATAGGAGGCCCTACAGAGTATCGTTAAGGACGACCATGGCTAGAGCGAGCTCGGATGCTCAGGTTTTACTGCGGCTCGTTCAGATTTCTCTCAAGCGTTCTACCCCGTTTGTGGAGGAAAGAGAGGCTGTGGCATCAATGACCGGGGTTAGAAACACAGAACAGCGCTGTCGCTACATCTAGCTCAAGAATGAGCGAGTGATTTGGGGCTTCTGGAGCAGTGATGTTTCAGCTGGGCTTTTCCAACACTTAAGCTGCTGGATACCACAAGATCTGTTCTCTGTCGAACGTCCTGCGGCCTCTATTTAAAGTTTTCATTGTGCGTGACATGTAATTTACACCAGTGAACAGATGTCTTCACGAAGACACCAGTCTGGACAATGAGTCTACTCCTTTCAAAACTAGGGTTTAAACCGAACACCAATACACTTCTTGTTCTTGGAATATTCAGGTAGCAAATATTATGCAGAGCTAGAGAAGCAATCAACATGAAGAGTTGCTCTTTGTGCTGCCTTCAAATTAGATTACTGTGTCAAAAAATGCGTAGGCCATTGCTTTCAAGCTCATGTTAACTGATGTTTTGTTATCACATTCTTGAAATGAGGGTATGCGCGTGACGTCAGTGAGTGGCAAAAAGAGTGAGCGGCTGTATTTGTTTTCAGCGTGAATAACACGAAAAACAAACACAACGCATATTAAGTGGGAAAGAGCTTTGCAATTGACTGTACAACTAGTTTTGACAAAAAAATCGGAGGTATATTTTTACAGACTGCTATAGAAAGAGGAGCAAATGGATCGCTGCAATTCACAGAAACAACTGGACTCCAGTCAGCGAAAGGTGGATTTGCAGTTATCATTTTGTGTCAATATGCTGATTTAGGTGTAAAACCATACCCATATATTTTGTATTGTTATATATATTAACAACCCATCAATGAAATATGTATCATTGCATATTATGCATTATTGGATGTTTTTTAATAAACACTGATAACAAAAAAAAGAAAGAAAAAACTATAAAGTTTTAGCGCTGGATGATATATATAGGCTATATATAACACTGATATAAGTGATCACCCGGATTTAGACCTACCTATATTGTATTTATATAAAGCGTTCACAGGCAAATTTGCTTTATGTTTACGTCTACATTGCTTTTATTTCCCCGGTGTCGAAATCAGGCAAACATAAATGTCAGGCAACACGATTCCTGGCTGCAGGTCAATATCCATGGATCACTGGATCTTTCGTAAGTTGTAAGGAACACTATATTGAGTCCAACATTTGGTTTAAATTGATAAAATTGTTTGTTTTAGTCGCATTTTCGCAGTTTCCCCAATTAAATCCAGTCACGCAGCAGATCTTTTGCCACTCAGTCAGGCTGAGGGTGGTTGTTCCAGCGATAAAGTGACGTTAATGTATTCCCTCTATAGGTTGGATGAGTCTCAAAATAATCCCTCAAAGATGTACAAATATTGTTTTATTGGCACCATAGTTATCTTGAGCAAGCCATGACATCTATGGTTTTACCTCTGAATACCAAAGAAATACCATATTTTTATAGAAAAGGAGCTGAATGCTCAACCTGCGATTATAAAATTCATTTTCTGTAAAAAGAAAATGAATGGTGAATAAATCTGCCAGTCTTTAAAACAAAAGGGACTTAAAGGAGAACTCTTCTCTGAGATTTGTTTTCATGATAATAGAATGTAAAGAGTTGTATCTCTAAAAACTGTTTAGCGTATAATGCTAATAATGGGGGCATTGACTAAGTAAAAATAAATCGCTAGTTTATACCACTAACAAGGCTCAAAATAGCCCCGCAGTAACGCATAAACTCCATACATAGTTAATGCCCCCATTACTAGCATTATACGCTAATCAGTTTTTAGAAATAAAACTCTTTACATTCGATTATCATGATTAAAACAAATCTCAGAGAACGGTTGACTATGTATCGATATTTTATTAGACCAAAGGTTCATTGTTCGCCGGAGTTCTCCTTTAAATAACACTGGTTGTAACAATATGAGGGTGAGTAAAAACAAAACAAATTGGTTGCGATGTTAGTCTATGTTTTCCCACTGAACAAACCAATAATGCATGAACACATCATTTTATCAAGATCCATCTCTCAGCTAAGGCCGCCAAGCATTGCTAGAGCGATCTGGCTGGAAGAATCTCATTTGTGGAAACTTGGGCATCTACAACAATATTTATCTTCTTCCTCACGCACAGTAATGACTTTGGCAGGATGAATGAGACAGTTGTCTTCTTGCCTTCAGGTGAAGAACGATGGAGAGAGAGAGAGCATAGAGTCCTGGCCTACAGCCAGCTCATGTCAACGTGGAAGCGAAACGCCTCCGTTCCTCGTGCCGAAATATCACCACGCGAGAACAATTGAAAATTAGCATAATTAGCTAACATATTGTTAATTTTTTTTGTGTGTGTGTGTGTGTGTGTCGTTGTTGATGTTCCATAGCAACTAAACAAATTTAATTTCAGGGTGAGCTAACAGTCTGCTTGAGCTATGGGAAACCTTCGGGGTGAGAAAAACTTTGAGAAGAATACGTCCTCTGTGGCATTAACTCTTTTGCCTGATGGTGCTTGCTAATTATGGCACTTCCTGAGAATGAAAGTAATAGGCTGGTGTCAGTGCCTGAAGCTTATCAAGAAACATGCAGGCAGCCATAACTGGATGTTGCCTTTTTGTCACCATGCTCCTTTGAGGGAGAGGAAGAAAAAGTCTGAAACAAAACACAAAAAAAGACAGAGACAGGAGAATCAGTGAGATAAACACGCGTAGAACCAAAGACCTGTGGTCCAAACGCAAATTAAGAAGTCAGTTTCAGATATAATTAACCTTTTGATTTAGGACGCACTGTCTTGTAAACAAGCGTAGCAATTAGCTAGTTGTTTTTGCTATCGGCTGATAGCGATGATTCTCATTAGCATGGCATGACCTCCTCTAATCTATGCGGACGCAGATATGCTACTTGGCCTGATCTGACGCTTTGCTGTTCCTTCATTGAGAGCACCATACGCTAGACATGAGCAGGGGGTCTCTAATAAAAGCGACACCAAGAAGTCCTTGATTTTGGTTTGTTATAGCTTTTTTTTTTTCGTCTCTCTCTATTGCTTTTCTCTATGGAAAGAGCTGGTTCTGTTGGTCCGCCTCAGTTTTGTCTCCAGTTTTCTTTTTTATGCATTGGCTTCACTTGGCATTCTCAGCAGCTCATTTGTTCAGCATGCTAAAATCCATGTTATCTGATCATACAGCATGTCTGAAAAGAAGTAACTATTATTGTTATCCTTGAATATGAGTGCACATATAATGAGAGCTTCTGACAGTCATTCTTTGTTAAAAAAAAGTATCATTTTGGAGAAATTTACCAATGGAGTAGAGTTAATGAGGCGGTGCGCACACACACACACACAGGAAACAGTCAACAGGAAACTTTAGGAACAACGATTGGAAAAGTGAGCATAATGTTAGGGTTAACTTTGTATTTTCTTAACCTGAATCAATGGTGCACATGTTACCAGTTGTTTAAAGAATAGATGCATTTTACAAGGTCTTCAATGAAGGACAATAATCAGAATAATAGATTTAAAAATATCTGTTATTAACACATGCATCTTTTCTGTGTCTCAATAATGCGTTCAGAAATGTACCACAGCTTTAGTTATATCTGCAAGTGAAACACTGAATACATTGTAGATACAAGGAGTGAAACTCTGAAGTTGGAAAAACCTACCAGCATAAGCAATACATCAACAAATGCTTTGGGTGACAAGTTGCAATTAACCGTGAAGACAGTAGACATTTGTATGCATTTCATATCTCATTAAATATAGTTATTTATTTTACAGGGAAGGGTGTTCGCAGAGGAAACCGAAGCTATTTAAACTGGAGTAAAAACCTAACGCTTAACGATATGTGAAATGTACCAGGACTTAGTACCAGGTAATGAATCATATATCTGGGAAACAAGAAACATCACACAAAACTTTCATGCAACACGTTACTTTTGGATATTAAACAAATCACTTTCCCTCAACATATCAGATTAATTCATGCCATAAAAGAGATTTGTAACTCAAAGTATGTCACACAGAATGAGAACATGCACTTTGCAATCACAATTTGTCTTGTTAAAATGTCATGTAAATCCTTTAGCCAACTGAATTCCTATTCCTTGTCCAGCATGAATACATGTTAATCCGACTCCAATTGGCCTTGCAGTTATACACAACCCACTGCGAATAATTCAACACAAGCAGGATATGGTAGCCGTTCATACGATAATGTAACTCTTAAAAGTAACATTAATTTACACTTTATTTTGCAGTGTTCTTGTGTAACAAGTTCTACTCGACCTACTCTGAGTGGCTTTCGAAAGGGGGTCTCTGGCTTGGGAGGCGGGAGTGCTAAAAAGTAAGTTAAAGACCACAGATGCTAGCTTCAATCGCGAGCGCACCTCTTGAGACCAGAGGAGTGAGGTTTACATGCACAGCTCTTACTGGCCTACGCCCGTTATACTCACCCCTAAACCTCACTCCCATCTGGGTCACGACACCAAATGTAACCAGTTCTACTCGACCCGCTCCGAAAGGGATTTGAAACAGAGTCTCCGGCATGGAGGCGGCCACACTAACAAGGATCACTACCACTATCGTCAATCACTAGCATGCCTCTTGAGACCAGGGGAGTGAGGTTTACATGCACAGCTCCTGCAGGTCTACGTCTGTTACACTCAACCCCTAAATCTAACTCCCATCCAGGTCACGGCACCTGATGTAACCTGTCCTATTTGACCCGCTCCAAGTGGGAGTTGCACCGAACTCTTAAAGGCCGGGGAGTGAGGTTTACATGCACAGCTCTTACTATTCTACATCTGTTACACTTGTAAACATCAAATATGTAATGACAAGCAACTAACACTAAAGTACATTGCTGTAACAATCAGAATCAGAAAGAGCTTTATTGCCAAGTGTACTTGAACTCACAAGGAATTTGTTTTGGTGCTGAGGCTTCCAGCGCACATATACAAATACAACAAGAAACATAGTAATACAAATTATAGTATCACAGTTGGGTTTAGTCAGAATGGACATTTACAGATTTACAGATTGTGAGCGTATTTACAGTGTTTTAAATATTATAAATTATCTACATATAAATAGCATCTGAGTTTAAGATATTTATATAATATACATTTACAGATTTACAGATTATGAGCGTATTTTTTAATGTTATAAATTATCTACATATAAGATATTTAGATAGTTTATAATATTTAAAACACTAAATACGCTCTTAATCTGTTAATCTGTAAATGTATATTCTGACTAAACCCAACTGTGATACTTTAATTCTCATACGTTTTATTCTCATTCTCTTTTATTCTCATAACAAGGAGATATTCAAAAAAATTATTAAACTTTTTGCTACATTTTATTGGAAATACAAAAGTGAATACATTGAATAAATATAAGCAATGTGCATTACTTAAATTAAATTGAGTGGGATATTATGGTGTTAATTTAAAATGTATTACATTATTAAATTTCTTCATTACAGTCAAGACTTTGGCTATTGGCATACAGTCCAATTTACTGGAAGAGATCTTATCCACATGTAAAGTGACAAACAGCAGTTCATTTTGTTTTTAAGTGCTTTTCAATGGTGGGTAAATCTGACATAGTTCAATAATAGATTGAAATGGACAAAAAATTAGTCTGTCTGGACAGAAAAGTTTTGGGCAGTCAATTGATTTATTGACAAGGACATGCTTACTAATTCCAATTCAATGACAAAAGACTCTCTTTTTCATAACCATCAAACGATTCAATTGAATTTTAATCTTTAGAAGTAAAATTTCAATGCATGAAGGTGTCGGGCTCATGAAATAAACTAAATATGTTTATGGACTCTATTGGCTTCCCCTTTTAAAACAGGCCTGGGGTGGTTTAAGTATCCAAGGGAATTATGGCATCTTCTTCCGCAACTAAATACGCCTGAGACTCAATATGAGCACACTAGACCTCCAAGGCATAACCAGACCTATGAGATAATCTCTATTCGACTCTGATAGACAGGTGTAAATACTCCCTCGAGGACCTTCAAGTGAATCAAACAACCTCAGAGACCTACATCAGATGTCTGTTGAAACTCTGAGAGTGAACTGTGTTGCTACGCCCAGCTTGACTTCTGAGCACAGTAAAAGCAAAGGAGAAATGTCGTAAGATGGTGCAGAGAAACAGAAACGTGAGAATCATGGAAGACCAGCGTGAGAGAAACGACTAGTAAACGTCACCTTTGTCAAACGAGGCTGCAGTTACGGCCTTGGCCCGCTCTGCGTGAAGCCCATATAAAGAATCAGTTGTGCTGGCTAAAAAGGATTCCACATCCTCTGGACGGCCATCATGGTGATCTTGCAGTCATGGCGTCCCCACATCCACCTATTCTTTCCATCCAAACCTCAGCCCAAACCAACACCACAAAATGAGATATGATTGATCACTCCACCGCTACGATCATTTCATCTGTCTCCATGATTCCATTTTCAGATCATGTCATTAAGAATGGCTCCAACAGGTCTCTCAAGACGTGCCAAAACAGATTCGGTTCAAGAGGGCACGCATTCACCTACTCTCAAGTGCACCCCATTGTGTACTTTGGTGTGTTTACAAGTTACCACAAATCCAAAAACTTCTTTTTTTGGTTTTGGTGGTTTTTGAGATTCAAAATCAGTCAGCACAAACAAACCGATTCCAGTTTTCTGGA
Organism: Pimephales promelas; assembly: GCF_988280905.1. Taxonomy (NCBI): domain Eukaryota; kingdom Metazoa; phylum Chordata; class Actinopteri; order Cypriniformes; family Leuciscidae; genus Pimephales; species Pimephales promelas. The sequence continues at coordinate 5,408,348 of NC_142790.1, forward strand.
ATAGAAAGGCGTGGACAAAAGAAGGCCTCTAGGTGGTGACGGAGACATCTTGCACCAGTTGACATCAAGAGGGTTCAGTTCATCTCCATGAGCTAACAAAATAAACAGCCGATGTGTTTGATCACAGATGTGATTCTACGTGTAGCCTCAAAATATCCTTCATTGGAGTGTTTGCCTTGGCCTTGTGCGCTGTCTCTATTAAGCAAGAGCATCACAGCACTTCAAAGGATCGTAGGCCTTGTATTCCTGGACCTTGAACCTCCCCTGAGATGTTTATCTGCCCTTTGGAGATGTTGAAACCATATAGCCCCGGGCCAACGATGTGGTCTACTCTGTCTTAGACCGTCCCAGTTGCATATGCACTCTCTGCCCAAACACTCCATATGCAGGAGTTCATAACGAGTGCAACCATTTTACACGCTTGCGCTTTGAGGAAGACCGATCTATTGAGGAAAAGAAGAAAACATTGCCGTCTTCCATAAAAGGTTTGAAAGAAAAGTAAAGAAAACATCCTCATCTTTTGGACTCCAACTAAGTTTCCAGATGTTCCCGGGGTCAAGGGTCACAGATAAAAGTACCAGGATGTGGCAGGAGCCTAACTAAAAGCTAGTTTCTAGAGTGAGCATTCCTCGCAAGAGGGGATCGGCTTGAGGAGGGCCGCACTGTTTCTTCCCTCCGGCATGCCCAGCAAGCGGTCTCATTTTGCACTAGTGAGTTATTACACTGCAACTTCGTCCTCACTACCTTTGCAGTGTTTACAGACGCCGGCTGGGCAAAATGTCAAGTCTGTTAAGCATCACTAAAGGCTGGAAAAAAGTTTGAAATGCTTCGAAGGTTTCACTAAAGAGGCCCTGGGATCCAGGGGTCGGACGGTGACGCGTTTTACCTTGATGTAATGAAATCTGAGATTTCCTTTCACTTTAGCGAGATATCGTTTGCGGATCAATCACGGGGGCGTCTTTTTAAGACGCGGAGAAAGTGATGAGTAATTGTATGATTGACTAAGTCCAGAGGCCCGTTTTTGTTTTCGTTCTTCGCTACGCCTTTTTCTTCTTTTGAATATAGATGACAGAGACGTCACATGTTGGATACGTCGGCCTTCCGTTACCCTGAAGTGCAGACGTGTGAATACACAATATTAGGCTAATTTATAGAAAGCACTAATACGATTACTTCAAGTGTGTCAGAACCTTAATAAGTGTGGAAATTGCCCTGTCAAATACGACCAAAGAGAGGGGGTCAATTACACGATTATGAGGGAAAATCTTCCAGATTGTTTCTTTACATAAAGTAATCTGCTCGATTAACGGAGATGGAAGCAACTTCATTCCGATTTTGAAAAGTAGAGAAAATCGGGATGACAGCGACAACTTTATTTTTTGTCAATTAGGATAATACCAAGATTTGGAGGATGGGCTAAGCTCATATGTTCTTGTAGATAGCCCATGCCATCACTTTCATCACAAGGCTAACCTCCTAAAATAGTTTTGATCCCTTTTGCTTTTCAAAAGCAAACGTCTTCTGTAAATCTCTAAGTACATCGTTTACCCCTAATTGGTTTATAATTGGAAATTACTGTAGATGTTAAACACGGGATTACTGAATATAAAGGGCATTGTGTTCTTGTGAGTGTGTGTAATTGATGGTGTGCGATGGCCTGGTGGTCATGGAGTTACTCAGGACTGAAGGAAGCTCAGTGAACCACTAGATGGAGTCAAACCCTAGTTAAGAGCCGCAGGGAAGTGGACATTAACCTTGTTGTGAAGGAGTGAACCAGTGCGTTTGTGTAACTAACAACCTGACTGTGCAACCCCAACTGTTTGGACCACACTTGCCCTCAGCTAACCTGCTTCCCGAGAATTAATACATGTATATATGAGATTTTCATAATTCCTTGTAGAAAGTATTTGTAATGCAGAGACAATATATTTAACCACTAAGTAAAAAACACAGATGCAATGAAAAAAAAAAATAATAATAATAATTCACTGTACAATTCCAAATGCTGTTGGTAGTAAAATTATTTAATAAATATGAGAAAATCAAATAAACAGTTTAAAATTAGAAAATAGATAATGAAAAGAAATATAAATCATATCATCCTTTTCCAAATGTGATTTTTTTTATTGCACCAAGACCTGAAAGTAGCTCATACATGAAACTTTATAAATCCCAGAGGTTAAAAATATAAATAATATGAATATGTCATGGGTCTAAAACGATCAGTCACAAGACGATTGTCAGAGAGATGAGGACTACATGCTCGACTGCTTCATATGATAACCCTTATCGCATGTGCCATACTCTAATGGAACGAAAATTATAGCTGATGTGGTGACGATAGAAAAGTGACATGCTTTTCTTTTCTCCCTGGCTTGGACTCGAGGCCTGCGTTTTTTTATATTGCTGCTTTCTCTACAGCAAAGTACAACGATTACAATTTAAATACAGCCTTTTCCCTCATTTGTGATCAATTACTAATCATTTGTGGCACTGTAAAATAATAAATACAACAGCATATTAATGTTCCTCCATTTTTCGTAATGATATTGTTTAGAGTCGTTACACTTGTCACATTCTTTCATACTTAAAGGCAAAGCGTCCTTCGTACAGAATGCGCATCGCTCTGTCAACAGATGTTTGACACACACAGGGAAAACAGCTACAAATTACACACAGCTCTTGATATAGCGCTCTCACGTGAATTGCACCATTTAACGTTTTGCCGTTTTGACAGGTAATTGACTTTTCCTTCTGACAAAGTGAAACGTGTGTGTTGTCATAAATAATGCATAGTTTAAGACGCTCACATTTACACCAGCATGAATATTCATTAGTAAACAGAGTTGAGAGAAACACCACACCCACCACTTTAGCATATACATACGGGTCGTTTTTCTCCTTGTAACAAGATGCAGTTAAGAAGCGTTGAGGTTTTTTAACTTCCTCCAGTCAAGATAGGCTACCGCTAATGCTTATATAGCATCATTTTATCGAAACCCAAACATGTTGTCCCAGATAGCAAACTGACATTGAATCAACGTGGAAATATGACATCGAAACAACGTTGATCTGACATTGTTTTGCTCATCGAATTAACGTTGAACCAACGTCAGACGCGTCATTCTTTCAAAACTAACGGAAAATCAACTTGAAATCAACGCGTTGTTTCAACGTTATGAAAGCAAACCAATTTTCGATTTCATTTAGCTTTGAAGAATGCCGCGTCTGACGTTGGTTCAACGTTAATTCGATGAGCAAATCAACGTTGTTTCAATGTCATGAGAGACGTCGTTTCCACGTTGATTCAATGTCAGTTTGCTGTCTGGGGTGTCTCTAAAACATGGACAAAGTCAGTTAAACTGTAAAGTTTATAATACAATCTGCATGCTCAAAATGTCTATATTGATCCCAGACTCTGTTTTGTCATTTGCTAGCGTTATTGTCTAATATGACCTAAAAGCCCTGAGTATGTAAAGCTTTAGACAGCTGAGCTGATTAAAAACTTGCCTTTTGAACATTAATTTATTCCAAGCCATCATTTTGTCAGGGATACAATTGTTTTGTTTGAGATTTTTTTCACCCTCTTCTTTCCCCCCCATCACCCTCAGATGGATGTAGGCCTAATTCTGCCGCCTTTAAGAGAAGCTCTTTAGTCTTGTGAAATATGATTAATCTGATTAGTCATTCAGGCCGGTCTGCCTTTATGCTTACATTAACTAGCACAAAGAGCCCCCCTACAGGTTAAAGTTTAAATGTGGATTACCAGATAAAGCCAGCCCTGATTAGGTTACTAAGGGCCATGCAAGATGGAGAGAGAAGGAGAGAAAAAAAAATTAGATATGCTTCGCTACTAATTTCACAAACATCTTCATTTTATTTTTTTCCTTTTCTTCTGTTGTTTTACGCTTTAATTCAATCCAATGACATTCACTTGGATATCAGTTTTAGACAAACATCTTTCAGCAATTATGTAAATGGCTAACGTGCACACAATACTGCATGGAAATGGAAGACAGGAAGTATCAATGCTCTCATTAAGGACAGATGGTAACAGTGCTGCAAGTTTACACCGAGGGGGCATCACTTCAGAAAATGTCCAGATTTTGTGTTCACTATTATGCCTGTATTTGTTGTGATGTTGGCTGTGATTAGATGCCCACCAACTTTGCCAAGATGAAAGATTTTGAATTTTGAATCATTTTTGGTGAAAATTCCAATTGTTTTCTTTCAACAGACCGACAAACTAGGAAACACTGAGGCTTTTTTTGTGTGTGTGTGGCAGTGTTGTATAACAATGCGCTATTGTATTTCATGAATGCATCGATGTCGTAAGAATGATTTCAGATTTAGAAGTGTAAATGTTATGCTTGTGGTCAGATAGCATATAAATTACAGTATGTTTACTGAATACAAACTACTCAGGGCAAACAAAAAGAAATAAATAACCCACAAAACAAGCAATTAAAATAATCTTTGATAAATTGTAAAAGCTCTGTTTCACCCAAGAAATTGTACTGTAGCATATCACACGCAAGCCTTCAAAGAGATGCTATGGCAAACCTAAACTCTCTTGAAGATCCCAGCGTGCAAAAGCGAACAAAGGAATACATGGCCGCTGACAATTAATAATAACAAATCCGTGTAGCGGCAGATGCGTCTGTTGTGTCCAGCTCAGATAAGAGGAAATGCTAGTTTATCACCCTGGCCTGCATTAACCAAGGGTGGCGGAAAATTATTTGCCCATTGGATTACGTGTTAACATCTCATAGGTGGCAGAACACCAGCTTGAGTGTTGGGTAGTAAAACCCACATAGATAAATCTGAGCTTCCGCCTTTTGACTCACCTGGTAACAGCGGAACATCCAACCCGAGGAAAGGATTTCAGGAAGAATCGGGTGGACGGGGTTTTATGTGGCTTGATATTGAGCAGCTCACACGTTTATTTTTTTTTCCCCAATCACCCACCGAGGCCTGCTCCAATACCACCGTCTGGGACTTTGATGTGACCGGGTTTATTGTTGTCTATTCTTGGTTGTCCACCCTGTTGTTCCGACGTCCCTCTCCCGGGTACAGCGAGACAGTGAGGGGATGAGAAAGAGAGTGCCATTTATTTCTGCTAATTTTCCCTTCTTTGTGATGGATGGCTTTCTTATTGTGCCATTTGGGCCTTTGAAAAATGTTACATGAAGCAGAAGAAATTGCCAGTTTCCATATCATACAAATCTGCTATTCAAATATCCAGCAGTGAACTGTCTGGATACCCAGCTCTTTATCCCCAATTCTTTATTCAATCCTCAAAAAAAAAAAAAGAAAAGAATACGGAACCAAACAAAATATCACATAACATGTAAATGCTCAACTTTGTCTCACAGACACCAGGTTTAAAGGGATGGCCAAATGGGATAAGCCATAAAGTGGAACATAATGACAGAGTTTCATATGTTTACATATTTTAAAAGTAAGACAAGTGATATAAACGTATTTACAAGCAAATAGATTCTTATGTTCATACAGTCATAAAATATCAAAGAGTGGTCACATCAGATCTTGAATTATGTTCGCATGTAGTGAAGTTAACATAATTGTAAATTATTGTATCCCTGCCATGGTTGGTTTATCATATGCCATCATAGCCCTGCTTAGTGCTGTTGTTTGCCAGTTATGAAAATCATAAATTGACAATCAGATTTAAAATAATAATAGTTTTTAGTATACGACAAAAATACTTTAATTTTCAGAATGGCAAAAACTATTTCATGTTGTTTGTGTTGCAGTTTCTTTGAATTATTTATGCATTGTATGTTAGCCATATACACATCCACACACACACTCACACATGTATGTTTATGAACTTTCCGATATCTGATTTAGTATTGTCAGATGAAAGTTACAAATTTCTCGTTGACCGCATCTCCTCTCCGATCAAAATATTTATACGCAAAGTGTGTCGAAAACAAAAACCTACAAAAAGTTGCCCGACAAACAAAGAAGGGGTGTCATGAAAAGAAAGAAGCGAAAAACTTTCATCTTAAAGGCTTTATTCTCTGAAGTTCCTTTTATCCTTTCTTTTCGGATTACGCCGTGTCTCGGAGGCTCTCAGAGGGCCCCAGTTCTTATTAAATTATTTCTGGGTGAAATGGACACAACTTGAATGGAATCATTAAACTTCACTAGTTATAAGAATGCGTCGGAGCCTCCGCGAGATGAAAAGCCACGCAGTTTCATGCTCCTCCAAAACATTTAATATGCCATGAAAAGATATGACATCAATCCTAGCAAAAACACAGGGGCGAAATGAATGATGCCATTGTGACTCCACGCATCAATCATGCCCAATACCCTGGAAAACAATGGAGTTTTGTTTGCATTTCAGAGGTGACAAACAACATTAGTGACTGGCTTAACATTGTCAATTCCATTACTCAAGACCTGAAGCAAATCAGAATTAAACTGTGGCCCAGTTGCTAGGCAGCTGAGTTCTCTTGACATGGTGGTTAGTTTTTCTTTCATTGCTTGACAAGAGCCAAGTGAAAGGAGTTTTGAAAAAGTTGCTAAAAGCGCTGAGAGGAGGGGGATAATTGGTGCCGCTGGATTGTAAGACATCTCTTGTGTGGAAACAGACTGTGGAGAAGAGAGAGAGCAGGAACCAACGCACGATAAAAATAAAAAAAAAATCAACTCTTGTACACAAACTTGACCTGGAGACTTTCATGGCCTGTCTCGGTACCACAAACGCAGTGAAAGCCCTTCAAATGACAGGTGAGATATTGGGAAGACCAAAACACTTCTCCCCTTACGTTCTGGAAGTACTTGTTAACTGTTGACCTTGGATTTGGGTTCACATTTAAAAAGTCATTATAACATATGCTGCAAAAAGAAAAAAAAAATAGATTTATTTGCCCAAAGGAAGCTTGGGTAGTGTTTTTAGCATGTTGCTATGTGGTTGCCAGGGTGTTCTAGCTGGGTAATTCAAACGACAGTCTTGTCCCCAGATTTGGTTCCTTCTGTGAGTGTGAGGAATTTTCCATTTTATTGTTCACCCTAAAATGTGTTCGATCGATCGTATAGAAAAGCAATGGCACACCTTTCCTCAACAAGCCTCACCCCAGATAGCAAACTGACATTGAATCAACGTGGAAATATGACATCGAAACAACGTTGATCTGACATTGTTTTGCTCATCGAATTAACGTTGAACCAACGTCAGACGCGTCATTCTTTCAAAACTAACGGAAAATCAACTTGAAATCAACGCGTTGTTTCAACGTTATGAAAGCAAACCAATTTTCGATTTTCATTTAGCTTTGAAGAATGCCGCATCTGACGTTGGTTCAACGTTAATTCGATGAGCAAAATCAACGTTGTTTCAATGTCATGAGAGACGTTGTTTCCATGTTGATTCAATGTCAGTTTGCTATCTGGGACCTTATTGTTCAGCACAAATGGTGGACGCGTTATGTACTAAATGCTAATCCCTAATACTAAAAGGGTGGTCACACTGAACTTTGAGCATGCAAAATTGCTCTTGTGGTGCCTTTTTTTGACATAAAGTCAACGTATACCAAATATACCAAAACCTTAGCAGACACCACTAACAATGAAAAAGAGTAAACCCTACAATTTTCAACTTTCGAGTGTCAGCAAATCAGCTTTTTTTAAGCAAACAATAGAAGCAAATGGTATTCTTCCAGAAACCTGCAGCAGTCGCACACAAAAACTTCCCAAAAAGTGCACACCCAGTCTGAGAAAGGACCAATTAATGCTGGATTAAGACTCATGCTTATTTACAGTCGCTTTTGTGCTCTTTCCTGCGCTCTGACTTCCTCTATGGAAGGAATAGAGGGAGAGAAAAAAGAGGGGATGAGAGGAAAAAAGAAAGGAACCTGAGGGAGGGGGGCTGGAGTCTAGAGAGAGAGAGAGTGGGAATGGGGGGTTGTTTAGACCCGAGAGGTGTAGTGAGGTGGCTGGTTCCATTGTGAGGACACCACCTCTCTCATTATACCCTCTCAATCAACACTCCTGCTCACAGGAAGCCCCTGGAAAGCCCATCTGCCATGGCTAATCTGCAGGCAAAGTCGTGGTCGCACACCGTCTAAGGCCCCGCTACCCTCAGCTGTATTATTCTCTCCCTCCGCCACTGCGCCAGGGATCAGCCAAAGCCCATTAAAGTAAATAATAGCCAGAAATGACAGGCTTAGTGCGGATTGGGGAGGAAGTTGAAGACCAGTTTGAACTGTGAGCTCTGATTAATAGAGAATAGCATTTGGAAGTAGATGGAGAGAGAGAATGGCAAAGAAAGAGCAGGAGAGACCAAGAAGGTGGGTAGGAAAGGGCAAATTACCTCAGCTCCAAAGACTTCTGAATCTTTAGGTTGATTACGCTTCCGTCATGTTCCTAGGCGTAACTTTGTTTAGCGATTAACTGTACGTGTTTCTGAGTGTATATGTCATGTTTGTAGGAGATGCAAGGGGGATCTGATTTTGGCCCCTAATGCAAAGCCGAAAAGTCTGGTAGAGTCTTAGGGAAGAGGAAACGCTACCCAGCTAGGATCCCATCTTTCTTGCAGATAGCATCAAGGTCACCCACATGTAGTAGTTCTTTATGCTTAGCCTAATCTTCATAGAACCATTTCAGAGGTCTTAAGGTTTTTCCATACATTTTGGACCGTTTATATCCGGCGCCAAAAAAGATTCTTTGAGCCCTAATCCCAAAAGGGAACATACTGACTGTGCCTTATAAATTCGATTTTAGGGTTATCTGCCAGGCCCCTTTTAGACACAAAAGTAAGGCTCGGAGACAGAACACACGTACAATGTAGAAAATACGATATGCAGAGATGCTCAAAGAATGGTTAAACTAATATCCATCACATCTGAATTTCAAAAGCAAAGTCACACTTCCCCTGCAAATACTGATTACTACTACATCTTTAACGAACGTTATTGTATCTGTTATATTGTACCTAAAAATATGACTGTGTAGTGTGATTTCTATATTAGGAGTAGTCTTACAAAGGTTGGTACTACAGTATGAAGCAATTATCGCAGGAAATGTACCGTAGTCAATATGTTAGAACAATGTGGAACTAAATGCAGTTTTATTCCAAGTTAATCACATTCCCTTCTGCCCACTTTCATTGCCGTCAGGCACAGAATGGAGGCTAAATAAGACTGCCTGACAAAGCTGTGGAGTCTTGCTTGTTTATGGTCGTACTTGAGGTTAGCTCGCTAGTGCCTGAGTTCAGCTGGAGGACTTAATACGGCCTGTCATCTGGCCGACGGTGGAGTCTGTTACTGCAAGATTATGTCAAGCACTTCCACCTCTGCCTAACAAAGGTTAAAAATTGCTTATACATCTGTGAATGAATTGGAATGCTCACAGGAAACAAAGGCTAAGGCAAATGGCTAGCGACTGTGAAAGCGTCTGATTAGCTGCTCACCCTTTGCCCTGTTCCATAAAGAGCAGATTATGTTAATGTTATGGAGATATCGCTCAATATTACGTATGATACACCTCACGATGGTGTGTCCCGTTTTAGTTCTCTGGGTTTTAAAGTGCACGATGCGAGATGAAGGGGTTAAGGAACAAAAGGAGACGTGTTCTTTGAGACGTAATGAAGTATTTAAGATCTCCAGAACGTGATATTGACAGAACTGTAAAATATATATTTATATAAAAAAACATAGTTCACTGGGTCTCATGAGATGCACTTATGTTTGTTTCTGAGAAGTGTTTAATGCTATCGATTTTTACTGTTCAATGGAGTGTGTGAAGATTTTGACAGGTTTATTGAACTGTTCCGAAAAAGTGTTGTTGAAGATGACTTTTTGGGGAACATCCCTTTTATTGTCATGAAAGAATTAAACCTTTTTAAAAAAAAGGAACGGCAAGGAAAAAAACAAAAGTCAAGCTCATAGGAGGATTTTTTTTTTAATGGGACTAAACCACAGTAGTGTTGAGACTTGATTTGCACGTTTCCTTTCTAGGATTATCCTACTCGTATAGATTCACATAAAATCCACTGGCTGTTGGTGATCTTGCAAAGCTTCCTAAGGTATTCCTATTCCCCTGGCTTCGTCATGCGTGTGAGGACCTTGTCGGCCAGTAGAGGCCTCCCATGCTTTGTGCAACTTTTCCACACTCTCCTGACATGTTTGAGACTAACAAACGGACGCCTGTAGCCATGCCATTTGAACGGCTCTAACAACACAATGTCTTTGGAATGCTGAGATGGTCTTGGTAAGGTTGGGGGCTGCTATGACAAGTGTTTTGGTTAGGCGTGAGCACTTGCGTTTGCATTCAGGGTATAAATTTTATCAGTAGGTGTGTTCCCTGGGAATGTAACCCACAACCTTGGCATTACAAGTGGCGTTCTCTACAAGCTAAACTACTGGGTAAACTAAGATGCAGTGTTGTAGTACTCGAGACTCGGACTCGGTCTCGAGACCATATTTTAATGGTCTTGGTCTTGTCATGGACTCGTGTCCATTTGGACTCGGAATTGACTCGTACTCGAACATTTTTTTTTTAGGACTCGGAATTATTCCTGAGTCCACTCGAGTTCAATTAAAAATATTTTTCATGATTATTAATGTATGTTAATAAAATATTTCTTTAAATTGATTGACACGCCCAGTGATTGGTAGTGCGCAACTGCACATGACAAATTGTAATAAAATTACTTTTAACACCACCTACTATGTGGCCTTTTTACCCTAAACTGATCATATTTTTTAAACTCTAAGTAAATTCAGTAAAAAAAATGAAAAAAAAAGGATTTCTCTAAGTAAATAAAAGTAAATTAGGTAATCAACCCTCACTGGTCTCGGTCTCGAAACGGACTCGACCGTCTCTGGTCTCGGACTCGACTCTTTATGGACTCGGTCTTGACTCGGACTCGACTCTCTCTGGTCTCGGTGTCGACTCGGACTCGAATGAGGTGGTCTCGACTACAACACTGCTAAGATGACCAAATACGTACTTCAACACCTTTGTTTAAAGAGTGCTGAGCACAAAACACACTGACGCAGAGCTCATTGTTTACTCACCAACGTCACTAAAACAGTTTGAGCACTGCTTTATCTTCTTATTTACCCATCCACTCCATCTTTCCCAAAGCCCACACAAGAATCGCATGTGTCGGTGCCAGCGTGTCACTAGGTCTGTTTCCCTTCCTGCCCAAGTCTCTTCAGTGATTTCTATATCGGTTGTCATGGCGACACAGCAACAGGGAGGAAAATGGCAGCCTAACCTCTGGCATTCATGCAGACCAGGCCAAGCCTGAGGGCCAAGGGGTGATTTCAACCATGAGCTGCAGGACCCTGCTGGGTCTCCCAGCCCTCAATCAAAGTCTTTTGACCTCAGAGAAAAACGTGAACATTCTAATGCCCTCCGCTACAGTTTTACTGAGATTAATGTCCCAGATCTTTGCATTAACCCAGACGAGGCACTTTTCAAGAACAGTCGGATGAACGTGGAGTCTTGCATATGCTTCCAGAAACAACTGGATGATTTACAATTGGCACAATAACCCCTCAAAGAGGCAATCACATGACAAAGAGGTTGTTTCTTGCCTAATTTAGGGGCAAAGAAAGGCCCTTCGAACCCGATCCAATGTTACTGTAAGGGAGCAGTCGGTTTTGTGCGAAACGTGCCACAAACACCTGATTGCTCTTGAGTTGGTGAATAGAGCAGAAGGGAGGGATTTTCATGACAATCTCACAATGCTGAGGAAGTACATTATCACCCGACTGCAAGGCACCGAGGCTGTCGTAATGAAGACATCTACGTTATTAAAATCGAATTCGGAGTCTTCAGCAGGCCTCGTCTAATGACGAGCGAACAGCTCGGCTGTCGTAGATAGAAGACGAAGAAGATTTTTTTTTTCACTTCGTTTGGCGCCATGCCCAGATCTCATTCAAGCAGAACTCTTCCCACAGCAAACTTCTGCCCTGCCAATTAAAGGACAGATTCACCCTCCCCTTCCTCGGTTGCGAGAGGATATTTCAAACTATATTTGTTTTTATGACATACAATATTTGGATTAACATGTTGATTTGACGTACTGATTCGCATCACAAATCTGTCAAACCTCAGAGGATTCACATGTTTAAATTTACATTGTACATTTACACAAACAGATCAACCAGAATATCTGTCTGTAACATGCCTTATTGATTTAAATTAGCGTTGGCTTTGCCTGCTGCACTTGTGCTGGGTTTGATCGATCTGTGGGAAAATAAATATCTGTTCACTCAAAGCACCGTGTTTAGTATTGTTTCCTGCTCCCCTATGGAGCAAGTGTAAAATCTAATAAAGAAGATCTGAAAGAAGGCACTTTGATCAGGGACTCCTCAAACAAGAAAGAACACTTGGGACAGAATGAGGAAATCTTTGAAGACTATAATAATAATAATAATAATAATTTGTCTCTGGCTTTAAGACATAAAATTGATCTATTCTATATTTTATCACTCACCATTGTGCATAACAGCCGCAGTGAAAATAACAAATATATAAAGCAACATTTGATTTCCCAAAAAAATGTATCTAGGTCATTCCTGGCATGCCCTTTGAACATGTTTGTAACTCAAAGAAAACTAACTAAGAAAACAGGATGGAAATACCGAGCTAATGTTAACCTTTTTTAGTAAGAGATTGACAAAAAATTTACATGCAGCGGTCAACTTGAAGTTTATTTCTAATAAAACGTGCATACTGTACATTATCAAACATGGTGACAAAAATAAGCTAATGTCACAAAACCCATCAAATGGATTGCTGTTTTCTCACCAATAATTATGTAACTTTTGCTGATAATTTACTCACCCCCATGTCATCCAAGATATCCATGGCTTTCTATCTTCAGTTGAAAAGAAATTAAGGTTTAAACATTCCAGGATTTTTCTCCATATAATGGACTTCAATGGGAACCAAACAGTTCAATGACCAAAAGACAGTTTCAGTGCAAACTGCAAACTGATCAAAGGGCTTTAAATGATTCCAGACGATGAATAAGTGTTTTATCAAGCGAAATGATCGCTCATTTAATAAATAAATAATTATCGAAGTTTAAGTTTTTTAAGCTCAAATGCTCGCCTTGCTCTGTTCTGTGATGCACGTTCGTGACTCTCTTGTTCGAACTCGTTTATCAAAATGAACGAATCTTTTTCCAAGTCAATTTGTTCATTTCGTTCGTTGAATCAACCAAATGACACGAAAAAGATTTGAACGAGTTTGAACAGGAGAGTCACGAACGCGCATCACAGAACAGAGCAAGGCGACCATTTGAGCTTATAAAACTTAAACTTTTTTTTTTAATGAGTGATTGTTTCGCTGGTTAAGACCCTTATTCATCGTCTGGAATCGTTTAAAGTCTTTTGAACAATTTGCAGTTTGCACTGAAACTGTCTTTTGGACCTTGAACGGTTTGGTTCCCATTGAAGTCCATCCATACTCCTTTAAACTTTAAACTGACGGCCGATTAAAACAACATTTCCAAGAAAACATATTTATTAGAAAAAATAAATAAATAAACACCTAGATATTTCATGAGGACTGACTTTTTGTTCATGCATGTTTCAAGTAAAAATTTCCACACAAATTACATTCTATGTTCGTCGCTGAATATACTTTACATTGTTGGCAAAGACTATTTTCACTTACTCGCCCACAATTTAAAACAAAAGTGATATATATATATATATATATATATATATATATATATATATATATATATATATATATATATATATTTTTTTTTTTTTTTGCACTTTATAATTATGCCTGTTTTCAAGCATAGAACATATTTTGTCTCAACTCAAAATTCCCCAGATGCAGAACCATATGTATCAAATTCAATCAAAGTAAGTTACCAAAATGAAGAGAGTCTTTTATAGGCAGGGTTGAGTATGATAACCGTCAGTGGTGTTTTATTTGTTCACATTTCTAACAGTGTTGATCTGTAGCTTCACACCCCAGATGTTTCTAGAACGCATAACATTTCCAAGTGTCTGAACAGTTTTGACTTTAAATATATTATGCCATATGTCATGCAAGCTCAGAGTACTTTCTAAACATTTTCTGAGCAATGATATCACAGCTCATATTCCGTGTTCAATACAAGTTATGCTCTATCTACAGCATCTGTGGCTCACTGTCAATTACCACTGACGATAACATCAACTCCTGCCTCGGTTTGTAAAAACAAACCGAGAATATTTTAAAAGTTATGCGCTACATTATTCAAATCTTCTTCGATAAATGTGACTTTGATGTATTTTAAGTATTCTGGATTCTACATTGTTGTGACCAGTGGAAAAGATTATCTTGAGCACAGCATGCACCACGTATTGCAGATGATGATAATATGGAATCTTTACATTGGGCTGAAAACCAATTTTCAACAGGCTTTCAAACCCAACGGCTTTAGAGAAGTATCAGCAGGTGGACTCAGTGATGTGGTGTAATGATAGATTGTCTGGTGGCTGCTTAGCTGTGGTCAGTAATATGCAGCACTTGTGTCATGGTTCAGAGGATCATGTCCTCAGTGTAGAGATGCCATTCATATTGCATTATTACTACAGAAGTCCGTGACTGTGGTGTGAGTTATATCCAACTCATCGACCCATGAACAAAGATGTGCACAAATAGGAGAATATTGAAATGGAAAGAAGGAAGAACCTAGGATTGATTTGGAATCACTACATCTATGATTAGAAAGAGTGTTATATTGAAGTTATAGTTTTGTTGAAGTTATGTCTTGTACATGGACAAAACCAATGCTATCCCACGACCAATTCGTACGAGTGAATAAAAGGTGGCTAATTCGTACAAATTTTGCACGATTTGTCTGAAACCATGTGACGGGTAGGTTTAGGGCGGGAGTCAGGGTTATTCGTGCGAATTCATACGAATTAGCCACCTCGTAAAATTTGTATGAATTGCCGTGTGATCGGGTTGGCAAAACATACTTCAAGAGCCTTAGATAAGTCAACATGAACCACACAAGAGGGTTTTCAATATGGGGAAAAATAGGCTATAAAGCATGGCATTTTTCAATTACAAAGACATTTTTAGGTAACACTTCATTTGACATTCAGATAAATCCACTTGATCCATTTTAGACATGCTACTAACTATAAGTAACTTTGCAACTACATGTCAACTTATTATTTACCTTACTAATACTCTGAGATTTAGTTGACATGTTGTTGCAAATTAATGAGTGTTATTTGACATGTAGTTACTGATAGTTGTTAGTAGCAGAATGTGTGAAGTTGGCTCTCAAAAAATAAAGTGTAACTCATTTTTATTTTATATTTCGAATAAAGTACAACCATAAACTATTCACAATAAGTCCAGAAAAAAAGTATTTGAAACATATTATAATAAATAAAAATCATAATTTTGTATATGACAAATCTGAAAGCACTACACTATTTAAAGTCCATTACAGTCAGTTTGGAGAACTCTTTTAACTTTACTACCATTGAGTGGATTTTGGTAACATAACTCTATTTCAATCTGCCTTTAAAGGGATCATTTTGTAATACTTTTGGGTCCCACTTTCTATTAAGTGGCTTTAAGTACTATGTACTTGCATCGAAAAATAAGTACAATGTACTTATTTTGTTCAGGTTGTATTGTAAAACACTTTTGCAGCTATTAAGGTGTGATACGGGTAAGGTTAGGGTCAGGTGTGGTTGTATGGGTCGGTTTAGGGGTGGGTTAAGGTGTAAGGGAAGGGTCAACTGTGTAATTACAAATGTAATTAAATTTATTAATTACAGCTGTAATTACATGCAGGTATTTTCTAAATATAAGTACAATGTAAAAGCATGTATGTACACAATAAGTCCATTGTATCAAATTTTTAATTTCAATGTAAGTACTTAAAGCCACTTTTAAGCTGGCTGGTATTCACTAATATTATATGGACAAGTGTAAGGGGGATATTTAATTTTTATCCTTTTGTGGTCCAGAAAAGAAAGAAGGGCTTACGGCATTACAACGACACCAACGTGAGTAAATAATGACTTCATTTTCATTTTAGGGTGAACTACCCCTTTAAAAAAATACACATTATAAGCTTGAGAACATAAAACAAGTCGTAATACACTGTAAAAATGAATATGCTTTATCTAATCCAAATTGTGGCAACAGATTACAAGCAATATTATTAATTAAAGGGTTAGTTCACCCAAAAATGAAAATTCTGTCAGTATTTTCTCACCCTCATGTTGTTTCAAACCTCTATGTGTTTATTTGTTCTGCTGAACACAAAGGATAACACAGTCTCATCCCAAGTCGTCATATAACTGACGTCTTGGGACGTTTTTTGACCATACGTCAACATCCGCCTTGTTAGGGTACCCTTAAACGTCGATTAGTTGACGATCCCTGGCCGTCATACAACTGACGCTTTACCTTTAACGTCAGTTAGGTGACGGGGTAGGTTTAGAAGATATTTGGAAGAATGTTTAAATCAAACAGATCTCATTCCCCATTGACTACCATAGTAGGAAAAAATACATACTATGGTAATGGGGAATGAGATCTGTTTGATTAAAACATTCTTCCAAATATCTTCCTCGTGTTCAGCAGAACGAATAAACATATAGATGTTTGAAACAACATGAGGGTGAGTAAATACTGACAGAATTTTCATTTTTGGGTGAACTAACCCTTTAAATTTAACAAAGTAGAATTGAGTAATAATGAATCAAATAAATTCCTTAAAAGCTAACCATTTAAAATGAGTAAAACTTACAACAACAACCAAAAAAATATACATTTAAGTCACCATTGTGATCGGTGTCTGATTTAGATTTGTTTTAAAATTACGGTTTTCTCCTTCAGTGATTCTGCTTGTTAACATCAGGTGTCTTCAATGTTGGCAATATAAAATAAAGAGTTATTATTAATCTTTGACGTCTGTCTGTTAGTGAGATATATATATATATATTTTTTTTTTTTTTGGTGTAAACTTTACTCATTTTAAATGGTTAACTTTTAAGGAATAATTTGATTAAATATTACTCATTTCTAATTTGTTAAATTTAATTAATAATATTGTTTGCAATCAGTTTCCACAATTCTATTGATTAAATAAACATTCTTTTTTACAGTCTATAGTACCGACAGCATTTTATTTAGATATCCCACAACCCATAGCACAAAAGACCTGGATGCATTTCAAGCTCAGTGAAACGCCTAACAAGTTTCCCCCAGATGCATTTTGACAAATGGCCCCCACTAGCAGTGCTTAGACCCTGCGCTTTAGCATTAAAGAAAAGACCCTACGGTGCAGAGGCCAGAACGCAACTTGGATAGCTGACGGATAGCTCCATTAGAAAACGGTCCCTCGTAGAAACCTCATCTTAGGCTATCTCCTGGTCTGTTTGCTGACGACATGAGGAACACACGCATGCAAACACACACACACGGTCTCCTCAACGAAACCACACACATCCACGGAGAAGCACATTAAAAAAGGACTCAGTCGAGCATCTCCTTTTGAGCTTGACTGGAACAATGGCTTGACTACACAAGTACAACATGTGGCTGATCCCATTGCCATCTCATTTAGCTTCTTTGTAGGCTTGTTCCTGGGACCACCGTGAAACAGGGAGGCGTTTGAAAGGCCCGGCCCGATAATCAGCTCTGAAGGAGGGCAAGCACAATTCATATTTCAGCCTTCTCTTTTTCCCTGACTGGTGGAGCCAGCGAAGCAGGAAATGACACGGGATGTTTCAATCTAGGAATGGTGAGTACTGTAGCCCCCGAGGCTGGATGGTACAGCCCACTCAGATGTGACCGAGCAGCCTGCTGTCTGTGACAGCACACACACACACACACACCCACAAACACGCACTTTCCCAGCAGTGAAAACTGCAATTCATCAGCGAAATTAATTCACACGACTCGGAATGGGAGCATGTAAGGGCTCAACATCCACTCGAGTGTTTTGCAATGCCGTGAAGTAGCGCATAATGTTTGGCTGTACACTGTTTTGGAGTTCGCAGATCCACATTCCTCCAGAGCGGGATTTGATTGGAATCGAGTGGCGGTAAGCTCCGGAAAGCTTCCAGACAAGCGGGATGTAATGCCTCTACGGGCCCAGGACGGCAAGTCCCAGGGCTGCTGTCATCCACGGCTGTCTGCCTTCCTCCAACAGGACGCCCAGGGACTTAACACGGGGGTGAAATGACGTTACAAACAATTATATTTCAACACTCTATTTATACCGGTGCCCTTTCATGAGATTGTCCCCTCTCTGCTCTGACACGAAGCCCTAATCCTAGGAATGATTTGGGGAGGGGGGTGAGAGATGGGGCATGTGGGGGGTAGATGGGGGTGTTGAGTAAGATCACGCACAGCTCGCAGGCAGAGGAAGAACGAGACAGGAAAAGCAACCATCAGAAAAATGAGTGTCTCTGGGATAAATTCCGCCAAGATGAGCTCAATACATCACTGTCAATAACACAAGTGAGCACAGGACAGGGGGACATGCATATTAATTGAAAATAATCTGATTTAATCACTACAGTTTGACATTTTGGGAGATGGCCACTTTATCTTGGGGGACGTCGGTGCAAGATTGGTTATGTACGTCGGATAGTTCTCTAATCTGGCAACACATCTTAATTGCATGTTATCACCGTCTGATTGCTGTGGCATTATTTTAAATAGTCTGGTAATTACTCTGTGGATGGTGGTGTATATAGCCAAAGGCTGCTGCTTGCACTCTGAGCGTGAGGGAACCGAGCGCCAGGCCAGAGGTCTAATCATTTGGTTAGCCACAAATTTACGGAAGTGTCGAATATGTCGCCAAGTTACAACAGCAATTAGTAACCTTGTCGTGGCACTTCACAAAGAACACGTTTTTCCATTTCACTGAGCTGCTTTTCCATTGTCTTTCTAAACACGCTAGACATGTTTGACCATTTAATCAACGTTTTTCGACTTTTCCAGAAGCGCCACCTACTGTCAGAGAGTGCAGTCGCATTTTCATTCAGCCCGTCAGGCAATTTGCATACTTCCCCACTATATGGTAGGTGACAAAAGAAGTATGTCCGAATTCACAAAACTCATAAAAGAGTAGGATGACTTCGAGATTCTGAAGTCTGCACACAATGGACACTTTACCATCCCATGAGGCCACGGGAGAGGATTTATGAATGACAGTGACGTGATGCAACTGACCCCTGTAGGTCACATGATAATGACAGCATGGAGAATGTAGTACGTCCGCATTACACTCATACTACACACATTCATACTATATAATCCGCCTGTTCTCACGTAAATGCGTCTCTATGACACGCATCGTGTAATTTATACAAGAAAATGAGTTTTTACGTGCTTATGATGCAGTTTTTTTTACGTGCGTTTGATACGCAGTTTAATACACAAGCACTCCACACCACTAATTCTACCCAAACGTAAAGACCCCTTTTGCGCCGACGTCACAGTTACGTCACGGCGCTAGCTGGAGGCAAAACAAAGTGAAAACTGGAGGCGGCAAATACAAAACAGCACAGATTTGGCTACATAATAAGGACCTTAAATTAATTTTATTATTTTTAAATGTCATCTTATTGTGTTGTTTGGTGCAAGTATCAATGAAAAATGAATATGCTGTATCTGGATTTTTTATTTCTTGAAAATATTCACATGATTAAAATCGCACTGTAATGACACTCTTTACATTGTAAATGTAAATCCAAAAGTTATTTTTAATGGATGTTATTTTTATTTGTATTTTACATGACCATTCAGCATATAGTTATAAGCATCTAAAGATTTATATGCCCTCAGTTTCTCTTTACGATCGGTTTCTCTATCGGTGAGCGTGTAGGCGGCTACCGGTCAGCCAATCTGGTTCCGTCCATTAAAAATAACTTTTGGAAAAAGCAATCGAGGGCCCTGGACACTGAGTGACCTTACACATTAAGATAAAATCTGATTTTCTTCAGTCATTGTTAAAAAACAAGCTAATAAAACTTGCTAACTAGCATTAGTGAAGTGGCCAGAGGGATTGTTCTGCCTCCACCTAAGCTCCGCCCACATAAAAACGTCACCATGTTTACCAACTGAAAAGGGGTCTAGAATACACACACACCCCACCCCACACCTAAACCTACCCTAACCAATCAATGTGTATGATCTGCACGTAAAAACTCACTTTAGCATATAAATTACACGACAATACACATGTGTGCTATAAAGACGCATTTAGTGTGACCTGCTTGATATAACACTTTAGCGGCCATAGTGTTTTACTCATTCAAAATAAATGCCTACTCAAGAGAGTATGCGCATTCAGACGCAGCCATATACAATGATTTATGTAGAGAGAGATATAATCATTTATTGGTTGAAATGAGGTTCATCATTTTATAAACCTTTTTGTTTTTGTCCAAATTTGTATAGTTTGAACTGTAAAATCATTTCAATTATAGCTTTCACAGTTGATGATGTTACCACAGACATTGGTGTTGTTTCAAAACAACATTGCCACCAAAAAACATGTAGTTCTTTTCTAATATCAGAATTTTTCAGTTACACTTTATTTTAAGGTGTCATTGTTACAGTGTAATTATTTATTTAAAGCTGCAGTCTGTAATTTTTCCTCTTTGTTGCCATCTCTGTTCGAAATCTGGAATTGCAGTTATTCGCGTATTATCAACTTTACGTGAGTTGTGCCACGGCACGGCACAGCGAGGATGAACACAATGTTTTGAGGAGAATGTGTGTCCGTCAGTCGCCGCCCCGGTGTGGATTATGGCATTCAGAATCAGATTATTCTTTTTGGAAGTATGACCAACATAATCATTTTCACCGGGAAAATGTCCTCTGAACAAGAAAGTAACATCCACTTGTTCTGGTTCTGACATTGCAATACAGTGCGCTGATTAAATCTATAAATCGCTTGTCATTTCACGCTAAACCATGCAAATTATACTTTGTTCTCAAATTGTTAATGTTAACAACATCAGCATTGCGTGACTACATGTATTGTGCTTTCAATATGTATCCTCCTTGTTTTCGCATGGGCCGGTTGCGGTCTCTAATTTTCTGTAGCAACTCCGAAGTTCGAACGAAGTCTTTTGCATTTTACAACGGGTGAATCTCTAGTTGTCACTGGTGATTGCCGTTTGAATCTTTCTAGATCCGCCATCAAATTGATAAGTTTAATTATATCAAGTGCTGTGAGAAAAGGCTATAAATCTCCACCTCCAACATCCTCAGACACAATATAGCTTATACTAGCCGAGACTCCTTCTTAATGTGTACAGATCTGTGTGTACAGATGTGACGTAATGACGCAAAGACATGCTCAAATCTCCCGCGGAAATCCACCAGTACCACTGGAGTTAAAAATAAATAAATAAAAAATTACAAGCTTAACGTTTTGAATCGAGCTAAGGCAAGCAGATAGTTTTAAATGAAAACACTGGCTGTTTATGTATTTTCTTAAATATGTATTTTGATCATTTTTAACCCAAAAAATCTACAGATTGCAGCTTTAAGTACTAAGTAAACTTAATTAACTACATGTACTTACTTTAGGGTTAGGGTTGGATTAGGGTTTGGTTGAGGGTTAATTACATATAATTATGCATAATTCACTGTTATTGCTATGGTAATGTAACATGGACTATAAAATAAAGTGTTACCGAATATTTCTGTAACCGTTTCAACTGCTGATGCCAAGACATTTTAAAAGAAAAATGGATCTCATTCTTTGATGTAAGTCAAATTGATTAGCATATTTATCGTTTGTCAGGTGAAAACCAAATTCGAATCGCTTAGTAAAGTAAAAGCCACATTTGAGATAACGTTCACGTAAAAGCCTTAACATACTCAATAGCAATAGTGATGCTTACCTTAAGTTAGGCAAAACATCTTGTATACAAAAGGCAAAAATATACATAAATGGCATAATCACATTTCATCAAGAAAAGCATTATGGAAATATATTGACAGCATCAGCTAGACCAGGTGCAGTCTGATAACAGATGCACAGAGAGCCATTAGTTTGTTAACACAGCCTACGGTTTCCGTTTGCCCTGGAGCAGACATGGAGAGAGCAGCCGTCATATGTTCCAGACGTTTGTACACGACCTGATAAATGTTCAGGCGGGCTGCGTGAGAGGGGAGGTCTCTAAGAGTGCTGGTAATAAGAGGCTAATAGAATAAAACAATAACCCACCGCCTCAGGGCTGAGACTTTATACTGACAAATTCATATGATAGATTTTTATTGTTATGGCGACATTAGCATTGGTGTCAGCGATAACTCGAACTCAGTCTGAGGTGTTTTTCGTCGGAAAGGCACAATAATGAAATAGATTTCAGGTGGGGTGCTCCTTGTGGGTGCGTAAATTGATTCTGAGTGAATAACAATAAAAATAGTGAGAAGTACACAGTATATTTTAAGTAATGATGATAATGAGGTATTGGTCATAAAACAATAACATGGTGCAAAATTACCTGACTAGAGGGAAATAAAAGCTTTACAAATGATGATAAAAGTTTATTTGATTGACTTGAAAATGGAGTTTCAGCAACAAAGAAACCATTTTTTCACCACGATCACCATTTTTTTTTTTTTTATATTTTATTCTGTTCCAAAACCTAGAGAGTTATCATGTAGAGGCAGCAGTTTGGACACAAGGTAGGAATCGGCTGCCTTTCAAGATGTCTCAGGTCTAAAGATGGCGGATAGGTCGAGAGAATGTTGGTTAAAACTATCATTTATTCAATACTGAAATACTAAATAACTATTATCTGTTGAAAAATGACTAATTTAGACCCAAATATGTGTGTGCTGTATTTTTATGATTACTATAGTATTAGCTTAAAGTAGTTCACTTTAAAAAAAAAAAAAAAAAAAAGCTTTTGCTGATAATTTACTCACCCCCATGTCAACCAAGATGTCCATGTCTTTCTTTCTTCAGTTGAAAAGAAATTAAGGTTTTTGATGAAAACATTCCAGTATTTTTCTCCATAATGGACTTCAGTGGGAACCAAACGGTTCAAGGTCCAAAAGACAGTTTCAGTGCCAACAGCAAACTGTTCAAAGGGCTTTAAATGATTCCAGACAATGAATAACGGTCTTGTCAAGCGAAACGATCGCTCATTTAAAAACAACAAAAGAAAAAGTTTTACAAGCTCAAATAGTCACCTTGCTCTGTTCTGTGATGTGTGTTGGTGACTCTCCTGTTCGAACTTGTTCGAACAAATCTTTTTCCGTGTCATTTGGTTCATTCAACGAACGAAATGAACAAGTTGACTCGGGAAAAGATTCGTCGAACATGCATCACACCCAACCCTAACAGAGTAAGGCGACCATTTGAGCTTATAAAACTTAAACTTTTTTTTTTTTTTTAAAATGAGCGATCATTTCGCTTGATAAGACCCTTATTCAGGGTCTGAAATCATTTAAAGCCCTTTGAACAGTTTGCACTGAAACTGTCTTTTGGGCCTTGAACCGTTTGGTTCCCATTGAAGTCCATTATATGGAGAAAAAAGCTCCATATAATGGAAAATTTCTTTTCGACTGAAGAAAGAATGACATGGACATCTTGGATGACATGGTGGTGAGTAAATTATCAGCAAAAGTTTTTTTTTTTTTTTAAAGTTAACTCCTTTAACAAAATGCAGTAAAACTTTGTCAAAATCGAATGTTATCTGCAGTCATGTGTGAAATACTATTTTATAGCATGTTGTTGCCATGTACAATTCAAAATGAGTCATTTATGAGGCTGTGGAACAGAGCATGTAAGTCAACAAGTCAAAATATAAGGTGCAAAAATCAGTGAACAGACTGTGGACTGTCTGCGGCATATTTTTGACTAATTTGCCCTATAGGGGTATGATGGGAATATTAATTAGCCACATCCATGACCGTCAGATAATAACAATGTCAGTGGGTTGAATGGAAGCTCTGACCTGTAAAAAGCCTATTCATATTCTCCAGTCTGCCATAGTTCTGCAGACACAGGACTTTTTCACACAGTTCCTAAATGTGCCAATTGTCCTTTTCCGAGGCATTGTGACTGGAGTCTGTAAAAAACACCTACTTTTTTTTACGGGACGCAGATTTTAACATTCACAGCTCATTTGGGGCATTTTTCTTCAATAGACTAATTTAGATACCACACTTGTGAATGTTTCTGTCAAGAGGCCACCACACATATATGTTCTTTGGCCTTTTGAAGCACTCCTAATGTTTAGGTTATAATTGCATGTCATGGACCACAAACACCAAAGCAGACGATGTGCTGTGATTGGTCAACCCCTGCTAAGCGCTCTCTCTTCACCCATGGTTTGTTCTCTCTTTTTCGGCAAGTTTCACAGCATGAAATGTAAACATGAAACCTCCGACTGCATCCTTCTAATGTCTGACTGCAAATAGTGACTCTTCTTGAGGTTACGAATGTAAAACACGCATACATATTTCAGATTATGTGTGCAGACATATTAACACAATAAAAAAAGTTGCTAGTATACAGTATATGGGCAAAAATCTAAAGGTTTTTTTTTTCATTGAGAAAATTAGACCTATTTTAAGACATGAAGACATTGTCATGAAAATAATGACATTTCCCCCCCAAAAAAATTCCATTGACAATGCAATCTGATTTGTTTTTCTATTGCAGTAAATTATCATTACTGTATCATGGTGAGGCTTCATTTTTTTTCTTTTATAGTATCGAACAATATTAGTTAATATTAGTTAATGCAATGTGAATAAACATGAACAAACAATGAACAATTGCATGTTAATTAATTAACATAAATGCTTTAAAGCATGCATTGCTTATTGTTAGTTCATGTTATCTAATGTTGTTAACAAATAAGACCTTCTAAAATAAATATTGTTGGTTTAACTTAAAAAAAATAAGTAATCTGGTTGCCTTAAAATTTTAAGTTGATTGAACTGCAAAAAGTGAGTTAATACAATGAAGGAGATTGATTTAATCATCAGAAACTTTAAATAAGTTATCTGAACTAAGTAAATTATCTTAGTTTATTTGACAAAAGAAAAAAAATGTTGTGATAACAAATCTTGAAAATATTTTACAACTGATTTTTTTTTTTCATTTTTGATACGAACTTTTAAATTTAAATAATATAACACTATTTGTTTTATTATTTGCTTTGTAGAAATGACAATTGTTGGGAAAATTGTAAAACAAAATTAAAATAATGTCTTGATTATTCTCAGTGTAACACAAATGGGCTGTTTTCTTTTTTACAAAACAAAACGCATGTCTCTTTTCCACAGTTCTTTACTTTTCAAGTTGAGAGCACGCAGTATTTAGCATTTTCTTTGAGAAGTGTCCTTGAATAGCTCAAAAAATCCACATACAACTAAAACAGTCAATAAAACATGGCCAGCAATACCCTTAAATGTTACGAAAGAGGATTTTGGGGGTCAGTAAGTTCATTGTTTGCATTGTGTGGCATCTAAAGAAAAGGCCGGCTGGGCCATTCTTGTGTGTTCCCTCTCTGCCTAAAGGAGGTTATTTAGGACTTAGGAGGTTTAAAGAAGTTAGCAGTTTTAACGCTCTCGCTCGTTTATTCAGTGCAATGCCCTGTGGAACATACTTCATTCTGTTTCTGTTTGTTTGCGTACATGCGTTTTAAGGGCAGATGACACATGCTATGGAGCTGCAACCTTACAGTGAACAAAACCTGAATTGACAGAGGCCCATAAGACAATCCTTTCAATGGCTTTGAAGCAAACCACAACAATGTGAGTGTAAGACGTGGAAATGGGGGGAAAAGAAGCTTTTCACAGTCCAAATCCGAACACACCCCTGCTGTTTTAGGAGACGTTAAATATGATGTGCAATTGCACTTAACTTCTAGACCACGTCTCTGCTAGAACTCAAGTGAAATCCTCAAAAGGGGTTAAAGTCTGACGAAAATAAAATAATAATATTTTAATAATAACTAAGATCCTAATCTTTTAACACAATCTAAGGAGTGCTTAGAATAGTCATTTCACAAATGATTAGCTGGTGCATGAAGAGGTAAGAAAGCTGACAGAAGCACGGACACTGCAGAGAATGAGTTAAATCAGGAACCAATGAGAGTCACGTCAGAACGGGGCCAGAGACTCACGCGAGGCGAGGTGGTTAATCTAGTCGTGAGACAGAGCGACAGACCGATGTATCTCTCGCCTGCCACCTCCAATAGGGCTGAGGGGAATAACCAAAATATGTCATGGTATGAAATATTTATTATCCCACATAAATCATGATTGAAAAATGGGTTCACTTAATTTTTACAGTCCTGTTCTGCATGCACATATTATAGCGATTACAACAACTGGGTAATAACTTACTGTATCCTTTAACCTTACTTTAACCTATTTGCCTTATATTATTGGATACTTTCTTAGGTAAGGATGCTGTACACATTAGTACACATACTGTAAAGTAACTGTTATAACCAGGTGGTAATGCTTTCTGGTTTTTTTTGGATAATGAACTAAATATTTTACAAATGAAAGGAAATTCAATTTTCATTTACAGACTCTAATGTGATTCCTAACCAGTCTGACTTTCAATATTCTGTGGAATATGTCATTATATATTTCATTGTGCGTACAATGAAAGTCAGTGGGGTCCGGTGATGTTTTGCTGAAACATTCTTCTAAATATGTTTCTGTTCCACCGAAAAAAATAAATCCATACTGGTTTGAAATGACACGAGGGTTTTACACAGCTGCTTTAAATTATATGACATAAAAAAAAACAAAAAAAAACATGTATATATTAAAACCAAAGACTCAAAACCATCAAACTTGTTGTTTCGACTGTAAATTCTACTGTTACAGAAGCGAAGCCATTGTAAAATATCCAATACATACGGTCTCTACACCTGTGATGCACATCAGTTGAATTCTATAATGATGATGCAAGCAGCGACCATTGCTCAACTGTAAACTAAACATTTGTGTTGTGCCCAGTCTGGATAATTAACTAAAACTATTTTTTTTTAAATAATATATTATTTGAGTTATATAATATATATAACTTTCCTAAAGGATTATTAGGAACACCATACTAATACTATGTTCGACCCCCTTTCACCTTCAGAACTGCCTTAATTCCATGTGGCATCGTTTCAGAAAAGTGCTGAAAGCATTCTTTAGAAATGTTGGCCCATATTGATAGGATAGCATCTTGCAGTTGATGGAGATTTGTGTGATGCACATCCAGGGCCGTTCCACCACATCCCAAAGATGCTCTATTGCGTTGAGATCTGGTGACTGTGGGGGCCATTTTAGTACAGTCAACTCATTGTCATGTTCAAGAAACCAATTTGAAATGATTCCAGCTTAGTGACATGGTGCATTATCTTGCTGGAATTAGCCATCAGAGGATGGGTACATGGCGGCAATAAAGGGATGGACATGGTCAGAAACAATGCTCAGGTAGGCCGTGGCATTTAAACGATGCCCAATTGGCACTAAGAGGCCTAAAGTGTGCCAAGAAAACATCCTCCACACCATTACACCACCACCACCAGCCTGCACAGTGGTAACAAGGCATGATGGATCCATGTTCTCATTCTGTTTACGCCAAACTCTGACTCTACCATCTGAATGTCTCAACAGAAATCGAGACTCATCAGACCAGGCAACATTTTTCCTGTCCAATTTTGGTGAGCTCTTGCAAATTTCAGCCTCTTTTTCCTATTTGTAGTGGAGATAAGGGGTACCCGGTGGGGTCTTCTGCTGTTGTAGCCCATCCGTCTCAAGGTTTGCGTGTTGTGGCTTGGCGGAGGAACCATGGTGGAGGTTTGGCTGAGGGTCAAGGCAAAACCTGTAGACTGACTAACGGAGGTGGAGCCAGAATGTTTCGAAATCCAGGCGGAACAGAGAGACCGACGGATCAGGGAGACATCCAAAATCCAAGGTGGCGCTGATGGCTCGTTGGATCAAGGTGGAGATGAGGGATCGGCAGATTGGGACAACAATAGAGGAAGTGAGAACAATGTGTAAGAGGGAGAGAAGGAGAAGCACAGTGGAGCCAAAGGGGTGGAGGATCGAGGCGAAGCAGGAGACCCGGAAGTCTGTTACGGAGGCAAAACGACTACTGACTAAACACAAACTCTAGCAACTAATTTAAAAAAAAAAACTATATAAATATATTTAAAAATATAAAATAAAATTATTATTTTTTTTACTAAAATTACAATGAAAACAACAATAAAATTACAATACAATAACACTGTACATTACATTTTACATTCATACACTGTGACGATTAAATACAACTTAATAGCTATTAACGAAATTCCTTTAATAAATACTTTATTCCTCATTTCGATCTGCATTTTTTTTGCATTACTTTATATATTTGTGTTGCTCTCACATGCAAATAACACGATGTCATTTTGTCCATATACAGTTGTATAAAATATATAGCAAACTATCTCTCTACAGACTGATACATTTATGCAATCACAAAATAAATACAGTCACATAGCCTCCCTGCATGCCATAGCCTTCAAATAATAAATTAAAGACCTTTTAGTAATGCAAGGCTTGTTAGCTATATCACCCACAGTTGCATTCCAATCACATACAGTTGACTTGCTAACTAATGCACCGCCCAGCAGAAACACATCAATACATGCCCATAGCTAGCGGCTAGTCTGGCCACGATAATATCAAACCTTCCTCAGAGAGGATTTGTTCATGTCACAAATGGCCATTACTGATATTAGCAGTGTAATGAGGGAGTCATGGCTGCTGCAGGACAGTCTGTGGTGCCGAGGTACTGTTGGGGGGTTGGACCTCCTCGAGTACCACCTGCTTTGCTTGTTCACGCTGTCACTGCTCAGCCTGTTTTGGGCGCGCAGGGGTCTTTTAGAGTTTAGATATGCCTTTGAAGCCCTCTTTGATTTTTAGAATATGCACACGATCAATAAGGAGCCTGGACTTCAAAGAGGTTTGCGGCCCTCACCTGCTGCTGGTCACCGGGGCTGAAGAGTTTCCAGTCCCACACAGAGACTAATCAAACCAACAGAAAAAGCAGACGCAGACGAGCTAATAAACTGAGAACAACACAGAAACTGCAAGCTTGTAAAGTGGACCTTCAAAAACAAAATAAATGTTTTATTGCCGAGACTGTCCGTGACAAAAAAATGTGACTCGTAGGTTCGGCTAAAATACTGTAATTATGATTGTTATCTCGCAAACAATTCGTACGAGTGAGTAAAAGGTGGCTAATTCGTACAAATTCGTGCGATTTGTCTAAACCACAGTGATGGGTAGGTTTAGGGGCGGGGTCAGGGGTAGGTCATTCTTACGAATACATACGAATTGAGCAACTCGTAAAATAAGTACGATTTAGCAAAAATAGAATGAATCCGTACGAATCAGCCACCCCGTAAAATTTGTACGGATTGGCTTGAGATCGGGTTGTAATTAATGTGGTCATCACTAAATTCTCTGAATCTGTGGTGACTTCATTTCAATCAGTCTATATATATATATATATATATATATATATATATATAGTATATATATATATATATATAAATTGAAATTTCCAAAAGAAAAAAAGAAACAAGTATATTTTAGATTATATTTAAGAAATATATTTGTGTTTACTGTGTGTATATATATATATATATATGTGTGTGTGTGTGTGTGTGTGTGTGTGTGTGTGTGTGTGTGTAATCCTGAATATATAGTTATAACTCTGAATATATAAATGTAATCCTGAATATATAGTTATAACTCTGAATATATAAATGTAAATCCAGTTAAAACTCTAAATATATAAATGTAATCCTGAATATATAGTTATAACTTTGAATGTATAGTTATAACTCTGAATATAAATGTAAATCTCGAATATATAGTTAAAACTCTGAATATATAAATGTAAATCCCGAATATATAGATAAAACTGTGAATATATAAATGTAATCCTGAATATATAGTTATAACTCTGAATATATAAATGTAATCCTGAATATATAGTTATAACTATGGATATATAGTTATAACTCTGAATATATAAATGTAAATCTCGAGTATATAGTTATAACTCTGAATATATAAATGTAAATCCAGAATATATAGTTAAAACTCTGAATATATAAATGTAATCCTGAATATATAGTTATAACTTTGAATGTATAGTTATAACTCTGAATATAAATGTAAATCTCGAATATATAGATAAAACTCTGAATATATAAATGTAAATACCGAATATATAGATAAAACTCTGAATATATAAATGTAATCATGAATATATAGTTATAACTCTGAATATATAAATGTAAATCCCGAATATATAGTTAAAACTCTGAATATATAAATGTAATCCTGAATATATAGTTATAACTCTGAATATATAAATGTAAATCCCGAATATATAGATACAACTCTGAATATATAAATGTAATCCTGAATATATAAATGTAAATCCCGAATATATAGTTAAAACTCTGAATATATAAATGTAAATCCCGAATATATAGTTAAAACTCTGAATATATAAATGTAAATCCTGAATATATAGATACAACTCTGACTATATAAATGTAATCCTGAATATATAAATGTAAATCCCGAATATATTTAAAACTCTGAATATATAAATGTAAATCCCGAATATATAGTTAAAACTCTGAATATATAAATGTAATCCTAAATATATAGTTATACAGCATGTGAGCTCCGCTCAATATTCCGCTCTATGCCAATGCGCTCCACTCAATCGCTCACTCATATATAGGACCAATAAGAATTTGTACAATTGCATACACAATTGAAATATGTCCTATGATCTTACATATGCTAAGTTAGGATATTGTGGCTGAAATGATGGTCATTATGGTAATTATTTGTAATCTAAAAATACTTGAGCTAATCAAAAATTTAAATAAAACTGCATTCAGAAAAAAAGCAATGGCCTTGATATGACCGCTTCAAATTGCGTAATGAAATCATCTTAATACTTGGGTGCACTAATCAAACCTTTTTTCACATCATATGCTGAA
The DNA here is from genome assembly GCF_988280905.1 of Pimephales promelas. Classification (NCBI taxonomy): domain Eukaryota; kingdom Metazoa; phylum Chordata; class Actinopteri; order Cypriniformes; family Leuciscidae; genus Pimephales; species Pimephales promelas. The sequence goes on from NC_142790.1 coordinate 5,439,400, forward strand.
TAAACAAAATGAAGAAAGTTCAGTTCTGTTTGGCGAAAGAGAGTTATAGAACCATGGCAGCTCTTTCCCCCACTTCAAACAGAATTTGATTAATGAATAATATTTGACATTCACTTTAATGTCACGAGAAGACACTCAAACCTAATGCCATATATGAAACACTAAATATCTTTTAAGAATAGCTTTATACAGAGCTGAGAAGCCAGTGGCAGCAAAGGTTAAAGAAGTGGATTGTAATACATGTTATCTAAATAAACCCAAGAGACGATTATCCTCTAAATCTGTAGGACCTATGAAATGTCTGTCACATCCTTGAGAATGCTCTTTATTACGATTCATTTTAATCTCCTCCAGTTTAAGCAAGGGGAGGGTTGTGAATAACAATGACCAAATTCTCCTCCACAAAGCTTCCGCTAAGCTGCGAATGCAAACGAAGCTTGTCGTGTGCTATGATATTTTTCCGGCGCTTTCCTTTTTGTTTGGTGCATCTGAATTAGAGTGAGGGGCGTGGATCAGAGAGTTTGACAAAGTCAGCATGACCTAAACCAGTTCCTTCCATCTCACCTAGCAGTAATCACCACGTGCAGGTGCTTTCATAATAAAAGGTGTGGTGGAGGCAGGTTACCTCCTCTGGACCGGCACAATGGGCCCCTGTATAGACATTAGGCAGGTAGAGAGGCTGGGATACTCGCATAATAGACCAGCAAGCACCCCATTTGCATTTCACCATTCAAGAGCCAAGACTATGTGCATCGAAACATATGAAAAGGCCCCATTCAAACATGCTAATGGGATTGTGTATGCCACAATACGAGAGGGATGACTGCAAACTTCCTGAGTTGTGAGTGTGTGTTGCAGGCTATAGCCGCTAATTGCAGGCTAGCGCTTGTTATCCATACTGTGAGCTCGTTAGCTTCGACTAGGGCTACGTCTACATTAATCCGGACACATTTGAAAACGGCTTTTTTGTTTAAAAAGCGTTTTCCAACACTGAAATGGCGGGAAATGCTAAATTCAACTGCACATGCGTAAACCCTCACAAAAAGCTCACTGAGATGACTCTGACGTATTATCGAGCAATTCTTCTGGCAGGATCATTTTATTTAGCAAAATATCTCATCATTCACTGATGCTTCCAGGTCGCACTCACCAAATGTTTGGTCTAAAACGCGACCGCTCACCTGTATTATTGCCGCGGGACAGCACTTTTTCTTTGCAATCTTTGCAGGAAAATGCTGGGTTGTTTCAACCCAATTTTGGGTAAAATATGGCCATACCCAGCCATTGGGTTAATTTGTTTAATTAAATTTTTAACCCAACATTTGGGTTTGTCCATATTTTACCCAAAATTGGGTTGAAACAACCCAGCATTTTTTAGAGTGAAGTAACATATTTTAGCAACAGTGTGAAAGTGGCTTACCATGCAGGCACAGCAGCGGTAAACATGAATGTCTGAGGGTTCAATAGGGTCACATGACTAAACTTAATTTGTTTTTAACTACCTCCATTTTGACAGTCCATATGTTTTCAAATGTATCCACTATTTCACTTAATTTCACTTAATTAATAAAAAACGCCATCTAATTGTGGATGGAAGACCAAAACGGAGAGAAAAAGATGTGAATTCAAACAAAAACGTATTAGTGTGGACAAGGGCTAAAGCATGGACGGGTGACATCTGCGTCTAGATTCTGTGGTTTGAAAGATTTTGTAAGTCTTAAATTAAAGTCTGATTTTTTTCATTAAAATGTTACATTTGTTTGTGCAGCTTTAAGTGAAAACATCTAGAATATTTAGAAATGTTGTTCTAAAATATTATTAAAATAAAAATGAAAAAGGTCCACCATATCTAGTGCGGTGTAACCGGCGTACAAGAAGCCATTTTGTTGTCATGTGACAAGAACACCTTAAAAGGGAAATTAAATCAAAGAAAGGACCTAGCAGGGTTATTATTATCCTTAAAAAACTAAAACCATAATAAATAAATAAATTAATTAATTAATTAAATAAACATTATCTAAAATTAAAATATAAAAAAGTAAACTTATTTTGTCCGCTCTATGCCAAGGAAACATTTCTCATTTTTGTTTATTTCAAGTTGAAGTACTTAACTAACTAAAACTAAATAAATTAAACGCAATAAACTCCATTATACAGACATATTTATTTTTTTTTAAATATTAAGTTTACTAAACATGTAACTAAAATAATAATAACACTTAACAATAAAGTTGTAAATTAGTATGTTAACATTATAACTAAATTTGTTAGCAAACAATACTCATTTATTAATCTTAGTTAATGCTAATTTCAACATTAAAGGATTAGTTCACATAAAAAAAAAAAACAAAAAAAAATATTTTGCTGATAATTTACTCACCCCCATGTCATCCAAGATGTCCACGTCTTTCTTTCTTCAGTCGAAAAGAAATGAAGGTTTTTGATGAAACATTCCAGGATTTTTCTCCATATAATTGACTTCAATGGGAACCAAACGGTTCAAGGTCCGAAAGACAGTTTCACTGCAAACTGTTCAAAGGGCTTTAAATGACACCAGACGATGAATTATGGTCTTATTTAGCTAAACGATCACGAAAAATAAACTAAATCTTTTTTTGAGTCATTTGGTTTATTCAACAAACGAAATAAACGAAATGACTCGAAAAAAGATTTGAAGAGTTCAGATGCAAAAGCCTCTAAATGCCATTTTAAATTTTCTTCTTTAATTACGATTTTTATCAAACTTGTATATTTAAGTTCAGTAATTTCACTTAAATAACAATTAATAGGTAATTATCATTGCCATTTAAGTGAAATTACTGAACTTAAATATACAAGTTTGATAAAAATCGTCATTAAAGAAGAAAATTTTAAATGGCTTTTAGAGGCTTTTGCATCTGAACTCTTCATTTGTTCATTTCAATGAACGAGTTTGAACAGGAGAGTCACGAACGCTCATCACAAAACAGAGCAAGGCGAGCATTTGTGCTTATAAAGCTAAATGTTTTTTATTTATTTTTTTAAATGAGCGATCGTTTCGCTTGATAAGACCCTTATTCATCGTTTGGTGTCGTTTAAAGCCCTTTGAAGCTGCAATGAAACTCTCATTTGGACCTTGAACCGTTTGGCCGTTTGGACTTCCGGTTCTGTTGTGGATCTGCGTTCAGTGCCGCTGCTGATTTGTGTCTGGTGCGGCTGAGCTTCGGTTACAGTCTGAGGGAGACGCACGCTGTACAAAACAATCTTCACAAACATGTCTAAGCATTTCCACACAAAGGAAGACTTGCAATTTTTGACACACGTCACTAGCGTCACTGAAAGCGGATCCACAACACAACAGGAAGACAATACAATGCTAAATAAAGTCGTGGTTTTTGTTATTTTTGGACCAAAATGTATTTTTGATCCTTCAAAACATTGTAACCAACCCACTGATGTCACATGGACTACTTTGATGATGTCTTTATTTCCTTTCTGGACAAGGACAGTATATCGTGCATACATGTTCAATGGAGGGACAGAAAACTCTCGGACTAAATCTGAAATATCTTAGATGAGCGGAGGTCTTACGGGCTTGACATGAGGGAGAGTCATTAATGACATCATTTTCATTTTTGGGTGAACTAACCCTTTAAGGTAGCATTTTAATTTATTTGCTGAGAAAATAATGTAATGTAACCCAAGAAAGCTTTGTTGGTTTGTTCATGTTATGTGCATTCATTACTTGACATTACACCACTTAACATTTTTGTGGAATTCGTTGAAAATGGCGTCAACACTTTGCAGTGACGAATGCAAAGATTACATTTCTAAGAGCCTCATAAATTTCATAATCTCAAACATCCTTATTTCACCAAATGATTGCATTCAAAACAAAAATGAAATGAGCCCTGGAAGAAACGAACCGATTCGTTTGACACAGTGAATTGCGACTGACCCTTTTCTTATGGTCTTTTTGCAGTTCTGCCACAATTGTTCTTTTTTCCCCCTTTTGTCCTTTTCTTCTTCCTCCGTTTAGCGAGAGGCAATTACGTCCTCTCAGAAATCGGATGTGAGAGCTTCTATAAAGACGCTTTAAGTGTACGTGTTTTAAAGGAGCAAATACTCGAGCACAAATTCAAAATTAGAGCAAATTACACATCAAGTGATTATGAAACTGTTGGTAGTTTAGAAATCAGTCCCATAAAGAAGAGGGGGAATTGGCCGGGCAATTTGCAGCGACCGACCGGCCACAAGAAGTGACGGCAAAGTCAAGTCCCGAAGCAACAATAAGGGGGAGGGGTGTGCGTGTGGTAAAAATAATTTCAGTTAATGGTCAGCGGCTAACATGCTAACTGACACTGGAGGTGCAGGTAATCAAACTGACATTAATGCAGGCCCTGAATGTGACATCTCGTCATCAGGAATTTTCTTCATTGGCATGGAAAATGCCAGGCTGCTCACCTCTGACTGCGTGGCCCCCACATCTATTAACCTTATTGATTTGGAGCCCTGCTGATACCCTCCAGATCTCCAGCACCCCCACTGAGCCGGTGAAGTGGATCAATCCGTCGCCGGGGGCCACGGCTCTAACAACGATGCGCATGGAGACCACTGTTTGTGGCATGAAATTAATATCCAGATATGGCTTTGAAAGTGCATTGCTCCATTTGCACAAACCTCTCTTTTTCCCCTCCACCCCCTTTCTCCTCTTTTCTCGCGTGAGGCTGAATGGAGTTTATGCAAAGAGGACCAGTGGGTGTTATGATATTGGTATTTCAAGAAAGCACATAATTTCACGGCCCCTTAATATCATAAAACAGGCATTACCATCATTACAAGTATCAAATCAATAATGGGATAATACTGTACAATATACGTATTGTTTTTTTTTTTTAATTCTTTGATTGCCTTTTGATTAATGAATGTTTGTGATTTGCTCCGGCAACAACGTAAAAACGACTATCACATTTACATTTAATTTGCAGTTGCTGTGAGCAAATACCTCTCCAGATTATGAGTTTTATAAATTAATAAAACATTATATTGGATGAAGTAGGCGTTCTTGATAAGGAAACACCAGTAATCAGTATAATCCATGCACAGCTAACTGGAAAGTTAAAGTTTAATGCATGCAAGAAAGCATGGCTTAGCAATTTGCTATTTACATTTCGTACATGTGGTCTGTCTTTTGTGGGCTACGTTCTTCTTGATTAATCGGGATCATTTACATAGCTGATTTTTCATATTTGCTACTCTCTGATTGTGTGAGCCTCGTATTTAATGAACACTGTGATGGACTGTGGAGACACATTAGACCTTATTTTCACTCAATAATCCTGTTTCTGAAGCAGGACGGTCAATGTCCATTAAGACCGGTTTCAGTGTGTGAACTTATGACACACTTTGTTGTTTTATTGACATAGGAACGTATAAAGTTTCATACGGACATGGGTTGAGGGCGGAAGATTTCCAGAATGTATTGTGTTAAATTTTGGTCTGTTCCTCAAAGCGCATGATAAATACACAATATGGTTTAATTGTGGGAAAAGAATGTCTTCATGTCTTCATTTTTCAGAATGTCAACTTGAGGGTTAGTTATTATTTGTTTCATCTATTATTATGTCATGTATAAATACATAATTTGTAAGGATAGTTACACCATCGTTCAAAAGTTTAGGTTCTGTGAGATGTTTGAATGTTTTTGAAAGAGGTCTCTTATGCTCACCAAGGGTGAGGGATTTTGTGAAATTATCACAATTTAAAATAACTGTTTTCTATGGAAGCTTGTTTCCACCACTGAAATAATTATAATATATAAAAATTTTTAAACTGTGACTTTTTAATTGCACAATTGCGAGATATGAAGTCAGAATTGAGAGAAATAAAGTCGCAATTGCGAGATATAAAGTCGCAATTCTGAGAAATAAAGTCGCAATTGTGAGTTTACTTATCACAAGTCTAACTTTATAACACATAATTGCGACTTAATATGTCAAAATTCTGACATCATTTCTCAGAATTGTGAGATATAAACTCGCAATTGCGAGTTATCAGGCCAATTCTAACATTTTTCCCCCTCAGAATAGTTTATATCTCACAATTCTAACTTAACAACATGCAATTTCAACGTTATATCATGCATTTCTGACTTTATAACATGCAATTGCGACTTTATATCAATCAATTCTGACTTTATATCTCGCAATTCTGACTTTATATCTCGCAATTCTGACTTTATATCTCGCAATTCTGACTTTATATCTCACAATTCTGACTTCATATCATGCAATTCTGACTTTATATCTCGCAATTCTGATTTTATAACACGCAATTGCGATTTATTTGTGGCAATTCTGACTTTATATCTCGCAAATCTGACTTTATATCTCGCAATTCTGATTTTATAACACGCAATTGCGATTTATATGTGGCAATTCTGACTTTATATCTCGCAAATCTGACTTTATATCTCGCAATTCTGACTTTATATCATGCAATTCTGACTTTATATCTCGCAATTCTGATTTTATAACACGCAATTCTGATTTTACAACACGCAATTCTGACCTTATATCACACAATTCTGACTTTATATCTCACAATTCTGACTTTATAACACGCAATTCTGACTTTACATCTAGCAATTCTGACTTTATATCTCGCAATTCTGACTTTACATCTCGCAATTCAGACTTTATATCACCCAATTCTGACTTTATATCTCGCAATTCTGACTTTATATCTCGCAATTCTGACTTTGTATTTCGCAAATCTGACTTTATAACATGCAATTTTGACTTTATAACATTCAACTGGGACTTTATCACGCAATTCTGACTTTATATCTCGAAATTCTGACTTTATATCACGCAATTCTGACTTTATATCACGCAATTCTGACTTTATATCACGCAATTCTGACTTTATATCTCGCAATTCTGACTTTGTATGTCGCAAATCTGACTTTATAACATGCAATTGTGACTTTATAACATGCAAGTGGGACTTTATCACGCAATTCTGACTTTATATCTCAAAATTCTGAGAAATAAAGTCAGAATTGCGAGATGTAAACTCGCAAATGTGAGAAAAAAAAAATCAGAATTGTGAGATAAAAAGTCGCAATTACCTTTTTTATTTTTCATTAAGTGGCGGAAACAAGCTTCCATGGTTTTCTATTTGAATCTTAACATGTAATTTATTCATGTGATGCAAAACTGAATTTTCAGCTTCATTACTCCAGTCTTTAGTGTCACATGATCCTTCAGAAATCATCATAATATGCTGATTTGGTGCTCAGATTTTTTTTTATTATTATTATTTTTTAATTTGCTTTTTGATGACAAGAAGTTCAAAGAACAGCATTTATTGGTAATGTAAATATTTTGTAACCATAAAAGTCATAATTTCAAAGCTTTGGCCATTATTTGTATACATCATTAGTGTGTTCTCTATATTTATATGAAAACTTTAGATTTGTACATGGATATAAAATGGTTTATCAGACTAGTATAAGCTAAGGACAACACAGATTATGAGAGTGTTACAGCATCACAGACACATACTACTCTCACTAACATAGTGTTACAAGAGGAGTCAGATTTCAAACAGTGGCTCCTATGGGACTTGTTTTTGTCCCTGAAGTTCCTCAACTGTCCCGAGTGACTGCCGATGAGACATTCAGCTTTAAACAGGTGGCGTGCGTGGGATCAGAGCGGATAAACTGAGAATCTAGACCTTCTATTATAAGCCTAATCACACTCTGGAGGTCAAAGGTTAACTGCCCCTTCCGCGTGACCTCCCTTTGTTCTATGGAATGAGACGAGACGGAAAATCTCCCACTTTGCCGTCTATTTATGCTCTTTTTTTGAAAGTAAAATATTATGTTCAGCTGATTCTCATTGATTCGCCGATACTGCCAAACTCGAGTCAAATTTCCAGTCCTTTTTTGAAGTCAACCCAAGGAAAAAGCATCTGCAAAAACAATCCTCAGTAGCTTTACACACACATTTTTTTTTTCAAACAGCCCAGCTGTAACAACCTTAGAGCAAACAGCAAAGAGATTGCTCAATCTTTTACACAATATGTGAAGTCAAATGTTTTGATTAATTATAATTAGTTAGCCTAGTATTTTTTATATATATATCACAACCATACAAATCTAACACTTTGCCAAGTCATCAAAAGTCAGAGACTATAATTTAAAATTAATTTTATGCTCGTAATAACGTTTATAACAACTGTCGTTCTTGTGTGTATTTAACATTTCAGCAAATAATTATAGGATAAACGTCATGGAAGAAACAATGTAGACAGGACTGTGTTCAACATATCCAACATATTTGTTGCCACAGCATGATAAATAATCCGAAGGAGGTCATTAATTCATTAATTGACATGTTGCCGACTATAGAGAGAGGATTATCATATATATGCACGCAATTAAGCCAGTTCCACCATATTACACTCACTCGTTCCCCTCTCCACCACTGTAAGGGCTATCACCATTTCTCATTTAAATAATTACATAGCATATAAAACACACTGTATGCGGGATCGAATATCCTAGGATTCACCAATCAGCTCGTGCTGGAGGTCATAAAACAATGTGACGGCAATTAATGGAGAGCATTAAATTACCAGGCCCGTCTTAATCACATGCATGCGTGCACTGGCCGCTCTGGAAGCCACACTGACGACGGTGGATAGAGACAAGCCTCTCAATGGCAGCTTCCTTGACGGCCATAATAGCTTAATGTCGGGATTTGACAGCAATATTGGGGGGGGGGAGTGACTCTTTGTGCGGTTCTGTGGCCCAGAGGCTTTTGCTGTCACTACTGATGACAGTAACTTTCTCCATGCAGATTAAATTGGTGTTTACAGATTTGCCCTGGGTGTAAGTCCCCTCTCCCACTGGGATGCAGTGACACAGGCTGATGAGGAATCCTAGACAGAACCAGCCACTGTAGACGGCGAAGCTTCTGTCTCCATCACACCGGGACTTCATGTCTGCTAGAGCTGATGGGACTTCACTGGGACTGACTGAGTACAGGATAAACTGAGGACAGGCTGGATCCGCAATAGCTTTACACACAAGAGTTTGGAATTTCCTGTGGAAATGCAATCGCTCAGGTTGCTTTTTTGTAGCTCAACAGATTGCAATTATGATGCTTGTCCTAATTTTTTTAAGACATTTTAAATATAGAAGAAAATGATACAATTTTGGACATATGATAAAATGATAGCAACACTATCTCACGACTAATTGGTACGAATTGGGCAACTCATAAAATATGTACGATTTAGGAATAATCGAATGTATTCGTAAACTCATATGAATAGGCCATCTCATAAAATATGTAAAAAATTGCTGTGCGATCAGGATTAAAAATGTCCGGTATCTTGGTGAATCTGAGGACAGTCTGAGACATTGTGATCTCCTATGAAACTAGAGGCGACATGCAATATAATTGGAGAAAAAGCCAAAAAGCAGGAGATGTATTATAAAAAAAAAAAACAAAAAAAAAACTCGATTTAAAGTAGTTCACTTTTTTTAAAAAAACTTTTGCTGATAATTTACTCACCCCCATGCCATCCAAGATGTCCATGTCTTTCTTTCTTCAGTCGAAAAGAAATTAAGGTTTTTGATGAAAACATTCCAGGATTTTTCTCCATATAATGGACTTCAATGGGAATCAAACGGTTCAAGGTCCAAAAGACAATTTCAGTGCAAACTGCAAACTGTTCAAATGGCTTTAAATGATTCCAGACGATGAATGAGGGTCTTAATGAAGCGAAATGATCGGTTAGGGTGTGATGTGTGTTTGTGAATCTCCTATTCGAACTCGTTCATCAAAATGAACAAATCTTTTCCCGAGTCAACTTGTTCATTTCGTTCGTTGAATGAACCAAATGACACGAAAAAAAATTCGTTCATTTTGATAAACGAGTTCAAACAGGATAGTCACGAACGCTCATCACAGAACAGAGCAAGGCGAGCATTTGAGCTTATAAAACTGTTATTTTTTTTTAAATGAGTGTTTGTTTCACTTGATAAGACCCTTATTCATCGTCTGAAATTGTTTAAAGCCCTTTGAACAGTTTGCAGTTTGCACTGAAACTGTCTTTTGGACCTTAAACCGTTTGATTCTCATTGAAGTCCAATATATATATGGAGAAAAATCCTGGAATGTTTTCATCAAAAACCTTAATTTCTTTCCAACTGAAGAAAGAAAGACATGGACATCTTGGATGACATGGGGGTGAATAAATTATCAGCAAAAGTTTTTTTTTTTTTTTTTTTGTGACCTACTCCTTTAATCTCCATTGAAGCTTGTTGCTGTCTAGGAGTAACAATTAAGATTTTTAAAAAAACTGTATTTGTAATTACAATTAACAAATAAAACACCATTACTTTAATCTAGCAATGGTAATAAGGATCCATCTATTGTTTTACCTATGGTTCCTATGGTCTTAGAGCAATGACAGTACCTTCAACTAAACCCCAAATCAATGTCAAACTCGGTAACGCCCAGCAGTTGCAGAACATTTGGAGAGAGGCCCATGTGTATGGTGGTCACCCGTTTGACGCTAAAAGTCAAAAAGCTGCCTTAAGTTGTAGGGTGGATGGTGAGAACTTAACAATAATGACAATTACTTTCGGTCCCTCCCCTGTTTTTCACACCCTAACATCTTGATTTCATGGGTGACACTTAGGTCCCCCCAGTGTACATTAATGGGAGCTATGGGACCCCTTTCTCTGTCACTCTCTCTCTTTGCTCATAGAGCTCCAATAGAGGATACAAATCAATTTCCTCCTTATTCGAAGCAAGTTACACATGCAATATGGCTGCCAAATGACATGAATTTCCTTGTATGAGCAAAAGAGTATCTACTGCAAAATAGTTCAACAAAGAATCCTCAGCAAACCATTACCTAAGGTAGTACACACTGTGGTAAGTGCCATTTCATTGGCTGTTGTTAATTTTGTTCTGAAATACTCAATAAACATGCCCTCTGGGAAATAAATAACTGTCTTCACAGTCAAGGACAATCTTTAACACTTAAGGCCAACTGGGATTAAAAGAGCGAAATAAAGACTGATCGGATTGTCCTCTTGTTGTGGTTCACACTGCCAAAACATGGCAATTTGAGGCTTGCCCTATTCATGCCAACAGTGTGTTACAACCAGTAGAGACTGATCGCGGCTGACTGGTGGCCAGAGCATATCCGCGGTCTGCGATCTGTCAATCTGGGTTCTCCTTTAGCCAGTGTGATAGTGTGGGGGCGAGAGGTCTTCATGGTTCAGTTGGCTTCGAGCCCAAATGAGGGATCACTGCATGTCCAGGGACCGTAGGCCCTGGGGCACGCAGCGACAGACCAGAAGCATCAGGACAGATTTGGGAAAGTGCTATCAGCAGGGGGTTCCTCAATGCGGCTAGGGCACGGTAAATAGAGAGCATGGTGGCAGCGGCGGGCAATTTTCCCAGAATGCATTTTGCAAAGCTTATTTCCAGAGCTGGGAGGAACGGGCATGCTGTGGGCAGGCCTCCACATCGAAACCACTTCATTTCCTCCTTTCTTCCAGCTTTTGGTTTGATAGTCTTTAAATCTCAGTTTTCTTTGGCCCGTTTGGTGTGGAACGGATCATCAGGAACTCTTCCCCCCTTGATCTCTAGAGTAGATAGAGGGATCGCTTTCTCCATTGCCCACTGAGCTGTGTATCCTGGCTGGCTTTCAACAACAGTGGTCGGAAGGTTTTGAAAAGTGGGAAACCACACTAGCTGCAGATGACAGAGTGCTATGTGACCTTTACAGGGACTGGTCCACCAGCGTTCTTGCACCAACACGTTCAATTCTTCCCACTTTATTTGATTTATATTTCATAGCGTGGTACTAGATCTAATCCAAATGCAACCCTGCAGATCTGTGATTCACTTTAAAGATGGCAGAGGTTGAATTACATCACCAGGTGAGGGAAATATTGTGTCAATCCTGCTGATTTAACCCATTTACTATGTACCACTGGTTCAAGAGCTGCGTAGGAAATCCAAGTGCATGAAACGCTCTCTAAAATAATTACGATGACACCTCCAATTGTCTCGTCAGCTTCTCAGAGACTAGCTCTCCGAGGCAGTAATTAAATGAAGCACGGAAGAAGAATGCTGCAACAATTCCAGTGCCTCATAAATCTTACAGAAACATTATTTGCTCTAAAACCGTGGTACAGAATGCGAGGGACATTTAATTTCTTTAGAAGGACCGTAAGTTGGATCTCTCGTTTCCTCGTGTCCTGGTTGACTTGCAGTTAGTAAGTTAAGTAAGCATGGCCACCTTTCCTTTAGATATTAATATCGCTTAAAAGGACGACATACAGTAGTTAAGACTTCCATAGGTCTGTTTTCTCTTCATGATGACTAAATTGTTGCGCTAGCTTTGGCGCGTTATGGGTATTATTAGTGCAACATTGCAACTCTTATTCAAAGCAAAAATAAACAACGTCTGACCTTTAAAATGTAAATAGACTTTTCTTGCGCGCACTGCCTGAAGATGCTTATTAAATTACATGGGGATGAAGCATAATTAGGCATCATTTAAAAGTAGATGGGGTAATTATTGCAGAAGCAGCTTAACTTATTTTGGTCCTAAATTGAAGACCATCATGAATGCAGCATGGATCTGCCCAGACATGCTAAAACCCAATCTAAATCTTAATTAAATTTTGCTCAAAAAAGTGCAAAGAAGAGCTTAATCCATTTACGAGAGGCTGTTGAAGGGTTATTAGCAGACATTAATTCGTTAAGAGGAACTGTGCGTAGGCCTTGTCTATGTTGTGAAAGAAGAGGCTTGCGAGACGTACAAAGGGCTCCTGACTTAGCAATGAAAGCTCAGTGTGAATAGACACGTCAAGGCCACTAATGTGTTTTCTCGCCGCATTTCTGTTTTGAATAACACGACTTTGTCCTTTTCTCGTCACTAATTAAGACGAGAACATCCTGAAACAAGCACCTAAGCCAGGTAGGCTTGGTCCTATCCCGACTGCAACTCCGCAGGGGTCAAGTTCTATGCTATAGTCCCGCTAATAACATCGTACGAGACAAAGCTGTGTCGCGAAAGTACAAACCCAACTTCAAAGAAGCTGATAGTACGGAGAAGAAAAGAAGCTTAGAAGATGCGAAACCCCTATTTGAAGAGGTTTTCTAAGAGCAGGGCCATCCACAGTGTCGAAACAGCATGGCCTCTTGGTTTCAATCAGCCAAACTGCAACACAAATATATGCAGAGAAATGCACAACAAAGCCAATAGCTTTTAAGCTAGCAATTGAGTTTCCTAATACTGCTCCAAAGGAGAAAAGGTGCTATTCATGATGCTTACTACTACAAAAAGGAGAAAGACGGAAAAAAAAAACGTTGAGGGTACATCCTTGACTAAATCCTCTTTTCAAGCATAATCCACCTTGCACTCTTTCTCCGAGAACTAGAGTGTGTAGCATCTGAACTCGTCCCAGAAGCTCATTCAACAGCCAGCTCAGCCGACTTGATTATGTCCCTGTTGTGGCAGACCTATTCACCCCTTTGAGTCTTTCCAACACACCTGGGATAAAAAGGGGGATTTAAACAAGCCTGAATGGTTTAACCAGGTGTTGAAACAAATAATGGTTTAACATTGTAATTAAAATAGCATGAATAGCACGTTGCTCCTGGTTAAAGGTCCTTGGTTTGAATGACTTTTGGTATGCAAAAGGAAATGATGCTGAAAGGTCCTTTTTTGTCACGGTCGTTGAAGAAAATATCGCGCTAATGGTGAATTAGATCCATTAACCTATATGTTGGTATAATAGCAGCTGGTAAAGTAGCCTGTGTAGGCCTTACAATTTCTTTATCTGAATTGTGAAATTAGCTCATTTTCTCTTAAAAAATGTTAATGGTTTTAGGGTTTGATTGTTTAAATCTTCAATAAACTTCCATAAATGTGGGTGCAGCTAAACGAACAACATTTACTCTGGCTGGGCGGTTTACAGTTTACCATGCGACCATTGGACAGTCTATCGATATATTTTTGTTCAAATTGTTCAATTTTTTTTACAAATTGAACTTATTTTTGCTTGAACACCACGATTTTAAAACGCAGCTGTCAAATAGATCCGTCTAGTCCATGGATTGTAAAAATTTGTTCGATACAGCTCGACTTGACTCGCTTTTCGCTCCGCTTTCCATTGCAGACCAGCCCGTTCTCATCCTTTAACGTCATTTAGAACGCTATATGACAAAATGGCGCTATACTACGCACATGGCACCCTTTATCGTTAATATAACACGCGAACCCAAGATGTTATAAATCCTTTAGCGTGAATATAACACGCACACCCTACCCCACACCTAAACTTAGCCCTCACAGCACGTGTTATATGAACGATAACGGGTGCCATGTGCGTAGTATAGCGCTGTTTTGTCATATAGCGTTCTATATGACGTTAAAGGATGAGAATGCGTTGTGCAGACAGTACCGCCACAAATAGTACCCGGTCATCATAGCGACGCCTTTCGTCCCTCGTTGCCCCATCAATTTCTCGCTGGATCCTCTCTTCGACAACCAAACAAAGGAAAGTCTGCATCTCTTCGTTTGACCACGGAGTATTCTTCCGAGTTGTTATAATAATAGTAGTAAGTTTAGTAACTATCTCTGGCCAAACTATTTAAAAATGGGATATTCTGGATACTCAATTTGGCGCGTGTAATGATGACGCAGTGAATGATGACGAGCTTTCGACCAATCAGCAGTCGGCATTGTTTTCACATCACATTTTAATACCGGCTTAGCTCGCTCAGAACCTCACCGGAGGTGATCCAAAAAAAAGTACCTGAAAGCAGGTACAGGTACAACTTTTACACAGTGGAAAACCAAACAAAGTCCAGTCGAGCTGGTACTGTGTAGTGGAAAAGCGCCATAAAGGCCTGTTCACACCGGGACGAATTTCATGCGCGATATTCACCGACGTTTAACTAACTTGACTTAACAATGGGCACCAATGTGAGTGTGCACACCAACACGAAAAACGCCACGCTAAAAGCCATGCGTTTAAAAAAAAAAAAACGCCTCGGGTTCGTTTTTTTGGTTTGATGCGCCACGTCAAAAACTATCCAACCAATGAGATTGGCGCTTTTGCTCACGTGTCTGGTGCTTCTGAAGTTACAGTAAAACACAACTTGGGGGTGCTCAAACACTAAAGATATAAATACATTTTTGTAAGTTTGTGAGAGCTATTTTTTTTGTTAAATTTGGAGCCATTTCTATTAGTTATTATTTATATATTTATTTTTTCCAATACATAAGACATTATTTCATTCATTATTTTTGAAACCTGTCATAATAAAACATGTTGAGTAACCTCTGAGAAGCCTATCTGAATTTGTGTCTTGTAATATAACAACTTTCTATTCAAACAGAGGAGGCATTTACATGAGTTGAAATCTTCGTTTGCTAGGCCGAGTGTCCTGGTTTTTGGTAATCAAAATATGGTCACGCTAGTATAATATACTATTATTATTTCTGTTTTACATTAAGCACCATCTAATGTGAGGGAATGAATTTGCATGTTCACTTGGTGAAAATCAGCGAAATCACCGAAAGTCGCTTGGGTGTGAACACAAAAAATGCGTTATACCTGGCGAATAACGCGCGCTGATATTCGTCTCGGTGGGTAAGGGCCTTAAGACTGCTTCTTGTTATGTACACAAATATGTGGCAAATAAGGTAATGCAAAAATACAGTGTCACAAAAAAGTCAGTGTATGAAGTTGTTATCAAGAGGTATCCATGGATGAAGACCAACATTGAACCTTCTCCTTACAGGTTACATTAGGCTGATTATAATGTAATACAGTATAATACATCCCACAGCTGTATTGGTGTATCAGGAGAGCCTTGACTCCACTCAGCTGTGTTTAAGAGGATGCTGGGAAAGCTGAGGGAACCCAAATGGAGAAGTTTCCAAACAGGAGAGGTAAAAACTTCCTAGCAGACCCTCATTTCTCCTGAGTGCTGCACGGCTCCCTGTGGAGAGGGTCCTAATCTCCACACATCAAGCGATGAGGAAACGGGAGCAACAGAAAAAAAAAATGCTGATTGCGTGTGATTGGCAGTACATGCAGTTACCACAGTCAGTCCATTTAAGTTTGCTCTGAGAAAAATGCAATTCATTGACAGAAAAAGGCATTTGAAGGAGGATCTATTAAATTGAAGGCCAGATTAAGAAGTGGCCCAACGGAAATAAGAATCAATGTAATTGGATGGCTCAGATGTCAACATAGACTGGGCTTACATAGTCATACCTGTGGACATTTATAAAAACTATTGTTTAAGGGCATGTTTCAATATTCCTGTAAAGATACATTACACTTTAACTTAACATTAATGAGACGGTGATATATGGTATATATACAATGAAACTGCACATTTTTATAGAAAAAGTATTGAAACACATTGAATCACCCATTGAAAGTCGATTGTTGTTTCTCGAGCAGCAGACAACAAGAAGCGCTCATTGTCATGGCTGGCGCATTGTTTAAGGTGGTATTTCATTTAGATAGAACCAAAGCCACTTCTGATACTGCTTATTGAATTTCCTATGCTTTACGCTTGAAGCAACCAATAAAAGTGTAGTACTCTCTGCAACTGATCACATGCAATTTATATGTGAAAAATAGTTTTACATGCATATGATGCGCAGTTTTCGAGTGCATATGCACTTTATGGCGTGTAATGCGCCATACCACTAATCCTACCCAAAGGCTTTACAGTGTGTATCATATGCACGTAAAAACTAATTTGTATAAATTGCACGTGCATTGTTTGATTTATTTGTTAACATCAATAACTAATTGCTTCAAATTTTGTTGTCCTGGTTCAGAAAATAATGGTAAATTGTGTAAAAAAATGTCACAAAAATGAATGCAAATGCACACAAAATTCAAGATATGATTGAAAAATCATTGCCTGAGATTAGTAAATATAATTCAGCAATATCACAAGAGCAAGAGAGCTGTTTTTACATTCAAATATTCATTTGCAAGCGCGATATGGAAATAAAAAATGTTCAATAAACAAAATTCTGTTAAAATATTAAGCGTAACATTATTTTTTAGTTGTAATTGCATAAATTCAGATGCGAATGCTTTGCCAACTCTGCAGTGCAATGATGAATTTTGTTGTTAATGATTTCATTTAAGTGTTAACAGCTTTATATGGTGTTTAATCGCAGAAAAATACATTTGTCAGATATGCGGTTCTTTCAGATGAATTTAAGGAGTGCTGGTCTGGTTTTGGTCATGGTCCTCAAAGTCTTGGTCTTGATCTCAATCTAGATCTGATCTGGATCTTTGTGTATTTATGACTTGACAGATATTTGAAATAAAACAAAAGTTTTGAGGTTGAAAATGATTGGCTATTTAAAGGTTTGTCTTTAAATGCTCCACTTAATTTACCATTATGTTTTATTGACATTACAGATAAACCAAGTGTATTTATTTGCGTTTTGAAATTCTTTGAACTAAAGCATATTTAAGCCTGTTAAACAAATTAGGGAATTGGTCTCACAATTAAAAACAAAACAATAACGTTTTTACATAAAAAAAACACTTCCTTTCCTGTCCCTTCCAATTTCCTTTTCTACAGTTTATCAATTTTTTTCAAAAAGTAAAATAATTCATACACAAAAAGCAGTCTAAAAACGCTTATCTTTTCTGTTCTGCAAATGTGTACATTTGAAAGCGATCGAGTGTGCTATCATGGGTGAGTGTTTGCGTGTGTATGAGAGTCTGAGAGAGTGAGGGCTCGGGTCATCGGTGTTCCATAGCGTGCAGCGTGTGGCAGCAGACAGCGGGAGATTCAGCACACATGTGGACTTTACATCAGCGCCAGCGGAAGGATGAGTCGGGAAGACAGCACAGCGGCCCACTCCGAACTTACTTAAGGTAATTAAACTTGAGAAAGGTTACGGTTTGACGATGAACTGAGGAGAAAGGCTTTTCTTCTGGGCATGGGCCAGGAAGGGCCACCTCGTCAAAGCGGTTAAATGGTGACGCATCTACTCTTTTTGGTAAGCGGAGAGGACACAGGAATGCCTTCGACGCTGACAGAATAAGGCCCAACAGGGCAGAGATAGTGGTGATTCAATTAGAAAACCAACCTTTTGTTTTTTTTTCTCAAAGTCCATTGTTAAAGAAGAGAGGCTGTTCAGGATCCAACGCACAACAAATGTGCCCTGAAAGGAAACTCTGAAACTCACTCTAAATACCGAGAAGGCTCACTGTCAAAACCCAGTAAGGGTAGACAGAGTTGAAAGGAAGTGGATGGAGTTCATGAAACATGGAGAAACCAGTGGTCCAGGCTTAAAGGAGTAGTTCACTTAAAAAAAAAAAAAAAAAAAAAAAAAACTTGCTGATAATTTACTCACCCCCATGTCATCCAACATGTCCATGTCTTCCAAGATGCAAGGTTTTTGATGAAAACAGTCCAGAATTTTTCTCCATATAATGCACTTTATTGGTAACCAAACGGTTCAAGGTCCAAAAGACAGTTTCAGTGCAAACTGCAAACTGTTCAAAGGGCTTTAAACAATTCCAGACGATGAATAAGGGTCTTATCAAGCAAAACAATCACTCATTTAAAAAAAAAGAAAAGCAAAGTTTAAGTTTTATAAGCACAAATGGTTGCCTTGCTCTGTTCCGTGTGACTCTACTGTTCGAACTCGTTTATCAAAATGAACAAATCTTTTTTCGTGTCATTTGGTTCATTCAACGAACGAAATGAACGAATTAACTCGGGAAAAGATTCGTTCATTTTGATGAACGAGCTCGAACAGGAGAGTCACGAACGAGCATCACAGAACGAGCATTTGTGCTTATAAAACTTAAACTTTATTGTTTGTTTTTTAAATGACCGATCATTTCGCTAGATAAGACCCTTATTCATCGTCTGGTGTCGTCTAAAGCCCTTTGAACAGTTTGCACTGAAACTCTCATTTGGATCTTGAACAGTTTGGTACCCATTGAAGTCAATTATATGGAGAAAATCCTGGAATGTTTTCATCAAAAAAAAAAAAAATTCTTTTCGACTGAAGAAAGTAAATCATCAGCAAAAGTTGTTTTTTTTTTTTTTTTTTTTTGTGAACAACTCCTTATGATATATTATATCTAAGGTTCTAATCTCTAATTACCTGCTACTACAAAGAAATACCTGCATTTGATTGGTGTTAATTTCTTACCGACTCTACAGGATTGTTACCTTGCTTTTTTTTCCACCAATCAAACATATCACTAGTCCATTCATCTCACCTCACGATTTCAGATATTGTTCAAATGATGCAGGATGCACAGAATCTTAATACTTAGGGATAGAGTTTTGTCCAAATCAACAAGAGCAATGTTCAATAGCAATGACTATCAATCTAAATAGCATGATGAAGTGTACTAACTGATACTAAAACATGTTCCTCTCTTAGTAACTCAGCAACATGTGACGTGTCTCCAAAAGGCCATTACCTTCACCATTATACAAGTACTCTCGTCCCATTGGACTACAAGAGGGCTGTTTAAAAGTTGAGCACATGTTCCTCGGCTTTGTGGTCATCAGCAATTGATCCAAGCAATGCGCTTCTCCAAGCTTTTTGTTGACGTGTCAGTTGCACACTCCGGTGTCTCGTGAGAGTGGGGCACATACGCTGCGGATGATAGTCCTCTTTGTCTGTCGTCACAAGGCCTGCTTCCATCTCAATGGCCTCTGAATGGGTCTCGCCAGCTGTCATGCAAAATGAGTGCATTTCATTACAAATTAATTTATCTGATCTTGATGCTATTACTTTTCGTCTCCCCCCCTCCCTCCTCCTCCTCCTTTTCACATCCCGCCCCTCCCTAATCATAATTATTTAACGCTCCAGGCAACAATCTATAGCTCACCAAAAACAAATAAACAGTGGGTGTTCTCGATCATTTGTGATAGGGCAGAGATTTTTTTAATAGAAACATTAATATCATGCATTTTTTATGCAGGCTTTAATGTAGTTAGAGAAGTCTGTCTAACCATCTAAAATGTAAAAGGATACACTTGATTACCTGTCATTATATGACAACTGGAAATTTGATTACAGAAGGAATTATATATTTAACAGCCGTATGAAGACCCCATCCGGATTCTGCTTGCGGAAAACAAAAAAAAAGTGCAATATCATTTCAGTCTTTTAATCAAGCCTTCGGATTGTTTGTTTGCCTGGCTCTGTCAATGAATGTGACGCTTTGAAGGAAAACCTTTTTATAAATCACAATTGACGAGTTGATTATTTTCTGACGGTGACGTACAGAATTGTTTTTTCGCTTTACGTAAGATTTCGGCCCCAAATATAGTTGAAGCCACAATCAGCCGAAATGACTTTAGCGGTAAAATTAGCACGCCCTCACTTCAAAACGATCTTTGATTTTCAGGTGTACCAGACGCACCACACAAAGTGAGGTCGCCATTTACGCCCACGGACGTCTGTTCCTTAAGACTCTTACTTAAAGAGTACTTCAACATCTCAGCAGCCAAAAAGGGCAACCTGAAGTGGAGCTCAATGCAGATCACACCGTTCAAGAGCTAAGACTCCTCTCAACTCTGTGAGCACACTATTGTCTGTTTGAAATCCTACATAAAATGGTAAGAAGCCTGCAAACGATCCAAATCTGCTAGGGAGATCAAATAACTTTTCATTTTCCCCGTGCTACGTGGAAAATTAAAGTATTAACAAAAGCTCAGGCTAATACAAACATTAGTGCACTTTTGTACAAACATGCTACAACCAAATATTTCCGTAGATCTTTTTCGCAAGAGTCTTCTATTAATGTGGTTCAGATTAAGCGCTCTCATGGTTCGCTAGGGCCCTCGTCACTTTAAAGCTGCTAATCTCTGGTTCCCAACTGCAGCAAATCCTATTAAAATCACCTTCAGTTTAACACTCACATTGTTACAAAATGCAAAACACGCAGCTTTCGCCTTACTCTGTTAATTGAGGGTAGCGCATTCCTGTAAAGGCGTGCCTGCGAGTGTGTTAAATAAGTCGTGTGAATTTTTGAACGTCTGTCAGGAGGACCTAGCACATCTTTGAGTTTGGCAATGCAGATCTCTGTCTAGTTCTCCCTTGGGTTCTCCCTAGGGTCTCGAACGGGGGAATGGAAGTCTCGTCAGCCCTTCAGTGTGAAAGTGTCAGCTTCTGAGGATTTGACTGATTAGGTAATATTCCGACATGTTCTTGTGTAAGCAACATTTGAAAAACTCATTTGAAGGAATCTATCCCTCCGTAATTCTTCTTCCATCCGTCACTTCTTTTCACAAAACTTTCATCTCTAAGACCTCTTGTCACCGCTTAAGAGTCACCGGCGTTGATGGCGTTGGCAGGCGTCAGCTTTAGCAAAGCCACTTACTGAAGAGAGCGCGCCCCCGGTGGATGTGATGATGCTTAAATTGCCTGCACCTCTGCCATAGCAACCGAGCATCACTTATAGATGTCCTTGACAGGGCTACTCTGTCAATCATGAGGTAAAAACACTCTAAGAACTACTGTCACACTAATGATACAATTTACTGGAGTTCATTGCCATTTTAACCTTGGTAACAGCCATACATTTGGAAAATGGAGTCCATCAACTCGGGTTGTGTTATAAAATTCAGTCTACTGATTTTTTTCACTGAACTCTAAAACAGTCCGACATTATAGTTTCGGCCATAAATATTTCTTACTTGCCACAAAACATTTTTTTTTTTTGCAGTAGGTAAAAAGTTGAGATGGGTAAATGTGTAAAATCGGCGTTGTCACTACATCAGGGTTATGGTACGTTCAAACCGGACGCGAATAGCGTGAATGACTTCAATGTTAAGTCAATTCAAAGACGCGTTTTTCCTGCGACGCGGTAGACGCGAATACACCTCGTTCGCGCGTATTGAGCGTCTGGTGCGTTAAGCGCGTTACACGTGAATGATTTAGTTAGTGCTTGTGCATTCACGCGTTTGACGCAAATTCACGTCTGCCGTCCGAGTTGAAAAATCTGAACTTTGGCGTCAAATTCGTGCCGCGTTAACCAATCAGGAGCCTGCTGCTTGCTCACATGGTGAAGTAACTGGATGCTTCAATAAATTATCTAGTGATAGATTATTTATCATTCAAAATTTTATTTCAATATATGAGACATGTTAATTTTGTATTGAATGTTATTTATTCCATATCTAGATTATATGCATAAGTTCGTGTCTGGACGTGAGAGAGAAAAAAATTCACAGGACAGGTTAATAACTTTTGGAGTCTGGCTCTTTTTATCATCAAAACAAAAACAAATGACAGATTAGATGGATGAGGGCGAGGGTGATCCTCGCTCTGATGCGGGACAACAGGTCATCAAACTGGGCGGGGGACAGGCGGAAGTACCGCTGACAGCGGCCGTCATCCAGCGCAGCTCCTGGAGCGAGCAAATGGTGAAAATCGCCAAACGGTTCGCCTCCGAAGGGTCCGGTGGACACAAATATGGTGATGATAATCCCCACGTCGCTGTTCTGCTCTCCAGAGAAAATACAGAGCGGTGACTCTCTCGATGAATGCTCGGTCGACAAAAAAATGGCCGCCAACGGATTTCGATTCTAATGCGCGTCACGCGCATAAATTTCACTTCAAACTTTTGTTTTTTTTATGAGCGTCAATTTTGTGCTCTTGACGCACAAACGGATTCAAAGTGGTCAAGCGTATAACTAGACGCTGTAGGCGCGAATTTTACACGATATCCGCGTCTGGTGTGAATGTAGCATTAGAGCTACTATTATTCAATTTCAATTGTATTATGTTGCCGTTTTTAATAAAGCAATTGGTCAACTGGCAACGAAGTCTTAAAGCGAATATTTTGGAGCTTATCGAGTATTAATTGTGCGCCCTTATTATGCCATTAACTGTCTTTTTATTGGTGGAAAGCTTTGAACAATTAGCAACGTAACACCTTCCAGAAGACCACTGGTCTTGTGTAAACAGGCTCATAAAAGCAGTAAAAATTTAATGACCACTTCACACAACATCAAACAAGTTCCCTCCCCTTCTCTTTGATGGCCCCTGACAACCTTTTGATGGCAATTTCTAGCCAAGCATCCCAGTCTTCTTAAATAAATATGGATGGAAAGATTATATGAGCTCTCTATAACCGGCCTCCACCCCCCATCATCTACCTCCCAAGACACAGTTTTATTAAGGTAGAATTACACGCCCCATCTCATATGCAATACCCAATCCACTTTCCCCTGCCATTCACCCACTGCCTGCCACTATCAAAATTAGATCATTTTTTGATGACTGTACGTGTGAATGCTAAATCTGTGGGGATTTAGAGACCAGTGAGCCTTCATAATTGAACAATAATCAGATTAGTAGATTATCTGTACTGTATTCTTGTGATGTGCGAATAACGTTACAGAAACATTATGTAAAGAAGCAGGTTGCAGACATGGGTATTATGAAAAGAGGCTTTAGATTCCCGCCCATGGGCTCTCTGAAGGCAAGTGCTTTGTTAACCCATACAAGCGGTTGCTTTTTTATTTCCGATGGTTTGCAATTCATCGGTTTCAAGAGAGGAATCGTCCTACGGCGAATCGCTCTTTCAAATGAGCTTGTGTTGACATAAACAGCACAGTGGTCAACCATCTGTTTTAAAGATAAACGAATGATCAAAGGGCATAACCAAACGTGTAAGGGCTCTCTCCCTACTGTCTCTCACTACCCTTTCCCTTTTTTTCTCCTTTTTTTTTTTTTGAAGGGGAGTTAAAAGAATGCAGAGCGGTTTCCAGGGGATACCAATGAAAAGCTCTCGGAAATGCGGGGAGGAATTGAGCCGAAGGGGTAGGTTCTGAGAGAAATTCCCCCATAGTGTTGGGACCCACGCTAGGAATCACCGGGGTTCTTCTGATCACAAAAAGGAAGGAAGAGACAGAGGAATTACCTGTCAGGAGGTTCTAGGAGACCCGTTTAATGAATTTTGTTTATTAAAAAAGAGAGCAAGCCAGAGATAGACTGAGAGGCAGCGAGCAACAAAAGACTGACGCCTCCAACTGACCTCTATCCTTAAAAAGCATTCTCTCTCTGACCCTTGTGTTGTCTCAGTCTGCTCTAATAAACTCTGACACGTTTTTTTGGATGTCTGCAAGGAATTTCGGGACACCACTTTGCTTTAAATGTATTTTCTTTTTCTACTAGCTTGACAAAAATGCTGCAAACAGTCTTGCCACGTTGCATGAA
This sequence comes from Pimephales promelas, assembly GCF_988280905.1. Lineage (NCBI taxonomy): Eukaryota > Metazoa > Chordata > Actinopteri > Cypriniformes > Leuciscidae > Pimephales > Pimephales promelas. The sequence goes on from NC_142790.1 coordinate 5,463,676, forward strand.
TATGAAACTGTACCAAAACCAGACAGTTGAGAGTAGCCATTGACTTCCATAGTATTTTTTTGTCCTACTATGGAAGTCAATGGCTATACCGTCAACTCTCTAGTTACCAACATTCCTCAAAATATCTTCATTATCAACACATACAGGTTTGCATCAACATATGGGAGAGTAAATGATGACAGCATTTCGAATGATACAACATTTCGGACAGAATCTGTCCAAAACTAAGCTTGTTTGGAGTTTGTTTTGGTGGTCAAAAAAAGCTCACATTTATTTTAATCAGAAATATTTTCCACTTTGTCCAACATCTTTGATTTTTTGCAGGGCATTTTCTGGGACTGCTTTCACTGCAAAGGTGTGTTTTTATATGTATTTCTATTGTAATTAATTTACTGTCACCACATTGTATGCAGTGCAGTATGACAGTACTGTACAATGATATTAGTCATAACTTTTATCAGGCACAAAGCAGCAGAGCAAGGTCATACACTGATGTATACTGTTACATACTATGTAAGCACCAGTCCATAACTTTTTTGGGTTAAAAATTATCCCAAAAACATTTTTGAGCAAGTACATAACCAGCCAGTGTTCACAACTCTCTGTTTGCCTTAGCTCGATTCAAAACGGTAAGTCTGTAATAATGTTTTTAATCCAGTGGTACTGGTGGATTTCCGCGGGAAAATCGAGCATGTCTACGTCACAGGGATCTAAGGATGTGAGGATGTTGGAGGTGGAGATGTATAGCCTTTTCTCACAGCACTGGATATGACTTATCAATTTGATGGCGGATCCATAACGGTTCAAACAACAATCAGTGACAACTAGAGATTCACCGATTGTAAAATGGAAAAGACTTTGGACTGAGAGTTTGGAAAAAGAGACTGCAACCAGACACCTGCCAAAACAACGATAAATATCTGAAGGCGTTTGAATGTAGTCACGCAATGCTGATGTTGTTAAAGGTGATCTAATTAACTTTTATACCTTAACTGAACAGCTTCAGAGTCAGCACTCTACACGTACATGCCCCCATTTAACCAACGGCTAGCTATAGCAAAGGGCAACGATAGACTGAGTTATGGCTGAGCCTGTAAAAAAGTAGCAGAAAGCTAGGAAATCTTTGTCGGAGGAACAACGAAAGAGGAAACGGGAGACTGACGAGCAAGAAGTCAGACTCGAGTAAATATCGGACCGGCTTTTTCAGAATGGTGAGTACTGAGAAAAACAGAAGCCTGCAAAACGGATGCTGACCTGGAGTTCTTGCTGTTGCTCTTGTAGGTATCTTCGGAATAAACTGTTTAATATTTAAATTTAAAGTAATTGTGACCTCAGGATGTTTGCTATTGTCTGTAAAGGTTAATTTTATTATGATTGCTGCTGTTAACGTAACGGGCTTACTAGTACGCTAGATACTATAACTTTGATGTTAGCATTGTCATTAGCAAGCACGTTTGATTTTTGTAGTTGTTTGGCCATTGCCATTCCTCTGTCGGTTTTATTTGTGTATTTGCCGCCGGTGTAGCTTTTTTGCAGTGCGCTACATTGATTGACAGCTGATTAGCTGGGTTGATTGTGGTGAGGGGGGAGGAACAACACTTTGTTTATACGACATGTTTATACGTGTGTTTGAAAGCATGTACTACCAGACACCAGGGGGAGCTTTGTAGAGAGAAAAAAAAACACTCAGGCTTGCCTGGTGTCCCTTTAACACTAATAACTTGAGAACAAAGTATAATTTACACGGTTTAACTATCGTTAGATTTAACCAGTGCAATTTACTGCAATGTTTTTTTTTTTCAGTTAGTTGGTCAGAAAAACAATGGATGCTACTTACTTGTTCAGTTGACATTTTAGGCCCTGTTTACAAGAGAACGATTCCGGGTGAAAACGTCAAAATATTTTATTGGATGTGCCTTTTGTTTACACGGCGACAGCGTTTTGAGGGCTTAAATATGCTAAAAAGTGAATCCACCCTCCAGAGTGGAAAATAACAACCAACATGTCGGATTATTTCCATATGTCGGACCTTTAAATTGCCCTAGCAGCTCTGATAAACGTACAAGAGTGTTTTCAGCAGTTGTACAAAATATTCAAAATATACGCGCAAATTAACACAAAATGGTCAAGCGTCAAACTAGACGCGGTAGACGCGAATTTGACGTGCTATTCGCGTCCGGTGTGAACGCACAGTAAGGCTTTACGCTGAAACGATCTGAAGAGAAAACGCAAAAGTGGCGTTGCGTTATCACTTTTTATTCTGCGTTTAGACAAGCCTTATGGGGGGAAATCCAAATGTCCTTTTGATTTTTTTCTCTCTCATGTCCAGACATAAACTTATGTACATGTATGATGGTTGTCTTTGCATCATAATAATATTTCATATAATCTAGAAATGGAATAAATAACATTCAATACAAAATGAACATGTCTCGTATATTGAAATAAAGTTTAAAGTGATGAAATATTTGCTTTGTTGTGCTTTAGAACCACACCAGGCATTTAGTCATTTTGAACTCGGACGGCAGACGCGAATTCACGTCAAATGCTTGAATGCACAAATAGCACTAACTAAATCATTCGCGCTTAACGCACCAGATGCTCAATTTGCGCGAACTTGACACGCAAATGAAGCGTATTCACGTCTACCGCGCCGTGCTCTGCGCCTCATTCGCGCTGCAGGAATTTTTTTACGTGCGCAACGTTTCTTTGCATTGACTTAACATTGAAATCATTCGCGCCTGACACGCTATTCACGTCCGGTGTGAACATACCTTTAGGGCGAAAATGCTTATGTTGGTCATACTTCCAGAATGTAGAATCTGTTATTCTGAATGCCAGAATCTGACAGCTGCACATTCTCCTCAAAACATTGTGTTCATTCGCGCTGTGCCGTGCCGAGGTACAACTCACGTAAAGTTGATAATTCCGCGAATGACTGCAATTGCAGATTTCGAAAAGAGATGGCGACAAAGAGGAAAAACTGCTGACTGCAGCTTTAATGTTATGGAAAATGCAAACACGTGTCATTAGTAAAACAATTTGGCCATACCACCCAGCCCTAATCACCACATTGTGCAAAGATGACCAGGAAATGTAAACGAGCGATTCAAATAAATGTATTTGAAAATATTCTTAAAAATTCTTAATATTACTACCGATTACATTATGCAAAATAGCTATAAAAAAATAACTAAGTATAAATACTGCAAGATCATTTTTATTTGTGAAGAAAAAGAAAAGCAACAAAACAGCCATGAGATGGGTAAACGTGTACATTCGCTCAACTCTTGCTTGAGTGCCCATAAATGCACTTATGATGCTTCTACTAAAATTGTCTCTTCTTTTTTTCTTTAAAAAAGGAGCTATTTTTTCCTCAGTTCTGTGCTCTGGGTAAACTTAGTCATTATTCAGTGCTGTAAAAGGCTTCTGAAGCAAAAAGTAAATGGAATAGCTTGGTGCCTGGTAGACATACAGATGAGGATAATGCACTTTTCCTTTCCCTTTAGTATAAAGAATAACAAATTCACTGAAACACATGACAGGTTGCACTATTCGTTTTGCACCCTCAAGAAACGATTTACTATTATTTTGTAGACTTAATTAAATCTGTTTATTAAATTTTTTGGGGAAATGTATTTTATTGATATTACTTTTCTTAAAGGTCAGTGTTAATGTGAAAGAAAAAAAAAATTATTCAGTAAGGATGCGTTAAATTCATCAAAATTACAGTGACAGTAAATACCTTTATGCGTTTAGCAGACGCTTTTATCCAAAGCAACTTAAAAAGAAGGACCACCTTTGTGATAAATGATGTCTTTTTCAAACAAATACTGTTTTCAACATTCCTAAAAATCAGAATTCTAGAGCACTGGCATATAGAATGTTTTCTATGAAAATCGGTTATTTTAAATTGTATTACTATTACCTAATATTACAGCTTTTATTGTATTTTTGATCAAATAAATACAGCCTTGATGAGCAGAAGAGACTTCCATAAAAAACAATCGTATTGACCCCCAATCTTTGAGTGGTAGTTAATATTAATTAAATATTAACAGACATATTAGAATATAGACTGAATTTAGAGTCTTTGTGGTGCATGTAGCCACTGAACTGGATCTGCTGTACACCTTTATGTCACGTAAACACCACTGACATCATGGAAAAGTGAAAAATGGGGCATTAATGGGTCTTTTCCCGCCGCCCCTGTTTTAATGCAACACATGGCAATGGCTTGAGCACATTTGGCCATCCATTTTTCGCCTCTTTCGAGGCCTGATGAAATAGCGGTGCCATTATTGTTTGAGCAGCGAATTTGGTGAACCATTCAAACGCGATTGCCTCATGAGGCTATGATTGCGTGAGATGGTTTCAGAGAGGATTCTCTTCCCTGCGCTCGGAGAACATTCAGCACGTGGAGTGTATCTGGCAAAGGATCCATTTGCGCCCGTGTGAAAATCTACGGCAGAGCCCAAACGACCCTTTCTTCTGCCGGCTAATTCAAATGATAGAACCAAAACAAAGTACAAGACGTTTCTCATCATTAGGTCAGATGGTGTGAAAAGAAGAGATCTGGAAATAACGTCTGAAATAGGAAATAATTGGCAGCTTGTGACACCCTCATTATTGGTATGCTGATAATTCTGTGCCTGCTGCCCTCATTAAAGCTGACAAGTCACGCAGCGAGTATAAATCGGAATGCTGCAACAACAGTGTAAGCATTAGGATCAGTGACTGCTTTAACTCCCAGTGACAAGGAAAGCCTGGCCAACGACTCCTCTCCAGTCAGTGGGGAAGCTTCAGCCTCACTGCGTACCAGGGATCTAAACTGACAGCTCTCTCAAATCGGAGAAAGAGGGGCCGCAGGTCCGGCGAAGGGTTGTGGGGGCCAGGGGGCGCTTTCGTTTTGGCCTGGTCCTATCCTGCCGCTTGGAAAAGCGGGAGGGGGTCGGCGAAAAAGAAAAGCGATTTGGCAAGCGAGGCTACAAACCCTACTGAAGGACGCCATACTGACAACCTTGAGTGGAAAATACGAATATTTATGCCATATGTTGTTTTCTCAATCTGCTTCTTAACAAATATTAATGTAGACAGTGGAAAACAAGCCAGAAACAGCTTGGGAACATCACAGTTTCCTAAGCACCACCAACCCTGCCTGGCAAAGTCACGGAAAAAAGACATTAAGGGTTTATTGAAGTGATAAATGTCCAAGAAGAAAGAACAGAAATTAATCATCTTTGAAGGTGACATGGTCTGGAAAGCATCAAGGATGCGAAAAATCTTTGCTGCGGTTGTAAATTCAAAGGCTTAGTGAAGAAAACCAATCCAATTACTATTAAACGCCACCCCCCCTTCAAAAAAAAAAAAAAAAAGCCTGTCACAAACACTCGAAAAATCCAGAAGTGGCAAATGGAACGCATCAACGGTGACACAGACGCTACGCGCCACCTCACCGTGACAGCCTGGGTATTTCTTTTTTGTGTTTGTTTTCCGTGAGATGATAAACCGAGGGATCGTCTCCTCTTTCCCCGTCACTCACAGTAAATCCTGATGGATCGGAGACAGCGTGGTGCCAGGGCTGGCGTGCTGGGCACGTGGACCGAGGTGATGGATGGCTGGGAGAGCGCCAGTGGAGAGCAATCTCTCTGCCCATATGGGCCGGTGGCGGTAGCAGGAGGCGACGGGGCGATGGCACTTCGAACGCCAGCCGTGCTTTGGCCGGCCACCAGGCCCTGTCATCACCCTCACACGCTGAGCCTCATAAACCTCCACACCCGCTCGAGAAAAAGAGCAACCAACTGCTGCCCGCCACTAACAAGGGCAATCAGTGCAGGTCTAAAAATATGAATGTGTTTAAGAAATAAACAGACTCATTGATACATACAGCACCGTGTATTTACTAGAGGCAATATTTCAGCAGAGGCCAGAGGGTCTTGCGTCAGTTCGACGGCACCGCTCATGTCTGCTATAACGTGAAACAAAAATAGAATGACGACTTATCTCTATTCTGTTAAGAGATTTATGATTCCAGGCTCAACTCAGAGCTGCTAGTGCACAGATGATTTATTAGTTCACTTTACATCGGTGTTTACAGAAAGGGACTGGCACTTAGACTGTAAAACAGGGATATGGCTTTAAAGAGATAGTTCACTTTGAAATTAATTTTTGGTGTGTTTTAGCTTAACTCAAGGGCATCCAGTAGTTTCAATTTTCATATTTTTAGGTCAAACCGTTCTTGTCTGTCAGTCATATAATGGAGGTCTATGGTCACCACCTCAAAGAGCATGCACAGAGAAGTCCAAATTAAACATGATTTAATGACTCGTAAATGTAGGTACACATTGATGGCCTAAGACATGAAACGAGCGGTTTGTGTGAGAAAACGAACAGTATTTATATTGTTTTTACCTCTTGTAACCACAGCCACGTCCAAATGATCTGAGGGCACGGGCGCTTTGGTCTGTGCAAGCGCCGGAAGTGATCTCTCGCGCAGTTGCGAAAGAAATTCAACGTTGTCTGTTGATGTATTGAAATTGTCTTCCATTGCGATTTCCTGTATATCTTAATATGTTTAGATCTTCACAGTGAAGCGTAACACTTTTGAAATCTCTGTGTAAACAATGAGTGACATAAGAGTGGCGTGAGATCACTTCTGGCGCTTGCGCAGACCGAAGCGCCCACGCCCTCAGATCACTTGGATGTGGCTGTGGTTACATGAGGTAAAAACAACATAAATACTGTTCGGTTTCTCACACAAACCGCTTGTTTTCGTGTCTTAAGCCATTTGCGAGTCATTAAATCATGTTTAATTTGGACTTCTCTGTGCATGCTCTTTGAGGTGGTGACCATAGACGTGCATTATTTGACTGACAAACAGTTTGACCTGAAAAATATCAAAATGAAACTACTGCGGAAACAAAGACACCTACATCTTGGATGCTTTTGAGGTAAGCTAAAACATATCAAAAAATAATTTCAAAGTGAACTATCCCTTTAATGAAATGGATGCCGCAGTCCTAAAGACACCACTGCAACAGCACAGTCCTTATAGTCTAAGTGATTTGGAAAAGGACTGAAACTAATTGAGAACTTAGCTTTCTGTGCCACTAGCATTGCCACTCTGAACACTCACACTGTCTTCCATTGTCTGGACAAACAGCTCATCCCCAAACATGAGTAATTAAAACAATAATGCTATGTTGAATTGGATTTTAAAACAAACATTTTCTAATTAAGGTCCATATTCTGGTTAAGCTTTACTCTGAAAAATACTTTTACATACACCACACCTATTGGAATATTGATATATAAATGTAATCAGTATATTCCAACATGTACACTTTTGAATATCTTATAAATAGCATTAATACCTAAATTAATGTTTAGTTATGATTGATATTCGGAATAAGGTGTTTACAAGACCCAAAATTCAGATTAATTCAGGCATATGCTAGCTGTCTTATTCAGAATCAGATATCTAGAATCAAAAATATTGACTTAAATGCGCTTAATCGGAATTTGAGCAAATTCTGATTAATATCAGAATATTCTTATGCAAGTAACAGTCAGTGTTTACAGTTTTCAGTGATATGAATCAACAAATAGTTGTATGTGCAATGCTAAATTAGTACAGAATTCTTTTAAAATATCTGTTTGGTTATCTGCCATATTTGTGGTACATGTATTGTATATAAGTCAAGGAAAAATGCTGTAAAATCCAATGGCATACCAACTCTCGGCCTCTGCTCTAATACAGAGATTCTATTGGGACATGTTGCATTATTTTTGCTGTCCATGTCATAATTTTAATTATACTTTGGGCAGAGCTCAAGATCTCATTAAATTGGTGGGTTTCCTTTTGAGTTTGAGAGAAAGCTTACTGTCAGTTCTCTTGTGGAGGCTATTATCCATATTATTCTTTATAATCCTATAATTTTAAATTCAATTTCCAAAGCACAGATTCCCCTTCCCAGCCAGATTTTCATTGTTTCAGCTTTGCCACAGTAAGGAGGAGGCACACCGTTTAAAAGAGAAAATGAAGTATAGAGATTCCCCAATGTTGGTGTTGTATTTTCACTTCCCAAGGGGTAGTGCTCACCTGGAGTAAGGTGTGCTGTACGCCCTAATTATATTCAGTGAGTCTGTCAACAAAGAAGTACTGTAAATGAAAGTAGAAACAAAAAATTAAGTGTAAGGAACACATTTTACAGTAAACCACAAAGGGGTTTATGTGCAAATGGGGGGAAATAAGAGAAAAAGCAATTAAAAGAATCAAAGCAGATCCCACAACATCTGTCTGCCCTTATTAGAGCGTTTAGCAGCTTTGTACTTGAGGGACTGCCGGAGATTAAAGGGTTCAACTCATCTGGCCGAATTGAGTGTTCACCCTGAAATGACTGAGCACATTCAACAGCAAATTAGTTCACCTGGTATCGGCAGTGAGCATTGATTCGCTATGGCTGACCGGGCTGCCGTAACAATGCATTTCCTCAGTCTTGACTCCTGAACCAGACCAAACAATCGAAGCGCTAATCATGATACCTCACGGAAGGTAAGCAGGATTTGGCCGTGTTAAGTAGCTGTAATGTGTAACTAAAGATTATGTCTACAATTACACATTCTGAGAGCATGTTTGGATCCAATAGGGAATATTCATGAAAATATCAGGAGCGTCATTCCATCTATTCAGTATATTTTCATGCACCAATTATACTATGCATTAATCATATTTATTAAGAATTGAAACAAAGTCACATTGCAAGATTTTTAAATACAGTTTAAAAAGTCACATTTGTGAGATAAAAAGTTGCAATTATGAAGCAAAAAACAAATTAGAAGGGGGGGGGGGGGTAAAGCATGATTTCAATTTTCTAACTTTAGTTAGTGTGAAATGTTGCTGTTTGAGCATAAACAGCCTTATCAAAGTTACAACACTCAAAGTTTAAAGCAAAGGAAGATATTTGCTTTTAAAGAAATCGTTTTTAAGGACTACAACAAACGGCTGGTTGGGACTACAGGTGCTTCCTCCAGGGTTAGTGACATTATTAACCCCCAAAATTTATATGAACCCCGCCCCAGGGAACACGGAGTCCATGTTGAAAAGAGGAAGAGCTGTTGTATAACCAGGGGGGTAATCCATCGACCGGAAGTTGAAGCCTTGCGGGAGCTGCCATCTTGTAGCAGAACTTCACTTGCGTTAGCATTCCCATTGACTATCGTTCATTTTGGCGTCAGTTTGACAGGGAATAACATCTGAGACGTTTGAAGACCCCATTTGTCCTTTAGTTATTTCTAAAGAAACACGACAATGTATAAAATGCTCCATTACCTTGTAGCTTATGTTATGGCCACGTATAAGCAGTTTTAGTGAAAGTAGGCTAACGATTGGATCATACCCACGTGACTCTCTGTCGCACAGTAGAGAAATTTCCATATGGACAGGAGAAGAAGCTCAAGCACAATCGGGGAAACGTGGAGGCAAAATGACAAAATATTTAATCAGAATACCTTGCAAAGGTGTCTCCTGCTCCTAGCTCATGGACAGCTCCTACTCACACTCTCCGCCTCTGCAAGTTTTGGAAGGGAATGATTCAGATTTCTCACGCCACAGACACTAGAAGACAGACGGGTCACTCACGTCACATCTACGTCATCAAGCTCACTTTAAGCGGAAAATCGCTAAAAACAGGCTTCACTTGTCTCAATGGAGTTCCAATGAGATCGCTCTGTTCACTTCTTATACTGTCCATGTGTATCAAACTTTAGCATCCATCTTTTCACATTCAATAAAAAATCACTCTGTGTGCATCTCACAACAGTTCCTATACAAGTGATTTATAGATTATCATAACAGAATACCCTATCCTAATTGAAAGGTAGTTAACTCCACAGCAGCAACATAAATTCATCAACTAACCATTCAGAGACGTCCTGTTGCATATGTTGTCACTTCTTCTTGAGTCTCTTCATCTTTGACTGACTCTGTTTTAACATTAAAGGCAGAACAGTTTCTGTCATTTCAGTGTGTTTGCGTGAGGAAATCGCAGCTGCTAACACACGCGCACTGTTGAAACCCCGCCCTCTGCAACAGCTCATTTAAAGGGCCAGACATAAAAACGGTGCATTTTTGGAAATCCTAAAAAAGTGACAACTTTAACATGCTATATAAAAATATCTATGGGGTATTTTGTGCTTAAGCTTCACACACACTCTCTGGGGACATCATTGTTTTACATCTTTTGAAAATGGCATTTTACCACCCCTTTAAAAGCAATTATGAGATATACAATCACAATTAAATTTGAACTTCTATGCATAGGCCTTTTTCTAAAATTAAATAATAATAATAATAATAATAATAATAATATAATGGTAATATTGTTATATCTAGTAATTATTTTAATATAATAATTGGCTTATAGGTTTTTACTGTCTTTTGTCCCCTATTCCACCTTTTTTTTTAATTTGATTTGACTTTTGTAAAACCCCTGTATATAACCAACTAAAAGCCACTTCCTTGACATAATATTTCCAGGAAGTGACATCATTTTGGAGGGAAAAAGCAGCACAGTGTCAGTCAGTGAGTGTTAGTGAGTGTTAGCAGTATGAGTGTAAGTGAGTGTTCGCAGTGAATTCGTTGGTGGTATAGTTAATTTTTGTCTCTGCAAAATTGGAGTTATGCAATGCACTGAGAGTATCATGATAAAATCAACTTTATGTAAAATGGTTGAAAGCATTCATATTAACGTAAATTTCACACCTTAATTTTCTAACACTAAATCCATCACAAAGTGATAGCTATCATTAGCTCTTTATATCCATCCTATGGTCAATGTGTCAGTTTTCTTGCTATTGTGAAAATACTGATAAATGATAGATAGCTTGAGTATATTTTTGAAAAGACAAACTTTTTAGTTAAAACGGTATTTCAAAAGGCTCTGCATCACGGGAATAAGGCAGTGATGGCAGATTCTGAAAATATATCAGAATCCTGTCAAATATAACCTGGACTTTGGATCACGCCAATGAATGAATTTGTATTAAAGGTTTTAGTTACTGACTGGCTGTCAGGGAATTTGCTACTCGAAATGTCGAAAGGGAATCTATAGGCAGGTATTCCTCATGAGCTCTTGTGAGATTGTTCATCTGAAAGTGGACCAATGTTTTTGCTTCTGGAAATAGTATTGATAGAAAAGAGTCACTTGTGCCAATACTTCAAGGTTTTTGTGAACGCATCAAATGCTGCAGTCAAAGATAGGAGATTAACTATTTCTAGTTCTTTGCAATAAAATATGAACTGCAATGCAACCTGCTGTTTCTTGAATTTGAAAAGGTCCAATCTCCAAGAGAGCAACTCCAATAACAATGTACCACGGTGCACTTTACAATCCCATAAACATTATTCTATCTGCACATGATATGGCACACAAAAGATGAGAGAAGAGCAATCCTGGTATGAATATCATGTCTTTGTATTCACTGCATTAATGAAATTCATTAGTAACAGTTAGCTAGCACTAATCTACTGAAATTGAAATATGAGGCCAGTATTGAGGGCAGAACGTAAGTAAAATGACAACTTCATTAGCATAACTACAACCGTGCATCATAAAAGTCTTATTAAAAATTGCTCCCTAAATTGCCATATTAGTTTCTTTATGAGGTAATTTCTACATACGGTAATAGAATCTTTCCTTTAGCCTCCAGTGCGTATTAAACTCACTCATCTTCTTCTACAAACTTATTTTAATCCACTCAAACCATAATGAGCCAATATGGCTAGGTCAACCATTTGCCAAATTGCAGAGACTGAGACTATATATATATATATATATATATATAATATATATATATTTAGCAGACGTAGCCTATTAAGCAAACAATAAAAAAAAGATACATACATAAATGGAAAAAAAAAACATACAAAAAATGTTATCTATTTTATTTTAACCACAGATGGCACAAAATCTCAACACATTTAATAAATGGTTATGCTTATCTTCTTTGTGTCATTTCATCAGAATATCAGCATGTGTTAGGTTTAGTCAGATAAAACACTTTTTGTGTTTTAATTTTGTCTCTGAAAAAAAGGGATATATGACTTTATATTATGTTGAATATCAATGTTTTTGTATCTATTTGTTAATGAGGGATTTGTGGACACATCCATGGTTAAGAGGTTTAAAAATAAATGTACATCGTTCTTATGGGTTAGGGGGGGAACAACACTTTTTTTCCCATCTTGCCAATTATCATTGGCAGTTGTCAACCATTTTTTTTTGTGTGTGACAATGAATAGTGCATTTTAGTAAAATAAATTTGTATAATTAGAAATGGAATGAAAAAAAAAGCCAAATTTCGAACAATTTAAAATTGATGTTAAAATATATTTAGAAACCTTATCCACAATAATAAAATAAAATAAAATAAAATAAATAAAAAACTTTTATATGCTAAAACTTATTTTTCGGTGAAAGGTCTTTCTTTTATTTATTTTTCTCATTTACCCCTGACACGATTGGTTATAGACATACTGCTGTATAGGCTACATCATGTTTTGTTCTCATTGAAAATTAAAAAAATAATAAAAGACGTACCCATCAAACATGGCGACATTCACATTTCACAGAATGAATTCTTCATTCTTCATGCATCTTTGGAGAAATCAACTAGCTAGTAGCGACTGTTTCCCGAAACCCATTGTCGCAAAGTATCGTTCAATCACGTTGGTTTTTAACGTGGTGGAGTAATAACTACTTTTAATGAAACTGTTTGAGATCCAATTAAAACTAGATTTGTTTTATATAAATTACAGACATGTCATCTGAGGACTATTTCTAATTGTTCTCAGTTATTTCGCTTTATTACCAGACTCAATATTTGGCTCGTTCTTACATAGTAGAGCACGTTCGCACATGCGCACTCTTCAAAATCGGTACTTTAAATCTTTCGACAAACTAAAGGTAAACGTAAATTCCATTTGTATGTATTCTAAATAAAAGGCATCGGTTGTACTGAATCTCAGCTTGCTTATTTTGCTCAAGATAAGGATTTATTATATCCAAATGTCATCCAATATAGAAACGATGCCTCTAACCACAGGTCGAGAGCTGTCGTTCAAACCACACAAATTTGCAATGCTGTTTGCGAATGTTCTTTGGAACGATGGTTTCGGGAAACACCGACTCGTTGAACGATGCTGATAACGATGGACCTTGCGACCATAGTTGGCTGACGATGCTTTCGGGAAAAACGCACCCCAGATGAACTAAGCTCTGTGATAGAGTGATACAAGTAATAAGCACACGAAAAGAAATCAAATGAAAAAGGTCAAACTAAATTCTTTAAATATAAAACAAAAGAAAAGCAGATAAGTCCATGGAAAAACAGTGCTTATTCACATCTCTCAGTGGCCGTGAGTTCCTCTCAGCCATTCACTGAACAGGGGAGATACAGCTAGAGGCGCTATGTTAGCAACACTGTCTGTTCTCCGTCCTCCGTCCGCTGTTCTGCAGTTTATCAATTATAATAAAAAACAACATTAGAACAATCTAAGCTTAGTCCTGGGATGGCTTGAGAGTCAAGGCCCCATTCACACCAAGACTAACAAGTATATAGCGTCCACATGTATGACATTGTTATGGGCCACGTTTTTCAAAAGCCTAGTTGATCGTAGAACAATTGTCTCCAATAGTCTCTACGATCAACTTAGGCTTACAATGATTTTGGTAAACACAACCCTGTTTGTTCAGAGTGTTCACTGAAGTTTTGTCGTCTGCCGCTTAAAATAATAATACAGGACTGATCTCACGGGAATTCGTACGAATTTTACGAGGTGGCTAATTCGTAACAATTTGTACGACCTCACTCGTACGAATTAGTACGATTTAGCTAAATCGTACATATTTTACGTATTAGCCAATTCGTATGAATTTGTACGAATGACCTACCCCTGACCCCGCCCCTAAACATAACCGTCACATGGGTTTAGACAAATCGTACAAATTTGTACGAGTGAGGTCGTATGAATTAGTACGAATTCGCCACTTTTGAATCATTCGTACGAAGTCGTACGAATTGGTCGTGAGATAGGGTAGCAAGGAAATACACGTTAATGTTCAGTTACGTTGGACATTTGAAGGAGTTAAAATATTTTTGAATTATGTGGTTACCACTGAAGAGGGCCGTCTGTGGGCAGTCAGTGAGCAGCAACCATACTCAAGTCCAGTCTTTCATTGTTCATTATATACATTGTGTTTGAAATTATGATTGAAACTGCATGGTTAAATAGGAAGAAAAAAATAAATAAAACTCAATAAGTTAATAAGTTGGACCAACATAGGGAATGTTAAGTTAAACATACTATAGTAAATTAATTTGACCTACAGCAAGTATATTTTGTTAACCCTATTACAACTATTTAAGTTTAAAATAAGTAACTTTATTCCTTTTTTTATGTACCATCTGACTATTTAACATAAATCCTCAACTATTCACCATAGTCAGAGTGAACGGATGGAAACAAGGCAGTGATGGATGTAACATCATAGATCACATACAATCTTCCAAAACTGTTTGGTGGATTTTGTGTACTGAAGGTTTTTGTAAAGATGTTTCATCAGCTGAACGATCGATATGCTGTTACACAACAGTACAGCACTGTGAACACACTGTCGGCCTACAGTACTTCTATCTCCTCATTTAATATCCTGTCAAAAATTAAACGCTGCATGACTGGGGGTCCTGACTTGATGAAAAGCTAATAAGTCATAAAAATTAATAAATGAAATAAATAATTTCAAAATAAAAACATTTTAAAGATTCTGTGCCTTATACTGTATAGTACTGGATACATGTTATTGATTGATACATTTATTTACCTTATCTTAAAGTTGGCATTAAAAAGAAAATTCTTACACTTTCATTGTTTGAAGTGTTTTCACTTTAGCAATAGTCTTATTTAAGGGGTAATGACTGTCAGGATATATACACTGAGCAAGAGGGGAGTTAATCCAAACAAACTTTGTTGGATCACACAATGGGGGCAGGAAACAAACAGTAGATCTTGGTTGTGGCAGGTGATGGATGGTAGAAGGATGTTAATGAAAGACTTACAGATGGACTCCGGTAGAGCTTTTACCTCAGTATTGTGGCGGAGTATAGTGAGGAGGTTGGTAACGCTGGCGAGAACAACACACTAGGAAAAACACAAGGGAGAATCACAGGTAAATTATCTGGAGATAATTCACAGGCATTGGAGATCAGGAGATTGCTGTAATGAGTATGTATTGGTCTAGGCCAGACGCTGAGGGAACTGAGGTGTGTGCTATTTATGAAGTGGTGATTAGCAGAGAGATCAGATGTAGGTAATGGCTGAGTGAGGGCAGGTGAGGAATGATAGGAAATAAGGGGCTTTCACACCGGGCAGTTCTAAGAAGTAGGAACTAGCCACCAGGGTGGTTCCCTGATGACTAAAGGTTCCCTTAGGAACATTTTCATAGTTGCATTCGCACTGCTAGTAGGAACTCTGAAGGGACGTAGCCTAAGCCAAGATTGTTGTTGTGACTTATTTTGACGGCGCGGTGGACCTTTATTTGGACTGCGCTGAGAACGCCAGCCTGAGCTCACAGTGCTCACATTCTCTGTGTTCAATTCGTGTATGATCTGTCTAACACTCCTGTCTAATATGGTATTAAAACTGTGATATATATAGAAAGTAGACATTAGTGGTCGACTGATATGGGTTTTTTGATGGCCGAGGCCCTATACTTTAGATACTTTGCAACTTCTTGAATCTGCAGTCCCATTTTTTTTTTTTCACAAATAAAAAGTCATTGTTTAAAAACATGAATATGTGAATAAAAAGGAAGTAAACACTGTAACAGGGCACTCAGTAATCTGGTAATTTCTAACACAGTCTCATCCCAAGAAGTCATATAACTGACGTTTTGGGACGTCTTTTGACCATACGTCGACATCCGCCTTTTTAGGGTACCCTTAAACGACGGTTACATGACAATCCCGGGCTGTCAAACAACTGACACTTTACCTTTAACGTCGGTTAGGTGACGGGGTAGGTTTAGGTCTGGGGTAGGGTTAGGATCCGATAACGTCATCTAACCGACGTTTAAGGGTACCCTAAAAAGGCGGATGTTGACGTATGGTCAAAAGACGTCCCAAGACGTCAGTTATAGATGTCTTGGGATGAGACTGCGCTTTAATTTAATGCGCACTAATAATCATATTAAAAAAAAAACACCTTTGTTGACTTTAACTTTTGACAAGGTAATGCTAATTATACATACAGCACAAACGACATGAATATGACACAGTGGGCAATCAATGATCACTGATCAGGTGCTGCATTCTCTTCTCAGGTGCTGTGTTCTCAGTACCGCCCGTCAAAATAAAAGTCTGCAGCACAATCAAAAAAACGTATCGGCCCGTGCCGATATTTAAAAAATGCCAAATATCGACCGATATATTGGCTGTGGCGATATATATCGGTCGACCACTGGCAGACATTATACACTCACCTAAAAGATTATTAGGAACACCTGTTCAATTTCTCATTAATACAATTCAAGCAATCACATGGCAGTTGCTTCAATGCATTTAGGGTTGTGGTCCTAGTCAAGACAATCTCCTGAACTCCAAACTGAATGACAGAATGGGAAAGAAAGGTGTCCAGCCCGTTCTCATCCTTTAACGTCATATAGAACGCTATATGCAAAAACGGCGTTATACTACGCACATGGCACCCTTTATCGTTTATATAACACGCAAACCCAAGACGTCATAAATCCTTTAGCTTGAACGCAGACCCTACCCCACACCTAAACTTAGCCCTCACAGCGCGTGTTATATTAACGATAACGGGTGCCATGTGCGTAGTATAGCGCCGTTTTTGCATATAGCGTTCTATATGACGTTAAAGGATAAGAATGCGTTGGTATTTCACAATCTGCTCAGTTACTGGGATTTTCACGCACAACCATTTCTAGGGTTTACAAAGGACGGTGTGAAAAGGGGAAAACATCCAGTATGCGGCAGTCCTGTGGGCGAAAATGCCTCGTTGATGCTAGAGGTCAGAGGAGAATGGGCCGACTGATTCAAGCTGATAAAGAGCAACTTTGAGTGAAATAACCACTCATTACAACCGAGGTATGCAGCAAAGAATTTGTAAAGCCACAATATGCACAACCTTGAGGCGGACGGGCTACAACAGCCATTTCTGGACGTACAGCCAACGCGCCAGCCAACGCTTGAAAGGCCAATTTGAATCTGGCAGATATGTGACGCCACTGAACATTCTAAATCCAATATGTGGGACCGTACCACTCAAAAGGTTGAGGCACCTTTAAAGTCGGCATGAAATCAAATTTGACAAATCTTATTTTTATATGTAATATTGTAGTGTTATTATAAATGATTTATCTGTGCACTAAAAATTCATGTACCCTTATAATCTTTAATCAAATACATTACCCTGCCCTCCCCCATCGAAACAACCTCTCTTCTATTTCGGGTCACGTGCAATGGCGAAAGGGTCCAGATCCGATGAGGGTGTGGCTGTCGGTGCACCGCCTCTCAGAGAATCGCATTCAAATCTGCCTCCATTTTGTTTGCAATGCCCAACCTCCAACGATCCAATCAATTCCCGAAGGATGAAATCAAGCCCTGCCCTACTTTTTTTTCTAATTTCAGAAGCCGTTTCACTCGGATATACGTCACAACAAGAAAAAAAATGACAATCTCAACTTCCGTTTCATGCCGACTTTAAGGCTTGTTCGTAAGCGGCCTCTGTTATGATTGGCTAAAGACATTGTATGGGAAATAGTGTCAACACCCACTCGCTATTTCACGCGAGTGTTTTGAAAACATTATGCATATAAAACCATTATGAAAAAACAAACAAACAAAAAAAAAAAACATTATGAAATCGTTTACTTACAGATTGTGATACAGCAGCTGTTGGATCCAGTACAGTTCCTCCCATCTTTTCAATAGAAGTTTCTTTGCAAACTCTTCATTACACTACTATTATCTGAAAAAGCATATAATCTTCCGACATGATCCGGGATTCCATTATAATAAACCACCTACTTGTTCCTGACACGGAGATCCTTCTGAAGTCTGTAGAGAGATGCAAACAAGCTGTTTAAACTGAATGTTTAAAAGCGGACGTTCCTTTACTCTTCTATTTATTCCTCCATTTGGCCTTTTTGTCAGCAGACTCAAGCACATGGAGTAAACTGAACAGCATCCAGTGTAGACAGCATCAGTGATTATAATGGTTTATATTTGCTTTTGACGAGATGCTTGCATCTTGCCATTAAGCGACTGATCACCAGAGGGCAGAGTCTATGGTGCAATGATGTAAAACTATTCGTTGATGTCTGACTCTGAAGGCAGGCTTATGCAAATGAATTTGCCCGTATGATGTCGCAAATCCTCCAATATCCAAACTAGCTGTGTTTTGGAGCTTGATTAAATATGTCAAAAGATCAAAGAAAAATTTAATTGTCATGTCATGACTCCTTTGATATTTGGATAGTACTATAATTTATGGATTAATAAACAGCAGAAATTTCAAAAAGTGCCGTATTGACCAATCACCATCAATAGATGATTGGAGCCATCTATTTAAAAAAGTAAATAAAAAATAAAAAAGTGCGTGACAGAAAATGTATTTTATACAATTTATTTAATTATATTTTATAGCATGTTTATCTAATTTCACACTGTTAGACCTTACCAGGTTTTTTTACAGTAAAATACTGGCAACACTGTTGCCAGTAATTTACTGTAAAAATGCACTAAAACTAATAAGTTGTATTTTTTAGTTAACTTGAGTTTTAGTGCATTTTTACAGTAAATTACTGGCAACAGTGTTGCCAGTATTTTACTGTAAAAACCCTGGTAAGGTCTAACAGTGTATATGTCAGCCCATTCTCACTCCCAAGGCGTCACCTAACTGACGCCTTGGGAAGCATTTGGACATGCTTCAATATCTGACGCTTTAGGCGCCCTTTAGCGTCAGTTAAATGACGCCCTAGGATCGCGTGTACCCTACCCCCACCCCATACCTAAACCTAACCGCGTCCTCTAACTGACGCTTTCCTTTAGCGTCAGTTAGATGACGCCGTAGGATCGCGTCATGTAAGTGACGCTAAAGGGCGCCTAAAACGTCAAATATTGAAGCATAGTCAATGGTGACGCCTTGGGGTGAGAATGCGTTGTATATGTATATATATATATATATATATATATATCAAAAGATCAAAGAAAAATTGAATTGTCATGTCATGACTCCTTTGATTTGGATAGTACTATAATTTATGGATATTAATAAACAGCAGATATTTCAAAAAGTGCCGTATTGACCAATCACCATCAATTGATGATTGGAGCCATCTATTTAAAAAAGCAAATAAAAAATAAAAAGTGCGTGACAGAAAATTTATTTTATAAAATGTATTTAATTATATTTTATAGCATGTTTATCTAATTTCAGATAAGCATCCTGAACTATTGAACTATTTTTTATCAATTTTCTTGTCTCCTCTTAAACTGCAAAAATGGGCTGGACGGGGTCATGACCTTCAGATTAATAATTAAAGCTGAACTTTAATAGACTTTGGTAAGAGTGAGAGGAGAGCGGAAGGATTGAAACATCAATCTCTTCGGGATTTGGTTTCAGGGTGGCGTGAAAGTCAGGAAGAAGGAAAAGGTAGACACAAAGGGCATGTTCAGAAATGCCAATAAATGAATGATGAACGGTTTTACCCTGATTAGAAATATTGCAATTTTTCACCGCTCTCAGTGGAATAAAGGCATCAGCAACATTGCACTAGTTACTGGCTTTTTCATAATTGAGACTTTAGCTGCTAGCTGTGCCCCACAGCTCATCATTAATCAAATGGGCTAAAGCTACGACACTGTGACAGCATCAGACGGCATTAGATGAAGAAAGTGCTTTTCAGGTAGCCAGGCAAACATTACAAGTCATTTATCCACCACTGAAGTACTTAATTGTTTTCCCTCAGCATTATCTATTTATCTATTGGCTTCAGCATAGTTAATATTACCTTTCATCTAGTTCCATTAGAATCAAGTCGTCTGGATCATTTATATTCCCATGACTGAACTTGTGTTAATGAAAGCCTGGCTATTTAGTTTGCTTTGATAATTTTAAATGCCATTTTATTTCATGGAAGCTCAGAGGAAAATTCTATTCTATTGCTTAGAGGCTGCTCTGTCCGTATAACACTTGAGGATAACGGAGCTTGATTCATTTAATTATCAACTTTGCCTCTCTGTAAAATTCTTTAGGAAAAAATATTATTTTATTTTTTCGTGAGTTAAGGTTTATAAAATTAGCTATTTTTTGTTAGTTTTCTTGGTCATGTAAATCTGCACTCTGTCTCGGAGAAGCAATTAATAACCCTACACTATGTCTGGTTTCTCAGAGACCCAAATGCTTTGTGGTCATAATGAATTATATGATCTTCAAGTTATTTTGATTTATTTATTATTTGTAATTTAGTGTTTTTATTTATTTTGAAAAAGTTGACAATATTTTGTACAATAAGAAAGAAAACTTATACTATGTCCTTTACCTCTTTACAGGTCCTGTAAATTCTAAACAGTGTTTATTTATTGTCTGATACTTTTGACTGATGTTCAATATAAAAAAAAAGAAAACTTATACGACTACTAATTCCCCTATAACCCCCCCGCACCCCAAACCCACCCCATTACACTTCGGGACATTGAGCATTATCCAAATAAAAAGGGATCAAATAAAACTAATTTAGAGAAAGACAAATGAAATTAAAGCTGCAAGCAGCGATGGGCGGGCCCTCGCACCTGTAGCACGTCGGGGTCTGAGGCGGCCGTGTTGCATTTTCTGCAGCTCAGCCAGTGCGGATGTGCATTTGCTACGCTGCTTCGTTAAAGGTCACTTCCTCTTGCCAGGAGGTGGCGCTATGAATGTGGGTGAATGTCGGCATGTAGATTTGTTCAGGGCGGGACTCTCGTCAAACGTGTTAAATTTCGTGCGGATCTGGGCATTTACAGCCAAGTTACTACAACTTCCTGTTTCATGGCGAATCATCGACGCCACGGACACACCCATCGACGAAAACGCGCAGATAGCACAACTTTACATCGTCAATGCCTTTAGAAGGTACAGCAGAAATTTGAAGTTGATCCGACTAAATCCCTAGGAGGAGTTCGTTAAAGTACGGAGTGTGTAAATCGTCCCAAATCGGTCGCCGAATTCAAAATGGCGGACTTCCTGTCGAGTTTAGGGTATGGGTTCTTGAGGCTTTTTTGTGCGTCTGGTCATGGTAGATGTACCACAGAAATTTCGTACATGTCGGTCAAACAAGCGGCGGGGGCTGCTTCGTTAAAGGACACTTCCTGTTGCCAGCAGGTGGCGCTATGACTGTGGGTGAATGTCGGCATTTAGATTTGTTCAGGGCGTGACTCTTGTCAAATGTGTAAAATTTCGTGCAGATCTGGGCATTTACAGCCAAGTTACTACAACTTCCTGTTTCATGGCGAATCATCGACGCCACGGACACGCCCATCGACGAAAACGCGCAGATAGCACAACTTTACATCGTCAATGCCTTTAGAAGGCACAGCAGAAATTTTAAGTCGATCCGACTAAATCCCTTAGCCTGGTTCTACCAGACTCTCGTACATACATTTCATTTGTACAGAGAGTCTGGCCTCCCTCAATTGAGAAACGTTTCCTTCCTTGTAGGCGGGTTCACTATTAAAGTTCAAATCTATTGGATCTGCCCAGAGTCACTCACGATCTGCCATAGCCAATCGCTAATGTGTGGTCGTGAGTGACGTATGTCATGCGCCAAAACGGCTGGAAACAACCATAGACAGTAAAAGAAACAACAAGTCCGAACTCCGAATGATCAGAGGATTAAATTTACAATAGGATTTCAGTCAACGAGAGCTGCAGGTTTTGTTAATCTAGGAACAATTATTAATTCGAAATGTATATTTAGTGATTATTCAGTCAATGCTGTAAGTTACAGTAAATGATCAGTCTGTCTGCAGATGTGTAATAAACAACAATTTTTCATATTACGTAT
This sequence comes from Pimephales promelas, assembly GCF_988280905.1. Taxonomy (NCBI): domain Eukaryota; kingdom Metazoa; phylum Chordata; class Actinopteri; order Cypriniformes; family Leuciscidae; genus Pimephales; species Pimephales promelas. The sequence continues at coordinate 5,485,800 of NC_142790.1, forward strand.
TTTTGTTTCTTAATTACCTTAATTATGGTCTTCAAAGTATGTGTTTGTACATTTTTATATGGCATTTAGTTTTTTTTTTTTTATTAAAACAAATTAACCATTGACATCTAAAACTGAAAATCAAATATAGTCTCCAAAGTATGGGTTTTCAAATTTTTATTTATGACAATTTTTTTTTTAAATCACAACCAATTTGTATGATTTACAACATGTAAAACTGACACACCAACCTCCTGTACGAGTGCACAAAGGGGCTCAAAATGTTCTATTCATCACAAGAATCAGTAAATTTACTGTTGGGAATCTGAGCGACTGACATGACTCCTGAGCGGATCTTCAACAATAGTTTAGCAGCCAGGACTCGGGGCTTCCGAACACCGCGAACACCAGGCTAAAGTCCAAAATGTCACGGTCATTGTGCACGAGCTGCCCAGCACAAACTTCCAACCTTTCTGCCTCCTTCACTTGGTCCTCCGTTGTGCAACAAGAGGTGAGACGACAACAATCCGGCTTTAAATTCTGTATATTCGGCAGTTTCTTTTCCAACAACGGACCGAATAGCTTTTCTCACGTCTTTCTCCGCTGCCATTACTGCACTCAAACTGACGCACTACATCAACGTCATCGTTCTCAGCCACTCCCTCTATTCGCTGATTGGTCCTACAAAAAATTGATTTCTGGAAACCTAAGGATATGGAGCGGTCCCAGACGCAGTACTGAAGGAAAATGAAATTGAGCGGAAGTGCGTAGGCGGGCGCAGCCAGGCTATAAATCCCTAGGAGGAGTTCGTTAAAGTACGGAGTCTGTAAATCGTCCAAAAATGGCCGCCAAATTCAAAATGGCGGACCTCCTGTCGAGTTTAGGGTATGGGTTCTTGAGGCTTTTTTGTGCGTCTTGTTATGATACACGTCCCCACCAAATTTCGTGCATGTAGGTTGAACGTGGACGAGGGGCTAATTTTTTCCAATTTTCTAGGTGGCGCTAGCGTGCCATTTTGCCCCGCCCATCTGCGAAACCCACAAAATACGAAATTTTTCACCAGTCCTGACATGCGTGCAAAATTTGGTGAGTTTTTGAGCATGTTGCGGCCCCGAAAATGGCACTTACTTTGCAGAAAAAAAAAAAAAAAAAAAAAAAATAATAATCCTAACAGTTTCAATAGGGTCCTCGCACTGTTAGTGCTCGGGCCCTAATAACATTAATGACAACACCCATCTGCAGATTAAGTAGACAAAAATTTATTGACTATAGATATCCAGTTCTTCCACATCGAGAGAGTTTTTTAATTTTAATATGTCCATCTGACCTAATCAATTCAAAGTATGATAATTTTAGCATTATATATATATATATATATATATTCAAATATATTCAAACATATATACACACTGTTAGACCATACCAGGTTTTTTACAGTAAAATCCTGGTAAGGTCTAACAGTGTATATATATATATATATATATATATTTGAACTCTTTGAAGAAGCATTATCCACAGTGTTACCACAAAGTAAGCATGCATTTTCAAAATGGTAACTGCAGTTTAATATAGCAGTCTTATCAGTTATCATAAGATTAGGAATAGGCCTAGACAATAAATATCAAACTAATACTTTGTGTGATTTTCCACTAATGAAAATTTACTCAGTTTTGGAAACTTTTCCATGTCCCTGTCCCCAGCTTCAGTGTAAAACCATCCACGCTGGTCTCCCTTAGGTCCTATGTGACATACCATGGAGAGAGACTAAACATTTATGTCATATCATTGCTTGTTTTCTGTACGTCTGTCTGTTTCATTTATCAAATATTATCTCACGAATTCAAACATAGTAGATTTCATTATAGCGTAGTCAAAAGTATTCACAATACATAAGGTCTTTGCAAAGTTGTTGACCATCAAACATTTATCTGCGGAATAGCTTGAATGGCAAATCCCATTATGGAAGTTAAGGATGTTCATTAATTATCTGGTTTAATTGGATGGAGGCAGACGTGGAGCATCTTGTCGATTGGTCATTCATTGCCAGTTTCAGTGTTCCATTAGAAAGCAGCATGTCCCCCAAGTCCCTGTATTACACTGTGCTTTATTGATTAATGACTATAATTTATTATAGAGAGGAGGGCTGTGCATCCACTTAAACGTACAATTAATCAATGCTCCGTCATATTATGTGCTGAGGTAAAGGTGTGGTGGTCACTACGGAAAAGAGGACGTCAAAACGTGCGGTTATATGGCTTGCGCAGCTTCACGGTGACTTAACAGTGACTTAAGACTCTTTCGCTGTGTTAATGCTACCTGTCCCATCATGTGACAAATGCTCTCCTCAGAAATTGAATATAACTGCTGTTGATGGACTCACCGCCATATCGTGGGTCTATCACTCAGTCAAGCCCGCAGAATAATGCAGCACCCTGCAAAACCATCTATTAAATGAAAAAGTGCCCTAAGGTTCAAATACATCATTGTTAAATCAACAGTATTATATTAAGCAGGGAACGGATGTGAGGAACCCAGGGCAATAGGAGGATAAATTTCAACTTTCTGAAATCCATTCAAAGTCATTATTTCCCAGAGAAGCGTGACATATATGACATGTTAAATCCAGCTTTAGAAAAGCCATAATTGATCATAAATGTTAGTGGCATGCCTCGAGAGTACCATGGCTGTTTCCATAGCTGACATTCCAAAGCGTCAAGAATATAGAGGAGAATGGATAACTTTGAAATAAAAACATAGTTTTAATTAAATTTGGCCTGTTGTGATTATTGATTAATAGTATGATATTCAATCTACGCACAATAATTTTAAATAGCAGCAATAATTTTGCAGTTTCAAATCAATTTGCATTTTTTATCCAAATAAGCAAAATGTAGGTGCTTCAATAAATGCCATGCACAATTATCATGTGTTTTTTTTTTTTTTTTTCCCCGGTTTGGTATGGTCAAGCAGGAGAGTCAATCAATATTATATTATATTATATTATATTATATTATATTATATTATATTATATTATATTATATTATATTATATTATATTAATTATTTTGTGTGTATATATATATATATATATATATATATAAACACACATGCTTGTACAGTATATTTAAGAAAAATATTATTTATATATAAAATATTTATATAAATATAATATAAATTAATTTAAGAAATTAATAATATAATATAAATTATATATAAATCTATAGACACTATATACATGAAAATATTTCAAATATATACAAGCATGTGTGTGTATTAATATATGTAAAATAATTATACACAGTGCACCCACATATATTATGTAAACAAACTTTTATTTTGGATGCGATTAATTGCGGTTAATCATTTGACAGCCCTAAATGTACTATATTATATTATATTATATTATATTATATTATATTATATTATATTATATTATATTATATTATATTACATTACATTACATTACATTACATTACAATATTATTTATATATAAAATATTTATATTTATATATAATACAAATTATTTATAGTCTATAGACAGTATATACATGAAAATATTTCTCAAATATATACAAGCATGTGTGTGTATTTATATATGTAAAATATTTATACACAGTGCATATATTATGTAAACACAAACTTTTATTTTGGATGTGATTAATTGTGATTAATCGTTTGACAGCCCTAGTTATATTATTTTATATTATATTATATTATATTATATTATATTATATTATATTATATTATATTATATTATATTATATTATATTATATCATATTATATTATATTATATTATTTAATATTATATTATCATTTTTACAGCATTATAGTTGATCATACGGGCCTATTTTTTAACTAATTTATTTAGTTTAAAGTTGTTTAAACAGTAAACTTTTGACATGAACAATTACAGGATCAAATCGTTAATCGCTATTAGTTTTATGACAATCAATCATCAACTCATGATTGTGACAGGCCTAAAAAAATTCAAGGTCATTGTACAAATCAGGTGCCATTTGTGTCCCTAATACACACATGCAAAACTAATGTCAACATTCACTAGCTGGAACCATTTTTTATTAGTAACTGTAACAAAAATTAAATGGATAGTTCACTTTGAAATTAATTTTTGGTATGTTTTAGCTTACCTCAAGTGCATCCAAGATGTAGGTGTCTTTATTTCAGTTGATGTTTCAATTTTGATATTTCTCGTAAATGTAAGTACACACTGGTGGCCTAAGACACAAAACGAGCGGTTTGTGTGAGAAACCGACAGTATTTATCTAGATTTTTCCTCTTGTAACCACAGCCACAAAGCGCCCTCGCCCTCAGATCACTTGGACGTGGTTACAAGAGGTAAAATCTAGATAAATACTGTTTGTTTTCTCACACAAACCGCTCGTTTCGTTTCTTAGGCCACCATTGTGTACTTACATTTAGGAGTCATTGAATCATGTTTAATTTGGACTTCTCTGTGCATGCTCTTTGAGGTGAACCCCATAGACCTGCATTATATGACTGAAACGAACGGTTTGACCTAAAAATATCAAAATAGAAACTACTGCAGAAACAAAGACACCTGCATCTTGGATGCCCTTGAGGTAAGCTAAAACATACCAACAATTATTACAAAGTGAACTATCCCTTTAAGTAAATGGATTTGTGTCTTATGCATTTTTTTTTCTTTTGTTGACAATGTATTATTAGAAGTTGTGATTGTCAGTCTTTTGCCATTTTAAATCAATGAATATTCAACATATCAAAAACCTTGTCCTTTATCATAATGACATCATCCTTACAAGACTAAATCTTAAGGTCTTTATCTTATGTTCTATGTTTTAGCATAATGTGGATGATATTGAAAATTAACACTGAAACACATTATTCTAATAAGTCTTACACAAAATACACTTCCTTCAGTGCTTTGGTAATATATATATATATATATATATATATATATATATATATATATAAACACCTTGTCAACCTGGAAAAAGCACCAGTTTCATACAATGACCCTTAAAACGACACAGACCAGCGACTCTGCAGTCTACAAGCTGCAAGCAAGACCCTTGTCACTCAAACATGCATGCCTGAAAACAATTAGTCCTGTTGTGGGGTGAGAGGTCTTCACAAGAGATCTAAAGGGACATTCCCCGTGGGACCTTCAGAGCAGTGACATGGGGCAGTGGGAACAGGCAAAGAAATCACAGGGGACTTGCAACTTCTCACCAAACTCCTTCCTGAACAAGATATTGTAGAACATATTTCCCCCACTTAACTGCAGAAAATGATGATAAAGGTCATTCAGCAGGATTTCACCATTGATTACCTTTATTTTCTGATTCTTCTTTTTCTCCAAGAATTGTGTAACTCTGGACACTGGGTGATGATTATGAATAATCAACACTGCCATGATCAACCATAACCCCGGTTGTTCAGACCCCCACAGTTTCATATAGTATTGCAGAATATTAAAACTTTACAATTATTGACAACTTATGTTCTGAAATGTATAAGATAATGTCTATAAAATCACAGAAGATGTAGTTTTACTGCAGTGAGGCATTGCTTTGTCTAATGTGGACCTTTATTTTATTATATTCTATAACAATTTAATATTACACATTTTGAAATAAAAGGATCAAATGGATTATGTAAAATATATTTACATAAACAGAAAAAAATATAATTCCAAAATGTTTGATTTTCACATTGTGGTGTTAAGAATGAAGTAGGCTATATATTGTCCTAAACACCTTATTATTTTAAATGTGTTCATTTTAGTTGATTTTATTAATAATAAAGAAACATAAACCAGAATGACTTAAGAATGTACTGGTCCCTTTTCATGCGGTTTATTATAATTATTTCACATTCATTGTATTGAAAAAGCAAAATGTTTGAAGATATTCTTCTTAATATGACTAACATTGTGTGAATAACACACCAGTCCTGTCTTTCTGTTTCATGGCTCTCCTTTATTTTTACATTCAAACAGCTTCTGTGGTTTTTGGACTTTACGGTGGAAGAGTTTAGAGCGGAAAAGCACTGCTCTGAGATCATCAGGGGCATCTTCAATCGTCCGCAATAGTCTGGCAGGACTGGTGGATACCTTGTTAGATTGAGGTGCTCAATCAAGGCAGCTGTAGAGTGCCAAGGCTGAGCAGAGAGAAAGAGTGGTGATTACAAGGCTATGGGCGCGCAGAGCAGGGGAAACGGACTAGCTCTCCGCAGGTGGCCCTCTGACATTCAAGCCTGCATTTTCTGAATCAGTCTTGAGTGATTAGGGCAGCGACAGGCAAAGGACAGATCAAACAATTATTTCCTCTCTTCCACCTTTTTTTTTTTTCTTGGCCTCATGAAAGCGGCAGGTCATTTTTTCCTTTCCTTTCACTCTTGTCTTTCTCCACATATGACTTCTGCTTTTCTTTAAAAGTCAAAAGAATCTTTGGGGGTTAATGCTGCCGTATTGATCATTTTGTTGCCAAACATTTGAATAAGATCAAAGACGACAGTGCATAATTGAAATCGCATTTGAAGAAAATTAGAGACACCAATAAAGGAACAGTTCACACAAAAATTGTGGTTCTATTATTCATCCTCATTTGAATAACACCCACAAATAAGATTTTTTAATCATATATGCATGAAGCCCCATTCATACGAAACCTTCGGCTAGTTTCCTATGGAAGCTTGTTTCCACCACAGAATGAAAAATAAAAAAAGGTAATTGTGAGTTTTTATCTCACAATTCAGACTTTTTTTTTCCCAATTGCGAGTTTACATCTCGCAATTCTGACTTCATTTCACAGAATTGCGAGATGTAAAGTCAGAATTGCGTGATATAAAGTCGCAATTGGGAGATAAAGTCAGAATTGCATGATATAAAGTCGCAATTGCGTGTTATAAAGTCAGAATTGTGAGAAAAAAAGGCAGAATTTTGAGATAAAAAGTCGCACTTCTGTCTTTTTTCTCAGAATTGTGACTTTATATCACGCAAATCTGACTTTATATCTTGCAATTCTGACTTTATATCTCACAATTCTGACTTTATAACACGTAATTCTGACTTTATATCTCTCAATTCTGACTTTATATCACGCAAATCTGACTTTATATCTTGCAATTCTGACTTTATATCTCGCAATTCTGACTTTATATCTCGCAATTCTGACTTTATATCACGAAATTCCGACTTTATATCTCGCAATTCTGACTTTATATCTCGCAATTCTGACTTTATATCACGCAATTCTGACTTTATATCTCGCAATTCTGACTTTATATCACGCAATTCTGACTTTATATCACGTAATTTTGACTTTATATCACGCAATTCTGACTTTATATTTCGCAAATCTGACGTTATATCTCGCAATTCTGACTTTATATCACGCAATTCTCACTTTATATCTCGCAAATCTGACGTTATATCTCGCAATTCTGACTTTATATCTCGGAATTCTGATTTTATATCTCGCAATTCTGACTTTATATCTCCCAATTCTGACTTTATATCACACAATTTTGACTTTATATCTCGCAATTCTGACTTTATATCTCACAATTCTTACTCTATATCACGCAATTTTGACTTTATATCTCGCAATTCTGACTTTATATCACGAAATTCCGACTTTATATCTCGCAATTCTGACTTTATATCTCGCAATTCTGACTTTATATCACGCAATTCTGAGTTTATATCACGCAATTTTGACTTTATATCACGCAATTCTGACTTTATATTTCGCAAATCTGACGTTATATCACGCAATTCTGACTTTATATCTCGCAATTCTGACTTTATATCACGCAATTCTCACTTTATATCTCGCAAATCTGACGTTATATCTCGCAATTCTGACTTTATATCTCGGAATTCTAATTTTATATCTCGCAATTCTGACTTTATATCTCCCAATTCTGACTTTATATCACACAATTTTGACTTTATATCTCGCAATTCTGACTTTATATCTCACAATTCTTACTCTATATCACGCAATTTTGACTTTATATCTCGCAATTCTTACTTTATATCTCGCAATTCTGACTTTATATCTCGCAATTCTGACTTTATATCACGCAATTCTGAGTTTATATCACGCAATTTTGACTTTATATCACGCAATTCTGACTTTATATTTCGCAAATCTGACGTTATATCACGCAATTCTGACTTTATATCTCGCAATTCTGACTTTATATCACGCAATTCTCACTTTATATCTCGCAAATCTGACGTTATATCTCGCAATTCTGACTTTATATCTCGGAATTCTAATTTTATATCTCGCAATTCTGACTTTATATCTCCCAATTCTGACTTTATATCACACAATTTTGACTTTATATCTCGCAATTCTGACTTTATATCTCACAATTCTTACTCTATATCACGCAATTTTGACTTTATATCTCGCAATTCTGACTTTATATCTCACAATTCTGACTTTATATCAATCAATTCTGACTTCATATCAAACAAATTCTCACTTTATATCTCACAATTCTGACTTTATAACACAATTGCAACTATATATCTCGCAATTGCGACTTTATTTCTCACAATTCTGACTTCATATCTCGCAATTGTGAGATAAAAAGTCGCAATTATGTTTTTCTTTTTTTTTTTTATTCAGTGGCGGAAACAAGCTTCCATGGTTTCCTTAACTAGATTTCCAATTTGTTTTTGTTTTTTGTGTGGTTTTTTTGCCCTTGACAGCATCCTGTAGAATAGGGTTTCCCAAATAGTTTCCCAATGTCCAGTTTTGCAATGTCGCAACAACCACCCTGAAAATGTAAATAAGATGAATTTAACTTACAAAACATAATCAAGAAAGAGTGAAACTGAGCTAGAAACCTTGAGCTGAAATGAGAAACAATCCATTTCAGTTGTGTAGCATTATGTAAGATGAAACCACAATGGATAAAATGGAGAGCACCATGCAATGCTGAAAATTCTATATGTTGTAAACATCATTTCACAGCCCATAATACAGGCAGTGTATAATCCAGCACAAGAGGGCAGCATTCAAACCCACAGCTGCTTTAGCCACATATCCACCTGAAACAACAACCATAAAAACAGCAGCCAGGCTGTAGGTTTCACTCTCTCTCCATGGCTTCATGTGGAGCTGTGGAGGCATACATCCAGAACCTGCTCTCGTTACCTCGGCCTTCACACTGGTGTCCACCAATGATTCACATCACAGAACGCAGCTCAGGCTTGCCTGGCCACTGACAATGTTGTCCAGCACTACAGCAGGGACTCCCTTTTGATGTGGTCTTAAGACGTTTTCCTGTCTTCCAGGGAAACCTGGCAAGACCTTGCAATTCAGGGGGAGCCCTTGTGAAAGTTTTAGAGACACATTTTTTTGACTGATAGAATATACTAGAAATGGGTTCAGTGTCAACATTTAAAGGAGTAGTTCAGTTTTGAAAAAAAAAAAAAAGTTTGCTGATAATTAACTCACCCCCATGTCATCCAAGATGTCCATTTTTTTCTTTCTTTAGTCGAAAAGAAATTAAGGTTTTTGATGAAAACATTCCAGGATTTTCTCCATATAATGCACTTTACTGGTAATCAAACGGTTCAAGGTCCAAAAGACACTTTCAGTACAAACTGCAAACTGTTCAAAGGGCTTTAAACGATTCCAGACGATGAATAAGGGTCTTATCAAGCGAAGCGATGAATAAATAAATAAATAAATAGATAGATATTTATTTTTAATAAATAAATAGATAAATAACAAATTTTAAGTTTTATAAGCTCAAATGCTCGCCTTGCTCTGTTCTGTGAAGCAAGTTTGTGACTCTCCTGTTCGAACTCGTTCATCAAAATGAACGAATCTTTTTTTTTTCGAGTCATTTGGTTCATTCAACGAACGTAACGAACGAATTGAAAAAGATTTGTTCATTTTGAACGAGTTCAAACAGGAGAGTCACGAACGTGCATTGCAGTACAGAGCAAGGCGAGCATTTGAGCTTATAAAACTTATTTTTTTTTTTTTTTAATGAGTGATCGTTTCACTTGATAATACCTTTATTCATCGTCTGGAATCGTTTAAAGCCCTTTGAACAGTTTGTAGTTTGTACTGAAAGTGTCTTTTGGACCTTGAACCGTTTGATTCCCATTGAAGTCCATTATATGGAGAAAAATGCTGGAATGTTTTCATCAAAAACCTTAATTTCTTTTCGACTGAAGAAAGAAAGACATGGACATCTTGGATGACATGGGGGTGAGTAAATTATCAAAAAAGTTTTTGATAATTTAAAGTGAATTACTCCTTTAAATTGTGTTTGGTCTCTTCTGTTTCGCATTCTGTTTAATCATATAGCCTTCTTGACATTGCAAAAACAGTGTTGTGTATGATAATGTCATGACGACACAACCTGAATGCTTACAAAAAAGTAAAGGAACTACCTAAGTCGTCTCCCCTCGGAGGGATTTCAGTCTTTGCAATCATTTTGCTGTACACATTTTTTTTTAAAGCATCATTAATGCTGTAGTTTTAATATAATACACACCAGTATGGGACAATTAGAGGTTTATTTAGGGCTATGCACCAGAGCTGCAAGCTAATGATACCTGGAGCTAAAAGCATACAACAGGGGACACTAAACCTGGGATCAATTTATATGCACCGAAGCTTCAGTGAGTCAACAACTGGGGAACATCTTTACGAACTACAAAACAACAAGCAATATATGGAAAATAATTTTTGGCTAGTTGAAGTGGGATCATGCATATTGGTAGGGACTGAATAAGTAGTATGTCCAGGATGGTGCAACTGGTGCGATTGCAGTTGCACAATCACAGGCCCTGTTATACCTGGTATTAAGATGTGTTTTGGTCGAACAGATCACAAGTAGATGAGGTAAACACATTGGTAAATGTATGGGCTTTTGTCAGAGCTTTTGATCTAAAATTCAAAATAAGCTTGCACAATTTACCAATGAACACGACCGGAGATTATGGAAAAACATACTGACAACAGCAGTATTTGGTTTTGCTCGGACAGCTGCAAGACCGAACACTTTGAGTGCTTGTTAAAAATTTCGAAATGGTGAGAGAACGTTGTACTTGGCAAGTTTTTTTGTTGAACCAAACTTGGGTCACCAGACAACAAAACTGGCGCGCTTCCCATAATGTTTGTGCATTAGGTGGAGAGTGGACGGGCTTTTTGTGGCTGTTAGAACGCATTAGACCACATGAACGTCTACAATTTTTTCCTAGCCTACCTCTGGAAGTGGTCGAAAGTGGACAAGCTTAAACCTGTAATAACCGTCGCCAACTTGTGATCTGATCAATCCAAAATGCATCTTATTACCGAATGTAAACGGCCTCGGCTGCTCTTAGTAAGTTTCAAGTCTTTGACCAAAGACAGCAAATACCAAATGTATTATGTATGTGCTAAATGGAGATGAAAGGTGAGGGAATCGTTAAAACAAGACCCAAGGGGAAAAATGAGAATGAAAGGTAGTTAGTCTTTTTCATTTTTTTGATTACACAGTCATATAGCATTCATTTTTTGTTGTGTACTCCAAAGTCCAGCTTCAAAACCAGCCTGGTTCTTCAAAGGCAAAGGATTAGAGTCTTTATCCCATAATTAATATGGTGGAGGGGAGAGTGACAGCACCGAGGACGGGCCAAAGCGGCCAGCTTCATGCTGAGGCCACAGAGAGCCTGCTTACCCACAGTGCAATGCAGCCCAAACCCATCAGCCAACACACAATAACCCACGTCTCCTTCTGTCTCTATTGATGGAGCATAATCTATTTCACAAGCCTTTTCTCCTTTTTTCATTTAACGGACGCTGAAATACACGCTTCTGATTGTGAAGCACAAATGAAAGCTATAGCCTCCTTTTCACTGTCCTGGACGCCCTTGAAATGTATCCTGGGAAATTCTTGACATGTTTTTTGGCCTTTAACCCTACCAGGTCATTTTCATTTCCCACCAACTGTTAAGCAAAATAGGCAGGTCCTCTTCTGGCCCTCTTTCAGCTTCTCTCGCTCCCTCTTGCCTCCCACTCTCTCTTATCTGGCATGGAGATGCTGTCTGATGCTCATATGATGAAACATAGCTAATTCTGTGATTTATAATAATTCATTGATAACTGTTTTGTGAATAACTGATTTTTTTTTATTCACATCAATTTTGTTTGATCCGTTGAATAACATAAAAAATATGTTTTTCAAGGTCGTATTCAGTGTGATGCTCTATATTTTTAAAGAAAAAAAATATATTTACCGGAATTACATATCTGAAATAGTAATTGGCACATGAATCATGAGGAAAATTGGAAGAAGAGATATTTTGGAATAGCAGTCTGAGAGAGGGGATGACTCAAAGGGTGGGTTGATTTGAAATTGCTAGCAGTTGTTTTTGGAGAATTCCCTTCTTGCTTTGAAGTCTGCACCCCACTGAGTGCCCTAACTTTGACACAGAGGGGCATGGACGGAGCTATTTTTATATGTTGTGGGAGAGGGCTTTCCCCGGGATTATTTGTCTAGAAGTATTAGAAAATCATTGGAATTAGATTGTTTGTGTATGTATTAAATATATATATATATATATATATATATATATATAGCTCTTCCTCAAGAAAATTAATACTAATATATAGAAGCTTGTCATTCACACAAACATTAAACCCTATCATGACAATACCATTTCATTTTTTGAAATTAAAAAAAAATGCAATAAACATTAATTTAAAAACATTAAATGTAACATAAAACCCTAATGTACATAACTGATAAGGAAAAAAAAATGAAGAAACAGTTAAATGTGAAGTGTCACGCGGAGAGTTATCAATTTAAATTTTTTTTCACTTCAAAAAACTAGCTACATTTAACGATATTTTACAGTAAAATTACATTAGATGTACCATTATAATATATATATATATATATATATATATATATATATATTACTTTTAAAATCACAATCATTTTTTACATTATTTATATATATATATATATATATATATATATCACAGTTATTTACCATATTTATAGTAAGTAAAATTTCTCTTAACCAATTAACAGTTTTTTACTGTTAAAATCACAATCATTTTTCATTTTTTTACATTATTTATATATATATATATATATATATATATATATATATATATATATATATATATATATCAGTTATTTACCATATTTATAGTAAGGAAAATTTCTGTCAACCAATTAACAGTTTTTTACTGTTAAAATCACAATCATTTTTTACATTATTTATATATATATATATATATATATATATATATATATATATATATATATATTTTAATGTGTGTGTGTGTGTGTGAGACCCGTGCTGGCAAAATGATGTGCAGAAGCTAATTACGAGTTACAGGCAAAACAAGTGAAAAAATGTACATTTTGTTAAAATGTCAGGTTTCCACAAAAATTTGTTCAATAAGCCCTCGTCTAATGAATCCAATGCTCCAAATAGCAATTAAACATGTAGAATTATTTTTATTTGTACGGTTTTTGAGAGGAGTACTTTTCCTTTGTCCATGTTTCCTTTTCCCTTTTTCTCTGCTCGTTTCTCGCGCTTCCCCTCAGCACAAGTTTGTGATCGTTGGCGCAGCATTCCAGCTATGAGGATATTCATAGTGAATTCTCGATGACATGAGTCTGAACCAATGAAATGTGATGTTCAAAACGACGAAGCGTGCGCGGAAAGACAGCGCACAAACCTGATACACAGAATTTTTCTAAATATCTGTCCTGGCAAGTATTTACACAAACATCTGTTATGTCTTCAGTGAACTGTTAAGGAAAAAACAACGATGTGTAACATTATATTTGATCCATGTGACATTAGGTCTTAATAAATATATGAATGTTCAGTAGGATGTCACTAACTGATCATGTTCTGCAAAAAAAAACAATCTTCTGTAATACCATAAAAGCCTATTGTACTGGTATATATTTTTTCTTTCTGTATTTATATGTCCTTCTATAACTTTCTCCATTGACAACCCCTTATGAAATGCATGTCTGTTTGCTGCGGACCCCCTGCAGTGACTCTTTTGGCAGTCTTATAGCGGGGTCAGTCGAGGAACAGAGCGGAGAGATTGATTCTGGCTGTTCCCAGCCCATGCACATCCACCCTTACATCTGCTCCCTTCCAAACACACACACACACACACATGCCGCTGCTACATCCCTGCATGCTGTTTGCCTTAAGGAGTCAAACCTCAACAGTATTCAAGACAAAAGAGGAGAAATGAGAAGGAGAGGTGAAAAGAATCACTCCAGCTGCACAACGCTTGTTTCTTTATCCATGGGCACTGCACTCTTTATGGGCATCAGTGTGAAGGAATAATGCGTCCTTTGATGTTGGTTTACAGTATCGCACTGGGGAATCACTAAGACCACAACTAAACCCTTACAAAAATGTCTAAAGAATTACAGAACGCACCGTGGGGACCACTAATAAATTGTAGGCATTTTAAATCAAACCGACGGGCCCGATGGAGAACAGGGACACTCAACGAAGACACTGTGACCAGTTTCCAAGTCACTGATCCAGTGGCAAGACAAGATCATACAGATGCACGTAAGAAGGTCAGACTGTAGAGGAGGTTGAGAGGAAAGTGAGAAGGACAGGGGACTTGTTAAGGCTTTAATCTCCAAGCTCTGAGATCAAGATCCAGCCTTCTCTTCTCCCAGAGGGCACTGATCAATCAAGACCTGACTCACTCAAACTGTTTGCGCTGGGTTCTCCATCCATCACCAGGCTTGCTCCTTCACCACGTCCAAATATGTGGCTGTGGAAAAAAAAAATCACTTTCAATTAAGCACCTTGAGATAGATTGATTCTGCTTGATTTATAGTGCATGAATAATTTCGTAAACAGGATCTCTAATGAAATCGAAGGGTAGGATTATAGGTTTGTTTTCCGAGCTTCTGCCAGCACGAGCCGCGAACGAAGGAGAACGGTCCTGTCCCTCTGAAATGGGAGGATAATGAAAGAGTGACAGAACAACTTAAGTGGCTTTCTCTGAAATCTGAATGAGTCGAAGAGAGAAACGCAGCTTTAATGGCAAATTCATTCAATTTGACAAACAAACTATTTATGAAGAGAAATGTATGAGGCATGTATTTCTCTTTATCTTTTGTGTTATCTCTTCATCAATGCTGCATTTGATTTTTAATATCATTTAGACTCACTGAAAATAACATTTCTGTAATGCAAAACGTTCTTTCTTGCATGGTACATGATAGTTTTAAAATATCAGTGGTAATATCATTCACACATTGTAGACATTGTTACTAATTTAGTCCACCATTATAATGTAGCTTAGTCTGTCTTTTAAGTGGCACACAATGACTGATATCTTGCATTTTGGCTTATGAATACCTTTAATTGCTTACTGAATTTGTATTACACAACATATTCTGGCCTAGCTATTCTTGTGGAGATATAATTTCTGAAAATGTCCCAATAAAATGACAAAAATACTGTATAAAATGTCTAAAGGACAGTGATTTTACCATTGTGAGGGTATTTTTGCACTAGGCCTAAAACTCCATTACTATGGTAAAATAATTGTTGTTTGGTCTTGATTTGACCTATTGCTTTAGTAATTGTGTACTAAGACTCTATTCGCACACCTACCTGTATTTATCCTTTTCAAAGCTGCTCTAATTTCTTGACTAAAGTTAATAAGGTCTACTTCAAATGATTGTGTTAATCAGTTAAAATAACTAGCCTAGCCTAGCCTAGATACAGTACCTTATTTTGGTTATTTCCCTCTCTGGATGTAGCTTGTGAGTTAAAGTCAGCATGAAACGAAAATTAAACTGTTTTCTAGAGGCATATCATGGCTCTTATTTATTCATCTGTTCTTATGTTTATTTATTTATTTCCTTTGCATTGTTTAACCAAAATGTCATAAATAGACCTTCTATTTAAAATGTCAGCCCTCTCTCTGGTTACATATGCAGGACTTTTCCAATCATTTAGTCTGCTTAAACCCTGCCATACCCACATCTTTTTTTCCCCCTGTAATCGGTTACACTGATACAGAGGAAAAAATTCTGTTGTTGCTTCTATTTTACTGCAACTTTAAAGGGTTAGTTCACCCAAAAATTCTGTCAGTATTTACTCACCCTCATGTTGTTCCAACCCCGTAAGACCTTCGTTCATCTTCGGAACACAAATTAAGATATTTAAGATATTAAGATCGCTCCTGCATACAGTCCATAGGCTTCTTGAGGGACTGGCTCTTGCTGTCCTCGAAAAGTAATTAAAGACATCGTTAAAATAGTCCAAGTGACTACAGGGGCTCAATCATAAGTTTATCAAACGACGAGAACACTTTTGTGCGCAAAAAAACAACAAAAATAACAACTTTATTTCAACTATTCGTTTATTTCTCCCTCTGCGCGAGTCAGGTTACTAGTTTAATAGCGTAAGCTTCTGTTATTGTAAGTCACACGCATCACACACATGACCAGCGTCGGCCAATAGTGAGCCTACGTGTGACGTAGCTCTACGCAATCACACTACGTTAACTGACTTACAGGCTCATGGAGAAGGAAGTGAATAGTTGAAATAAAGTCGTTATTTTTGTTGTTTTTTTGCGCACAAAAGTGTTCTCGTCGTTTGATAAACTTAAGATTGAGCCCCTGTAGTCACTTGGACTATTTTAACGATGTCTTTAATGACTTTTCGGGGACAGCAAGAGCCAGTCCCTCAAGAAGCCTATGGACTGTATGCAGGAGCGATCAGGAGCGAACTATCCCTTTAACCAACGTGGTTGAACGACAAATCAGGAAACAGTCGTGTCTTGCTAAGTTGATTTCTTCAACGATGCATCGTATGGTAGTTAAGCAGCGAGTTACGTTGCTGTACGGAAAACGTCAGCGTGTTTGAGTTTCCGCAAGAACCAATGAGGTTTGTTATCGCACAACAAGAAGGTTCGGTTGAGCTTCTGTTTATGTTCACTGCTCGATGTTTATTCAATCTGTTCATCAGATTAAGCGATTTAGCCAGAAAATTTGGACTAAACCACTTGATTCATATGGATATATTTTACGATCTCTTTATGAACGTTTAGGGGTAGTTATTTAGCTGTCAATGGGGGGGGGGCAGAATTATGTTAGATTTTCATTTAAAATATCTTCATTGTTGTTTCGAAGATGAACAAAAATCGAACAGTTTTGGAACGACATGAGGGTGAGTAATTGATGACAATTTTATTTCAATTTTTTGGATGAAGCCCATTTCACAGAACCAGAAAGTCCCATTGAAGGAATGAGTCTTCAGTCATAACAGGGCTTGTAGACAATTAGCAGCCATTTATTCTGCTACTGATAAGAAGTGCAAGCCAGCTACATGTTTGGTTAGCACACGTACGGGTGAAAAGAGTAAACATGTAAAGGGATTTCACGCAACTAACTTCCAATTCACAGCTCTAGGCACTATCTCAAGAGTGTGTCTGTGTATGTGTAAATATGGAGAGCACCAAGAGAAGGTGTTATCAGTTTACAAGCTCACCCTTCTTGATGGCAACTCATTAAGCTGGTTTCCCTAGAAACACTACTTCCATCAAGTGACTACATTAGAGCCCTAGTCTGGCAGCTCCCAATCGAGATGGCTTCATGCTAATGAATGTCATGAATATTAATAAAATAGCCAGTGACAAGAAAAAGAAAATCCTCCCATTGATTAGCGAGAGGGATGATGAAAGTCAAATCACCTGCTTCTGTTTGTGCAGAAGGAATCAAAAGCAATTGCATTTAAAAGATATTTCCCCCATCCTGTCATAATTTACTCCACTTTGTCATTCTAAACCTGTGTCACTTACTGTGGAACACAAAAGCTGAAGTTTCCATATTGAGAAAATGATTTGGCACAGAATCGACAAGCTGGAAAAGAAAACACCATAACAGAATCATAAAAGCAGTTTCATGTGAAACAAATACATTTTAATTAAGTCATAAACAGACAGACCCTCAAAGCTTTCACATTTAGTGCCATAAATTTGCTTATGCAATTTGAAAATGCAAATAAATGTTCTCATACATTGTCTCTTGAATGTGTGTTTTGTCTTACTGCACTTTTCATTCGGTTTAAACTTGTTTATAGTAAAACAAGTGAAAAAAAAATAATCTGCAGTGATTGTATATGATTTAATAATAAAGATACGTGATACTCTGAAAACAAGTATTAATATCTCATGTGCTTTAGCTTCCGACTCAATCTTATCGCATTTGGAATTAAGTCAAATCTACTCAACTAAATTAAGTAAAATGAACAAAGACGTGGCCAAATAAAGTTTGATGAGAAATTTCTACTTTTTAGTCAAAAAATATATTTTATGTTGCAAGTAAATTTTACTGGCACAATATAACACTGAATTAAGCCATGCTTATACAGTGTTTGCTGTATTTGAGAAAAAAGTAAACAATACAGTATATTGTGTAGACATATCTACATAGAAGTTATGTACCCGTTTGAACACAGAGACCTCAATACTTCGTTATTGTTTATTGAGTACCGTTACATTCAATGGATCATTCTACGCTATCTCACGACCAATTCGTACGAATTCGTATGAGTGATAATTCGTACGAATTCATACGACCTCACTCGTACGAATTTGGACGATTTGTCTAAACCCACGTGGTTATGTTTAGGGGCGGCGTCAGCGGTCAGGGGTAGGTCATTCGTGCGAATTCACACGAATTGGCCAATTCGTAAAATATATAAGATTTAGCAAAAATCGTACTAATTCGTACGAGTGAGGTCGTATGAATTTTTATGAATTAGCCACCTCGTAAATTCGTATTCCTGTGCAACCCGATCTCACGACCAAGTCATACGAATTCGACGAATGATTAAAAAGTGGCTAATTCGTAACAATTCATACGACCTCACTCGTACGAATTAATACGATTTTGCTAAATCGTACATATTTTACGAATTGGCCAATTCGTATGAATTCATACGAATTACCGACCCCTTACCCCGCCTCTAAACTTAACCATCACGTGGGTTTAGACAAATCGTACGAATTAGTACGAGTGAGGTCGTACGAATTAGTACGAATTAGACACTTTTTAATCATGCGTCGAATTCGTACGAATTGGTCGTGAGATAGTGTTGTCCTGTGTGTCAACTCCATGTCATTAAACAATTTATTAAACCTAACAATAAAACCAATAATAAAACAGTGAATAATTTAACCTTATTAATTATTCATGCCCATGATGGGAACACCATTATTAGAAAAGTTGAATATGTTTTACCTAAATTAAGGTAAATAAAAGTATAAATGTTATAAAATTGAGTACTAATATAGAATGTGTGTTTTTTTTAAATAATTATTGCCTGATCAAACATATTCAGGTGAAATTACGTTTTTTTTTCTGTAGTAATTACTTCACCGCAGAATTTTTATTTTTATCAGTACAGTAACACAAAATGAGTTTACAGTTTTAAAATGAATTCGCACAAGGTGATTAACATGCAAATGTATAATTTTTAGGATTGAAAGAAAATGGTTCATCCACAAACCCAACTGGGATGTGAGTAGATCCTATGAAAACATGCGTATAATATTGTACGATTTAGCGTTAACTTGTGTCTTGAATGGACCATTTAAAAAAAGCAGCAGCTAATATAAGCTGTTGTGTGAAAAGAGCAGTTTGTAAATAAAGTTGTTTGTTCCAAAAAGGATTTCATACAGGTGTGGAACAACATAATGGTGAGTAAATGATGAACTGAACTACCCCTATAATATCGGTTTGACAATCCAATCCCCATAACCGCAACTAACATGAGATGATACATTGGGGTAGGTAAGTCTCATGCCACATTTTAAAAGTGGTTCATAGGCTGACGCGTCACAGGTTTGATTTCAAAGCCATTTAAGAAGTGTAGAATGAGACGGATTTCCTGCCCACGTCGTCTCGAGCGAGAGGATATGAGGGGAAGTCACGGATGTCTCTAAGGCGCAGGTAATGAAGGTGCCTTAATCAGTTAGCTGGTTCTGCTTGTCGCCTTCTCCGTCACATATCCACTTAAACATGGTGTGATGGATAAAATCGCAGCGCTTTATCAGGCTCAGTCACACTCCCAGGCCTCGGCCAGGCAAACGGGGCGAAAGATGACAGCTGTTTATCACATTGTAACTTTACAGAAGCCAAGTGCATAATCACTGTGTTAATACTGTTTGAATGGTGTAAGTTTGAAACTCTTGGATTAAAATAAAGCTGAGAGGAGAAAAATTGCATATTTTTGCATGCAGAATGGTACGGCAGTCATACAAGATGAAGTGGCTTAGCGGGTAACCTGCATTTATCCTCCAGACACACACGGTAGATGCCTTCATGCTTTCCCTGACCGGAGATGTGTCCGAAATGATCACACTATATGGGAAATTTCGCTCGTTTTGTATTGATGTCTTAGCGGTTGTTTATATCTAGTGAATTCTGATTGCACAGTATACTCTTGTACACTTTCCACCATATAATATCCATGATGTAATGATGGATTTAAGTGATTGATTATCAGTAATGTTGCTTTCTTGGCACTATTTATTTTCCAGCTGACGTGTATGTGCATTCTAAATGGTCATTGGCTCTTTTACCTGAAATTGGGACGACTTCTCCTCATACTCTCTCCGCTATTATAGCTAATTAATACAAGATATTGATTAATTTATTATTACTTTAGGGACACTGATGGAAAGTTTGTAGATCATGGACATTGTTGCTATTACCACGGAAATGCTGCCCAGCGAAAGAAAAAAAAAAAATAGGGCTGTCAAACGATTAATCGCGATTAATCGTATCCAAACACGTTTGTGTTTACATAATATATGTGGGTGCACTGTATAATTATTTTATACATATATATATATATATATATATAAAAACACACACATGTAAATATAGATTTATATATAATTTATATTATATATAAATATACAATTTTTATATATAAATAATAAATAAATATAATAAATCTATAAAATAAATAAATGAATAAATAAGATGTGTTATTTTTTTAAATTTTATATATATATATATATATATATATATATATACAAAATAATTATACACAGTGCACCCACATATATTATGTAAACACAGACTTTTATTTTGGATGCGATTAATCGCGATTAATCGTTTATACAGCCCTAATATACTATATATATATATATATATATATATATATATATAATTTAAAAAATAACACATCAAGTATTGATTGAATGTAGTATTGCATTTAATAAATTACTTTGATAAATTATTTATTTGTTAAATAATAATGCTTGAACTCAATCATATCTTTATTTATTATTTATTATTTAATAAATATAAAATATGTAATAATTTACTATTTTTGTAGAAATAAAAATGTATGTTTGTTCATTTGTAAACATATTAACAGTTTTTTTTTTTATCATTACAGGAAAAAAAATAAATAAACAGTCGTTAGATTCCATGAATTCATGTTTCAACTTGTTGGTTTTAATTATTACAGTCAATATATGGTACGTAAGATAAAGTGACCTCTACAGTACTCTCCGGCTCACATTATTTACATCACCGTTCAAATTCACGCAAACATTTTAATTTGCTACTTCATTATATGGGGGATTTAGCTGGAATCACTAAATAGGGAATAGTGAATGAGTGTGCAAGTGAGCGATTGTAAACACAGCCCCGGACTGGGTCACTGTAGGAGAGAATTAAAGGGTAATCTGGCTCACTGAAGCGTCCATCACTGCAAGTGCGTTTGGAAACCTGGGTTGGTCACAAGTGTCTCCGCAAGACTCCATTGATTCCTCGACATAGTGGAACTTATACTTTTTGCTTACAATGCTCTTGACAGTGTCTTCATTCCTTTTTCACCCCAGAAAATAATCCATTGTAACACACTTTTTTACCCCTTCCTTTTTCCTTTTTTTCTATTGAGACTGTCTCTCACCCTGTGCGTTTTATGAAAGACGCAACAGTGACTTGAATGTGTAATGCCCCTTTCAAAGGGGACGCTTGACAGGAAAAGAAGTTGGCAGAAATAAAGTGGCACTCTTTCCTCCCCCCTTCTTTGCTGCTGTCACACAAGCATCACAGACTCTCCCATAACCTCACAGCATCTCATCTGTCATGTTTTCAAGTGCACACTCATACGTATTTCCCTTACATTTGCCGTGATATGAAAGACAGCCCAGGACTGACATGCGCTGGCCACTGTCCAATCATCAGCTGAATAAACACACAGAGCATTTGCTCGGGCAGGTTGGCAGCCGCAGCCATGTTTGTCTTTCAGACCTATTCCCCACACAATCCTCCTCCTCCTCCTCTTGGTTTCAGAAGGGTGAGGGGGGACCATACTAACTTACAAGTGTGTCAGCCTCTCAATATGTGCTCGGTAGGGCTGCCTACGGCCTGATCTTTTGGAAACGAGCACTCTAAAAGGGAAGGACTTTTGAAGTGTCTGGGAATTTATTGACAGAGTGAAATATGAATGAAGGGGTAGCAGTGGCTATTCTCGCTAAAGTGACATGAAGTGCTCCAGTTTGAGTGCTGACTGAAATCCTCATAATCTAATACTCAATAAAGCTCCCTAAATGCTATCATATCTAACAATTGACTCTTTCGTGAGACAAACATTTTTTGTTAAAAAAATGTTTTGTTAATGTATAACTTCTCTTTTAAAATCTCTTAAAGCGCATCAATGCTTCCTTTTAAATGGATCAAATTCATTTTTTTTTTGAAAGCAATCGGTTCAATTGTTTATCTAAAATATGAACTACACTTTATTTCGATAGTCCACTTAAGACATACTAACTATAAGTAACTTTGCAACTACATGTCAACTAACTCTCGTTAGAGAGTTAATAGGCTGTTGGGTTTGGGTTAGGAGAATAAGTTAACATGTAGTTGCTAATAGTCAGTAGAGTGTCTGTAGGGGTCCATTAAAATAAAGTTTTAGCAGATATTAAGCATGCAATCTAATGAGAGTTAGTTAACGTGTGGTTTCAAAGTTACTTATAGTTTGTAGAAAGTCTAAAGTGGACAATATCGAAATAAAGTGTTACCCATTTTTTTCACAAAAAATAAGTATACAAATACACATAACATAATTTATCATTTAACATTGGTTTATTGCTTTTGATAAAAGACTTTTAAAATAATTGATTTTAAGTTTGTTAATTGAATTTGATATATTTCAGAAAAAGTTGCATTTAATAAATGAAAAATCACACCAATTTTAGATTAGAACTCTTTCAAAAGTCATGCATTTTACATATTGCATTTAAAATACCACTTAAGTTTAGAGTTTAAATGCATGTTGACAACATTTAGTAATCAATGCCACAGAAAACACTCGGCAATAAGTATGCATGCATTTTTGCATATACTGAATATTCCTCTCTTTTAAGCATTTAAGTGAGACAATTTTAAACCAAAAGTCAAACTATCTGCTTTTTTTCAATGAAATAATGAGATAATATAACCCGGCACCAGACGCACCGGTCTCGTATCGCTCACGACGGAGCGACGACACACTGTAAAAAAATATTGATGGTTTAACTTAAAAAAGTAAGTAACCTGGTTGCCTTAAAATTTTAAGTTCATTGAACTGGAAAAAGTGAGTTAATACAATGAAGGAGAATGATTTAATCATTGGAAACTCAAAATTATATGTTATCTGAACTAAATAAATTTTTTAAGTTGATTTGACAAAAGAAAAAAATGTTGTGATTACTACACTGTAAAAAATATTATTGGTTTAACTTAAAAAAAGTAAGTAACCTGGGTTGCCTTAAAATTCTAAGTTGATTGAACTGGAAAAAGTGAGTTAATAAAATAAAGGAGATTAATTTAATCATCAGAAACTCAAAATAATAAGTTATCTCAACTAAATAAATTATTATACAGTTGATTTGACAAAAGAAAATATGTTGTGATAACAAATCTTGAAAATATTTTTTTTACAGTGCAGTGAAGATCAAGAGAGGAACAGGCCTAAACTTATGTTGTGTTTTATTATGTGACAGCAGTCGTCCGTGAGGGGCTGCTGTCTTTTACTTTCGTTTTGTTTTATTAAAGTATGTGAATGTGGTACCTCCTCCTTCCCGCAATACTTTACTACAAAAATGAAAACTAAAAATTTCAACTCGTTCAAAAGCCGTGATTTTTATACAAGATATTGTCTTGCATCTTAAAATACCACTTAAGTTTAAAGCTCTTCGAAATTAATTTCAAACAACCAAACATAAACATGTCTGCAACATATAATCAATCATTTTTTGTATAAAGATCACAACAGCAAATTATTTCTCAATCCTTAAACATTTTATGCATCTTAAGTCCTTAAAACCAATAGAGACAAATGTGAATTACAAACTAAGTGGAGATTGAGCTGTGACAAACAATGTGACTTAACAAAGCTAATGTAAACATGTAAAGGAAGCCATGCCATCTTCTATTCACCCAGACCTTCTTATTTGGAGATGCTCTTTCAGAGACTCACAATGACACGCAAATTCTGCTGTTTCTGTCAATTTAAACAAATAACAATGATACAAAAGGACACTTCCAGCGAATGTAAAATGCAGTGTGAAGGAGCAATGGGCCCATCAATGGATCTCCTGCGCATCACAACAGCCACTGCAGGGCAGGACAGGCTCAATATTTACATTTCCTTTTGGAAATTTGGTGAAAGGTTTTCTTTAACCCACAGAGGCCCGAATGAGAATTGGTAGATAATAAGAGATTAAAAGGTGAAGGGGGACAGAGAGGAGAGAGAACGAGAGAGAAAGGCAAATCCTGGCCTGGGGGGCTGATGTTAAAACACAATGGACACCAGAGCAGTAAAGCAGTCAACTGTTTTTTTTTTTTTTTTCACCCCCTTATACAAGCGCCACCTGCATTACAATTAACCTCATAGCAACCTTGAGGTCCCTGATTAGTGATGGCCCATTGTCTCACCACCCATTAGAGCGATGGCCTCCTCTTTGCCCCTCAACGTCCCCCCCAATCGACAAATCAAACCGCAGTCGCTAACGGGGCTGCGAATCTGTGGTGTCAGGGAGCTGTCCCTCGTCACAACAGAACGAGGCAGTGCGTGGGGTCTCGTAGTGTGTGTGTGCTGCTACCTGTGAGGGTCACGACCTCTGACCTGTGTGGTCTGACACCAGTGGCCGTGAGTGTGACACGTGGACCTCAGGCCAGATGCAGTAGCGCTGCAGAGGATTATATGAGACCGTACAACGGTTAACCTTTTAAAGATGAACATAGATCCTAATTATGTTCCCACTTATGGTGAATTGGTGCACGTCATTCCAATGATTATTCGCAAAACTCCATTTTGGTATGTAACCCACACTTCTGGCTTTTTTTTTTTCTTTTTTTTTTTGTATAGTGCTTTTCACAATAAACACTGTTTCAAAACAGCTTTACAGAAATTGATGTGAATTGAATGTTTATAATATCATAATATCTCAGTTATTTTTAGTGGATTAGTGGTGGGTGATAATATAGTTTAACAAATCTCAGTGGCCTGATTGCTCATATCATCGCTAATTGTATTGAATGTATGCTTTCTGTGAGTATTGCATGTGGATAAAGTTAGACATACTATTAATACATCCAACTGTACCCTATATTAAGAGTTTATATAAAGCGATGTTATATATATATATATATATTAGTGCAGTCAAACGATTAAAATATTGAATCGCGATTAATCGCATTAATGTCATAGGTAACTCACGATTAATCGCAATTAATCACACATTTTTATGTATTCTAAATGTCTCTTGATTTCTTTTTGTCCCATTATGTTTTTCTCATTTTAATGCTCTTATCAACACGGAAAAGTGGATCGGCTTGCTTTGTGCAAATGTTTTTTTATTATTATTATTGAAAACAACATTGTCATATACGAGCCCGTTCTCATCCCAAAGCGCCATATAGGACGCTTTTGCAAAAGCGTAAATATCCAACGCACATGGCACCCTTTAACGTGAAATGAGACGCAGATATATTTGGGCAGATGGCGCCCCCTAGTGGTCTAACCCTTACCCCACACCATACCTAAACTTAACCATTAACCGAAGCGTCTCATTAGACGTTAAAGGGTGCCATGTGCGTTGGATATTTACGCTTTTGCAAAAGCGTCCTATATGACGCTTTGGGATGAGAACGCGTTGCATATACTGTGTTCAAATTCACAATAAAAAATTCTCACTTGGAGCAAATAATCTCTCACACAATATAACACTGTCCATCAATAAAAGGGTGAAAGAAATACTGACGAGGTCCTGATATTGACGAGGGGGCGGAGAATTCGCATCAGCTTTGTGTGTGTGTGTGTGTGCTTGGCCATCATCATCATCATATTTCAGACTGGACGTGCTGCGATGATGATAGCTCAGTTCACAACGACAAAACACACAGATCACTTTGGTCTTGTCAATGGCACCATTTGGCAACTTTTAAAAAGTAAACTTTTCATTTAGAATCTTTAAACGTGTTTATATATATATATATATATATATTATGGGTGTAACGATACACATATTCGTATTGAACCGTTTGGTATGAGGCTTTTGGTTCGGTTTTCGCTGCGCATTTTCAAACCGAACGGTTCGTTGGACAATTTTTCTTGCCGACCAAAATTTCGTTATTTCAAATGTAGGCGCGTTGCGAGTGGCAAGCGCACTCAAGATGCTGGCGCGACCACAACATTGACAAACATCAATTGGCAAATGTAATGTAAGCGTAACCAAGCTGATCTACTCGTTATTGTGTGGTTGACAGACTGTTAATCAGTGAGGACCAATGCAGTGCGAGCCGATCTTAATCAAGCAGCACTGTTACTACTACTGCAGAGACATCCAGTAAAGAAAGCAATTGAATTTCTATTGTAGTAATAACATCGTTGCGAGATCAAGATAGAAACATTCACATTTTTCCATTATTAATGGATCAAACAGCGCTGACGTGGAAACCAGGAAGAAACATTGTGCCATGAATGAACTATTCAGTGTCCACAGATCAGCAACATTTACTGTAGTAACACTACTGTAACCATGGAAGTTTGGCAGGAATTCGCTAGTTGCATAACAACGGAAATAGAATTTCCGATTTGTCTGCGGTGGGCTGGACCAACCCGGTCTAACGGGAATTCGTACAAATTTTACGAGGTGGCTAATTCGTAACAATTTGTACGACCTCACTCGTACGAATTAGTACGATTTTGCTAAATCGTACATATTTCACGAATTAGCCAATTCGTATGAATTCGTACGAATGACCTACCCCTGACCCCGCCCCTAAACATAACCATCACGGGGGTTTAGACAAATCGTACAAATTAGTAAGAGTGAGGTCGTATGAATTAGTACGAATTAGCCACTTTTGAATCACTCGTACGAATTCGTACGAATTGGTCGTGAGATAGCGTAGGCTGGACCACTTCCTTCCCGTCACTGCTTCCGTCAATGGCACTCGCTTACTTAACTGACCATTCGGTGTAGTGTAAAAAACAAACAAACAAAAAAAAAAACACAAGTCTTTTTGGTATTAAAACAGGTGTTGTTCCGAATTCCAACTCGTGGACAAATCGCACGCCCCTTCGCGTGCACGCGCCTCTCATATAAATACTCACTAAAGCGAGTTTGAATGCACTTCCTTTGCCATATACTTGTATCGATTGATTTTTCTCACAGCAAGATCCTGCATGAAGATCCTGCATGAAGTCTACGCTTACATAAATGAACAGAAAATGAATTAGTGTGGATAAGATGCAAACAAACAAAAACGTATGGGAGATCGATTCAAACTATAAACTTAGCTACCATAATAAAGCTACCAGCTGTCAAAACATAACAGTTAATTTCAAATAATTTAACTGAACGTAACTTTTGTGTGTTAAACACGATGTGGTTCATAGGGAAATATTGTATTAATCTCCCCATTGCACATGAATGTCATTAAAAAAAAATAATAATTTAACCTTTTTCATGAAGATAGGCTTAGTTCATGAAATACATTTCTGTATATTGTATATAATAGACAATAGCCTATATGAGGCAAATACCTGTTTTTATGTTTGTTTATGTAAAATTACGTCGGTTTTATTTTGACATTATGATTACAAAAATAAATCTTTGTTTATAACTACTACAATATAAAATTTCATTTTGTCCAAGGAGCTGTTTTTTCTTATATGCTCCTAAGGAAATTATAGCTCCATCATTGCTCAAAGTAAAAAAATACAATACTTCATGATGTTAGTTTTAATAAAAAAAATATAATTTAAAATAAATAAATAAATCAAGGGAATTCCTCTTTGTTTTTGCTGTATCGAAAACGTACCGAACCGAACCGTGACAAAAGTGTATCGTATCAAACCGAATTGTTAACTATATATATATATATATACAGTATATATATATATATATATATATATATATATATATATATATTATTCTAGTATTGCTTCAGTGTTTACGAGTGTAGGCTACTCTATGTTTGCAGATGAATTTGCATATAATATATCCAACTTAAATATATTATATGTATTTTATATATAGTGTAAATACTGTTAAAGTCAGATAAATATTTCCAACTTAATATTGCTGGGTGATAATATAGTTTATATTTTTCAATAATGTAGCAATTAAGCAGTTGAGATTTTCTACATATTGCTTAAAGTGAGTGTATTGTATGTTTATGTGTTTCTTCCCTTTTTAATCACTTTTCACTCAAAAAACTATTTCAAATTGGCTTTAATTAAATTTTAATGAAATATCTTATTTACATAAAGCAGTAAAGCATTGTCAATTAAATTTGAACTAGCTACTACTTCTTAAAGTAAAAACACAAACCCCTGCAGTGAAATTGGGCTGTTAAAACATCACCAGTGAATCCTCAAAGGGGACGGACCAAGTAACACCTCTGACACCTCTGGTGCCAAAAGCTGAATGTGAACTGCTAAATAGTCTGACGTCAATGTGAATACTGCCAACAAACATTCCCAATATAAAGAAACCTCAGTTAAGCCTGCGAACATTGAGCCACAATCACCAGAGTCTACAGACGCCTTGCTGCTTTTATTCCTGCTCAAATCCTGTGAAAACCGTTGAGCAATAAACAAGCTCTTATATGAACTTCACGGCAGAAGTAACCATGATGCATATATCAAGGGGATGCCTACACTGTGGGGGTAGATGAACAAGTTGGCTGGGAAATATAGGGAAAGGGTTCTGGAGAACACCTGTCAGCTGTTTAGCCCAGCAATGCCATAAGGCCAACCAATGGGATTGTACTAATCTCTCCTTGTCTTGCTTAAAGACAGTAGCAGATAGTCCCCAGGCAACCACCAGGTGCACAGATGTGGAGCTCCTTATATTTCGCTGGTTTTGAACACTTTCGAGGCTGTTTTGTCACTGTATTTTGCGTTAATTTCAGACTTTTTATGTCATGACCTTCTGAACCTCTAAAGTGGACCTTCTCTGACCAATTGTGTGTGTGTGTGTACAGTTGTATACCCTTTAAAAGCTGGTAAACAATTGCATTATTTGGCAAGACTGTGTTTTTGGCCTATTAGGGGTTGGCCAACACAGTGCAAGCGCATACACTGTAAAAAAATTATCGTGATTTTAACGGTAAAAGAACCTTTCCTTACTATATATGGTAAATTACTGTGATAGATCTAATTAAATTTTACTGTAAAATACCGTTAAATTGACAGTTTTTAAAGTGAAAATGAACAACTCATCGTATAATTTACAGTGAAAAACCATAAATTGACATTCCCACAATTCCCTGCGTGACACTTCACATTTGATGTATTTTTTGTATTTATTCTTTTTCTAATCAGTTATGTACATTAGGGTTTTATGTGACATTTAATGTTGTTAAATTAATGTTTATTTCATGTGTGTTATCATGATGGTGTTTAATGTTTGAGAGTATGACACTGTGCAGGTTCTTTATATTAATAATAAGTTTCTTGTGGAAGAGCTGCATTATGAGCTTCCATATATCATGTGGCTCATCACTGTTGTGATTAGTGTAATACAATGGCACAAAACAGATATTAAAGGGTTAGTTCACCCCAAAATGAAAATTCTGTCAGTATTTACTCACCCTCATGTTGTTCCAACCCCGTAAGACCTTCGTTCATCTTCGGAACACAAATTAAGATATTTAAGATATTAAGATCGCTCCTGCATACAGTCCATAGGCTTCTTGAGGGACTGGCTCTTGTTGTCCTCGAAAAGTCATTAAAGACATCGTTAAAATAGTCCAAGTGACTACAGGGGCTCAATCTTAAGTTTATCAAACGACGAGAACACTTTTGTGCGCAAAACAACAACAAAAATAACGACTTTATTTCAACTATTCACTTCCTTCTCCATAAGCCTGTAAGTCAGTTAACGTAGTGTGATTGCGTAGAGCTACGTCACACGTAGGCTCACTATTGGCCGACGCTGGTCATGTGTGTGTGATGCGTGTGACGTACAATAACAGAAGCTTACGCTATTAAACTAGTATCCTGACTCGTGCAGAGGGAGAAATAAACGAATAGTTGAAATAAAGTCGTTATTTTTGTTGTTTTTTTGCACACAAAAGTGTTCTCGTCGTTTGATAAACTTAAGATTGAGCCCCTGTAGTCACTTGGACTATTTTAACGATGTCTTTAATGACTTTTCGAGGACAGCAAGAGCCAGTCCCTCAAGAAGCCTATGGATTGTATGCAGGAGCGATCTTAATATCTTAAATATCTTAATTTGTGTTCCGAAGATGAACGAAGGTCTTACGGGGTTGAAACAACATGAGGGTGAGTAAATACTGACAGAATTTTCATTTTGGGGTGAACTAACCCTTTAATATTTCAATTGGTGGAAAATGTTAACATTTTATCAGATAATGAAATACGGTTTATTTCTGTAAATTTAAGTTAAGTCTGCAAAACCTTAATACCGTAAATTCTTGGTACCGTATTTTATACGGTAAAGTTCTGGCAACCAAAGCTGCCGGTATTTTACCATAAATTGAACATTTTTTTTTTACAGTGTACTGTTGAACTTAGTGTGGCGGTAACAAATCATTCAAGTAACAAAGTAACAAAGTTCAAGCAACAAATTCAAGTATTTGTTCATCTTCGGAACACAAATTAAGGTATTTTTAATGAAATCTAAGAGGTTGCTGTCCTTCCATTGACAGTCTACGCAACTACCACTTCGATGCTTCAAAAAGCTCCTAAAGATGTCATAATACTAATCCATGTGAATCGAACTACGCTATCTCAAGACCAATTCGTACGAGTGATTCAAAAGTGGCTAATTCGTACTAATTCATACGACCTCACTCGTAAGAATTTGTACGATTTGTCTAAACCCACGTGACGGTTATGTTTAGGGGCATGGTCAGGGGTAGGTCATTCGTACGAATTCATACGAATTGGCTAATACGTAAAATATGTACGATTTAGCAAACTCGTACTAATTCGTACGAGTGAGGTCGTACAAATTGTTATGAATTAGCCACCTCGTAAAATGCGTACGAATTCCCGTGAGATCGGTTTGGAGTCGAGCGGTTTAGTCGAAAGTTTCTGAAGAGAATCGATTGCTTCAAAAGATGAACAGATTTAGAGGGGGATGAAAGCACCTGGGAAGTATTTCACACATTTAATAAGAATTTGCTCTTTAATTTAAAAAAAGAAGCATGCTGAATTTGACTCAATTATGTAAATCACAGGTGAGTGACGTTTAATAGGACAAGTGTGCGAAGCAAATGGGTAAAAGAAAATGGGGTTGGAAACGGCAATCCCAGGAGGTCTCTAATAAGGGGGTAGAGGAGCGAGCGCAAGTTTGCCATGCACTGAGAAGCACGTGCTATAGTAAACTAGGGGCTAATCCAACCCCCGCTGCGTGGCTTCCCTAGAGGTCTAATACTATGCACTCAGTGAAACAAAGCCCCCTGCTCCCGGCAGCCCCTGCCAAGCCCTGCGACACCACCCCCGATGGCACACACCACATCTCTGACACCCTATCACTGAGTCCGCGAGACCAGTCGGTCTGTCACTCAATGTAATACCCTCATCAGAAATCCATCTCTCCTATGTGCAATTTCCCATACTCGCAGAAAACAATCTGGGTAATTATAAAACAATTAGAGATTACATGTTTGAAAACCTCGGCTACACGGCGATAATTTCCACAGTGACTAATAAACCCGTATGAGCAAGAGGTGGAGGGATGAAATATCATTTGGCGTGCGCAGAATTCAAAACTTCAGCCTTATTGAATTCAGGGCCACTGTGTTGTGTTGTGTGTTAATGCTCGTCGGTAGATATTCCCTGGACTCCCTCGGGCACTAATCTGTTTCCCTGTCATCTTGGTAAACTGTGTTATTCAGTTAAGAGGGCATAATTCTGTTTCTTGTACACGAGGCTGTTACACAGAGGACAAGGCGTACAGGCTACACTGTATCAAAGCGATTCCATGCCTGTATCGGCTTAGTGTGTTTAGGATGTATGAATACAAATGCGGCTGAAATACCCTGCTTGATCCCAGACATATGATGATTAGAAGCTGGATTTTCAAGGATTCAATCCCAGCCAGTCAGAGTCTAACACTAACAGTGTTTGTTTGGAGCTGTTCAGATGTCAAATTGTACTGGCATTTAAAACTACAGTACATATAAATATAAAAAATATGTATATGAAGAGTTCAGATGCAAAAGCCTCTAAATGCCATTTGAAATGTTCTTCTTTAATGATGATTTTTATCAAACTTGTATATTTAAGTTCACTTAAATAACAATTAATTATCATTGCCATTTAAGTGAAATCACTGAACTTAAATATACAAGCTTGATAAAAAATTATGATTCTAGAAGAACTCTTTATATACTTCCTTCCTTGTGTATACTTCCTGTTCCATCAGGAACCAACACAATGAATGATGTTCACTAAGTTTTTCAATTGGATTGGCGTTTATTCTCTTTAGCATGCGTGTGAAGTATTCTTCTCCATTCTCTGATCATTCGGATTCAATTTCAGGAGTGAAAAATATAAATGATTACTCATGTGCGTAATCTATTACGCATTTTATTGTCTTTAGAGACAGCATGTTGAAACGTTCAGGACGCCATTTTCACCCTCTTCTCTGAAAATGATGACGTACTGAAACGTAAATCATCCGGTACCGTGGGTTTTCCAGGAAATACGTGACTCGCTGGACCTCTGCTTCTCATCAATACTAGTACCATGTATTGTGCACATTATTTTTTGACAGACATCAATGTGGATTTGAAAAGATTATCATCTTAGTGAGGTTATTGATACCCATGAGTGATTTGTCAATGTTTTTACAATATTCCAACCGACCGCCAGCCTAAATTTTTGACGGACGTGATAGGCTAATGTGTGTGAGCAACACATAACTCACCCCAAGGCGTCACCTTTGACCATGCTTCAATATTTGACGCTTAGCTTCAATATATTAGCGTCAGTTAGATGACGCCGTAGGATCGCGTCATTTAGGCTAGATGACGCGGGTAGGTTTAGGTCTGGGGTAGGGGTAGGGATAGGGATAGGGTTACACGCGATCCTAGGGCGTCATCCAACTGACGGGCGCCTAAAGCGTCAGATATTGAAGCATGGTCAAATGCTTCCCAAGGCGTCAGTTAGGTGAAGCCTTGGGGGTGAGAATGGTATGTTTGATTTTTGGATTTATAAAATGTGCTGGTTTTGATGCACAAAGTTGTTTTTATTGCCTCTTATACCAAAAAAATCACTCCTCTTATATAAAAATATTTTATTTAAAGGGGTCATGAACTGGCTTTTTAAATGTTATTATATTGCTGTCTGAGGTCAACTTATAACGTTCGCTTGGTTTTTGCATTCAAAAACATCAAAATGAACAAGTAATAGGCTATTTTGTACCCTGGTTGTGAGCCTACCTAAAAAACAGTCGGTTTTTATGGGCGTGTCGCACTGAAGACTTGGAAGTAAACACCCACTGCTGCGAGTGGAGAACAGTTTTGCATATTATAATGAGTTTCACTCACCCGTCGGTGTACGTGGGGGAAAACGTCCTATGTTGTCAAATGGCAACCGGATTCGCCCATACATCTTCAACCCAGAGTCCTTGTGTTGCACAATATTCCTGTCAGATCCAATATAGACGGCACAGCACCGTTCTTTACTCTTAATCGGTCTGCAAATCCAGTCTTGTTGACAAAACAATCCTCAGTGAAATGAAGCGAACAGACGACGATTTTTTACCTCATCAGCTGGAACGTCATTAAAAATAAATTATCCATGCAGTCCTATTGGAATCCAAAGGAAGCTTATGCAGCGACTGTCTTGCACAACCAGGCACTGCACAATATTCTGTATTGCTCCGTAGCGATCCAGTTTGTCATGTACATGTGATACTTGTGTGTAATGCGCGAATCGGTGGGCGGGGCTAAACCTGCCGTGGTGAAGCAGGCGTTGATCATCTTCTGTGGGGGTGGTGTTTTATCCTCTTTGTCGTCATAGTTACCCACTTTTAAAAACGAATCGTTATTAGACGCTGTGTCAATAAAAGCTTTTATTGGACTAACAAGGACGTTTTCAGTTCTGAAACTTACAGGATATTCTTATAATATGATGACCTCTTAGATGTCAAAAGCTCAAGGAAAATTTTATTTCTCAGTTCATCACCCCTTTAAAACCAATGTACATACAGATTCTGCAGAACTTTTTCCATTACTATCCTTAAAGGCTGGTTCACACGGGACGATTTTAAAATTGTCGGCCGATTTTCCAAACCTGACCCTGATAGCAAACTGACATTGAATCAACGTGGAAACGACGTCTCTCATGACATTGAAACAACGTTGATTTTGCTCATCGAATTAACGTTGAACCAACGTCAGACGCGGCATTCTTCAAAGCTAAATGAAAATCGAAAATTGGTTTGCTTTCATAACGTTGAAACAACGCGTTGATTTCAAGTTGATTTTCCGTTAGTTTTGAAAGAATTTCATTCTTTCATATGAAAGAATCTCAATTTCATTTTACTTCTGTACTACGTCTGGGATCGCTCCATATCCTTAGGTTTCCAGAAACCATTTTTTTGTAGGACCAATCAGCGAATAGAGGGAGTGGCTAAGAAAGATGACGTTGATGTAAGCGCGTCAGTTTGAGTTCAGTAATGGCAGCGGAGAAAGACGTGAGAAAAGCTATTCGGTCCGTTGTTGGAAAAGAAACTGCCGAATATACAGAATTTAAAGCCGGATTGTTATCGTCTAACCTCTTGTTGCACAACTGAGGACCAAGTGAAGGAAGCAGAAAGTTTGGAAGTTTGTGCTGGGCAGTTCGTGCACGATGACCGTGACATTTTGGACGGACGGTTTAGCCTGGTGTTCGCGGTGTTCGGAAGCCCCGAGTCCTGGCTGCTAAACTATGGTTGAAGATCCGCGCAGGAGTCATGTCAGTCGCTCGAGCCCGTTCACATCCCAAAGCGCCATATAGGACGCTTTTGCAAAAGCGTAAATATCCAACGCACATGGCACCCTTTAACGTGAAATGAGACGCAGATATATTTGGGCAGAAGGCGCCCCCTAGTGGTCTAACCCTTACCCAACACCATACCTAAACTTAACCATTAACCGAAGCGTCTCATTAGACGTTAAAGGGTGCCATATGCGTTGGATATTTACGCTTTTGCAAAAGCGTCCTATATGGCGCTTTGGGATGAGAACGCGTTGGTCGCTCATATTCCCAACTGTAAATTTACTGATTCTTGTGATGAATAGAACATTTTGAGCCCTTGTGCACTCGTGCAGGAGGTTGGTGTGTCAGTTTTACATGTTGTAAATCATACAAATTGGTTGTGATTTAAAAAAAAATAATTGTCATAAATAAAAATGTGAAAAACCATACTTTGAAGATATTTGATTTTCAGTTTTAGGTGGCAATGGTTGATTTGTTTTACTAAAAAAAAATGCCACATAAAAATGTACAAACACATACTTTGAAGACCATAATTAAGGTAATTAAGAAACAATAAGACGTAATATGAAAAATTGTTGTTTATTACACATCTGCAGATAGAGACAGACTGATCATTCACTGTAGCTGCTACAGCATTTGCGGCAGATCAGAAACGACCACGGCGGCGTATTTGTAATGATTAGACACAGCTTCCACCATTGAATGAATATATCACTGTCCTTCGTGTCAAATATACATTTCGAATTAATAATTGTTCCTAGATTAACAAAACCTGCAGCTCTCGTTGACTGAAATCCTATTGTAAACATAATCCTCTGATCATTCGGACTTGTTGTTTCCAGCCATTTCGGCGCGTGACATACGTCACTCACGACACCCCGTTAGCGATTGGCTATGGCAGATCGTGAGTGACTTTGGGCAGATCCAATAGATTTGAACTTTAATAGTGAACCAAGGAAGGAAACGTTTTTCAATGGAGCAGTTCCAGACTCTATGTGGAAATGAAATGAACTAGAGTCTGGTTGAACCAGGCTACCCATTACTAGCATTATACGCTAAACAGTTTTTAGAGATAAAACTCTTTACATTCGATTATCATGCAAACAAAACTCAGAGAATGATTGACTATGTACCGATGTTTTATTAGACCAAAGGTTCATTGTTCGCCGGAGTTCTCCTTTAAGCAGATTTTAACTCGTATATCTGTTCATACATAGAGAGAGACCGAATTGTTGATTCCGATTAAAAATATTATTGAAATGATTAACAGTATGTGTTTTTTTATTATATATATATATATATATATATATATATATATATATGTATAATATCTTCACCATTTTATAAAAGCAATATGCTACATAGGGTTTTACACACAACCTAAACAGATTCCTTACCTGTGGTTAACTTACTCTTATCGCGATTTATATAAATTTAGTTCTTGGCCTGCCATTGCAGTAAAAGACGCATGACAGCTGCAATTTAATTTCATGTTCATGTTGGTTTTGACCTTTTTTTGCTTGTAGATTTACATTTCTATGCCTGTCACTGAGTGAATCTATTCAATGTGAATGGAGTGACGTTTGTGAAGGATGCATTGAATACAAGCCATACTTTAAGTGTGTAGTTTTCACTGCATCTCGAGGTGTATATAACAGAAAATACCTCCAGTTCTCTGCCTGTAATGTAATGCATTGACCTTTAGATATGAAATGCTTGAGTTAATATTTACTTTTATAAATTCAGTCAACTCTTTTTTTTTTTTTTTTTCCATGGTAAATTATGAGAACAGGTGAAGTTGTATCTCGCAATTGGAGGCCAGATTTCGTTTCACTAATTTGCTTCACTTGTAACGGCAGAAAGTCCCAGCACAGCGGCACAACAATTATATCCAGGTGCAAGAATTTGATTCAACAAATTCTAGGTGGATACATCCAGGTTTTTTCCCGGCATCCCTCCTGTTTTCTCTCTCCCATCGGAACAACCAGAACCAGATGCCCTTGGAAAAGGGGGGGAAAAATCCTGCCCACACGTGACGGAGGACCTTGACGAAAAAACTGAAGCTCTTCCAGTATGTCTTGAAAGTCATAAAGCATGTTGTTTATTATAATAATTAGAATGGCGGGAACCAGAGACTACTCCGGAAGATAATGGGACATGCTAATGAGTGTGGAAACGAGCCAATCAGAGGAGGATGAAGAGGTGGAGGGACTGTGATCTTTTGGCAGAGTGCACACTGGGAAAGCAATACGATCTGGTCTAGAGACTCAGTTGGCCTGTCATTGTGGGAGGGGGGCACGATTAGGGAGCTCGAGTCTTTTTCAGGAGGTGGTGGTGAAGGCAGAGGTTTCGCTTGAGGGCACAAATGTTACGCTAAACATCAAGTAGAGATCCAATTTTGACAACATTACCAACATTATGTGTTGTACAAACGTAAATGCAACACCCTTAATCAAATTCTGAATGTAATATTTGGTTCATCATTTGGTTCATAAGTGTCTCTTCAATTTGGATGGTCAGCTGATAAGTCTCAGCAGAATCGTATTCAGCAAGACAAAAGAAAAAAAAACTTGTTACAATTTGATGTATTCTGAGTTAATCCTTTCTTTTAGAAGTCGGAGCTAAATTAATATTAAGCTCAATACAAGTTTAGCTCAATCATAAGCATTTGCGGCATTTCCTTGGTCAAGGTTATAGTGAGGCCTGTATAGAGCAGAAGTGAATTTGTAGAAAATTTAAGAAATATAAAGCTTAAATGTGGCATTAAATCTTTAGTTGTGATGTTGTAAAGGCAAAAAAGTTGAAAATAACTTTATTTCGATAGTCCACTTTAGACATTTTACTACACTGTAAAAAATATTTTCAAGATTTGTTATCACAACATATTTTCTTTTGTCAAATTAACTTTATAATAATTTATTTAGTTGAGATAACTTATTATTTTGAGTTTCTGATGATTAAACGAATCTCCTTCATTGTATTAACTCACTTTTTCCAGTTCAATCAACTTGAAATTTTAAGGCAACCCAGGTTACTTACTTTTTTAAGTTAAACCAACAATATTTTTTTACAGTGTAGTAATCACAACATTTTTTCTTTTGTCAAATCAACTTAAATAATGTATTTAGTTCAGATAACATATAATTTTGAGTTTCTGATGATTAAATTATTCTCCTTCATTGTGTTAACTCACTTTTTCCAGTTCAATGAACTTAAAATTTCAAGGCAACCAGGTTACTTACTTTTTTAAGTTAAACCCTCAATATTTTGAGGAAAAAGTCTATAATAAACTATTAAAATTATGTGAAACCATAACTTTACAAATAAAAGGTTAGTAAATGGTTTATTTCTCGCTAATATCGTGTTATCATGCGCATTGGCGTCTTGTGGCTCTACTTTTGAAACAGTTAACTTTAATTTTCTTCTATTGTAAACGCCTCACTGAACCCCAGTTTTTTGAGACAATTAGGGTCAGGTAGAAATTAACATTATTTCACAAGTGCTGTCGACCTTGTCTTGTATTGAACCCATAATATTCCTTTAAATCAAATCAAGTAAACGGTGCTTTATACAGATTATTTCAAAGCAGGAAAGAACAGAATCAATGATGCAAATTGCATCAAATATGAGACAACTTCAAATTTATAAAGTATCACCATTCAGCTCAAGTCTGTTTAGTGTTGATTCAGTTCAGTTCAGTATAAAAGGAGTTCAGTATTTGGTTGCACTTTATTTTAACGTGTCCAATACACATTTATGTACTTATTATAGGCTTTGGTTTAGGGTTAGATGTAATTGTAATAACATGTAATGATGCATACTTTATAGTAATATATAGAGCAACTACATGTAATGTGTAACAAGGACACTGTAAAATAAAGTGTTGCCTACAGTATTTTATCCTATGCTTGCATTCTGCATTGCTTTCCACAGTTGAATAGACCTGCAACACAATTTTTGGGCTTCAACTCTCCAGTTGAGAACCACTGGTTTATACTGGGCCGTAGCTCTCCAGTCATGCCATGCTTAATTTAGAGCCCTGTTGCCCCTGCGGTCCTTCTGAAAATATGACAGGGGGTCCATAAATAACTCTATTTGCTGTCCCTAAAAACCATACTACCCCCTTCCATCCATGAAGTGCCCTATCAAAGCTTACTCAGGGCCAAGCAAAGGCTCGTAAATCTTTTCGAACCGAGATGGTGCCTTCATTTGCTGGCGTCGCAGTTAGTGGTTGTAACAGAGGATGTTGCTCATCCCTCGCTCTCTCTAAATGGTGGGAGACCCAGGTGGCAGAAGGGATGGGGAGGTTTGGATGCTGGTTTAATGAGGGTACCCTGGTAAACTGGGGCGGCAGGAGGGGTGCGGAGCCAGATTGCGACCTCACTGCCAAGAACTCTACGCCGTGTGTGTGTATGATTGTAGGAGACGGTCATGCTGTTGATGAGTAATTGATGTAAAATCACACTGGTAAACGTGAGAGAGTAATCCATAATTGCTTGGAATGTTTACAGATGTGCATTAATTACTCAAGCGTAATTAGCTTTTAGAGATAATTACTACTTTGGCAAGGCTTTAAAGTGTAATGTATTATTTAACAAAAATCATTGGAGATGTGTCATGATGAAGCTCGGTTATCAATGACAAGAAGCATCTCTATTCCGCGGACAGCTGATTGGATTTGCTGGAGTTGCGGGTCGGCAGAAGAACATGCTGAGAGTATAAATTGACTCTGGCCCATAGTAGAAACAGGGATAAAAGCCGTCCAGTCGTATAATACTAGATACCCTTCCTCGCCACAGGTGCTCCACTCTGGCCATGTTATTACAGCATGTGTGCCAGCATTCACTTCATATGATGTCAATACACCATTCAGCTTTAGATATTACTATGGAAAATCATCACACCAAAAGTCAACAGACCATAGACCTGTAACTAAAGGTCTATTTTCATCTATTTCCATTAATACGTCTCAGAAAACACACTGAAATTGAATTAAACTAATGGGAGTAGATGCAATCAAAACTTACAGTACAAGAATGTCTTGTATTTAAAATAATTAATAAAAAAAAAATTATTATTTCTAGGGCTGTCAAAAGGTTAATCGCGATTATTCGCATCCAAAATAAAAGTCTACATGTTAACATAATATATGTGGGTGCACTGTGTATAATTATTTTATATGTATAAATACACACACGTGCTTGTATATATTTAAGAAATATTTTTTTTAGATTGATTTTTTATTGTTTTTGCTTTTAAACACCTGAACATATACATTTCCATGTAACAGAAAAAAAACAGCCTCTCAGTATTTTACATTGCTATTCTATACCTCCTCTTTTCTTAGTCTTTTATTAACACATTTCCAAGTCTACCACATTTTAAGAATGATCTGAAAGATCCCCAAACTCCATCACAAATTTTAGATTTGAAGAGTTCAGATGCAAAAGCCTCTAAATGCCATTTGAAATTTCCTTCTTTAATGATGATTTTGATCAAACTTGTATATTTAAGTTCAGTAATTTCACTTAAATGGCAATGATAATTACCCATTAATAGTTATATAAGTGAAATTACCGAACTTAAATATACAAGTTTGATAAAAATCATCATTAAAGAAGAAAATTTCAAATGGCATTTAGAGGCTTTTGCATCTGAACTCTTCATTTGTCCCTTAAAATATAAGTCATCTTTTCCATTGACATGTTTGTGACCATTTCTTTTAGCAAACGTCTTATACTTGGTGCACAAATACTCTTCCAATTTAAAGAAATAAGCCGTTTTGCTTGAAGAATGCAAATATTTATAAATTTAAGAAATATTTTCATGTATATAGATTTATATAGAATTTATATTATATATAAATATAAAGATTTTATAATATATATATAAATATTTTTTCCTAAATATGCAGTGTAATATGTAAACACAAACTTTTATTTTGGATGCGATTAATCTTTTGACAGCCCTAATTATTTCCTATATTTCCTATCAGTTATCAAATATCAGGGTCATTTTTTATTATAATATCTTCAGTGCTGTTTAAAAATCTTGGTAAGAAGCTCAAACATGTACTTATTATTTATCATTTTGTCACCACAAAGTTTCCATACTACCACTACAGAAAATATAATGTTGGATTTAAGTTATCATGCCACGCTTTTAAAAAGATTTAATACAAATACAGAGGTTAAGTTTGTTTCATTATTTTATTTCAATAATTGTACATTTCATATCATATTGAATTACTTTGCCAATAAAATTCAGAAAAAATCTGGATGAAACTCATAAAGTGCTAATAAAAAGACTGTTGCAATAATCAACTCCCATTATGAATATTACAACATCTCTCATGTACCTATATGTTTGACAAATTGTATCTTTATAAAATGAGTCCAAATTGCATGTCGATGTGCTTGTATAATTATATAAAGGTATAAAAATGCAGATAGGTTAACATAGGGAGTCTTGTGTAATCTCATTCCCACACAAACCGCCACAGGGTTCCTGTCTGTTGGTTGGCCACGGCACGGTCTCTGGCTTTCATTTGATTTAGAGAGATGAGCTGCTCACCTCGAGAATGTCTTTATGTTTGAGACCGACTCCGTGTCTGCAGCGCTTTCAGAAATATTGACTGACGGGTCACTGATATTGTGTTTCACGTTTGACGGTGAGAATTGAGTCAACTGATTAAAATCAAATGAAATAAACAATAACCAGAATACACATAAACATGCTACATTATGTGCTTTATGAAAAGCCACTGTGAAATCGTGTAGCATTATTTATGGGGTAGTGACATCACAGCATGTCATTGAGGAATGCGTTGGCAGTCCAGACGTTGTGTCTACAGCAGACATGCAGCGAGGGAATGAGGCTGGTGTCCTCCATGACTTTAGGTCAAACTCCTTGGTCGTATTTTACAAATTGAATGCTATATATTGCTATTGAGGTACATGATCCTGTGAACTTTCCTCCAGAAATATATTGGCAGAGCAGGATTCATTTGATTAAAATGGATTAATGCTGTTTCAGATGCAGCTTCAAATGTCTTTAAACGATATCAGACGATGAATAAGGGTCTTATCATGCGAAACGATCGGTTATTTCAAAACTTATTCCAAAAATGTAATTTTTCTTTTCTGCTCTATTCTGTGAGGCGCGTTTGCAACGTCACGTATTACGTAATTACGTTCAAAAGGTCGACGTAGCCGAAAGTACAGAGTCAGTGTTTACAAGTTGAACGCATAGGTTGAACGTGCAAACTAGCTCAAACACCGTTTACAAAAAAAGGAATTAAAAGGAAAAACAACGATGTCGGGCGATTTTGATTCTGTACTTCCGGCTACGTCGCCCGTGACCTTTTGAACGTAATTACGTAATACGTGACGTTACAAACGCGCCTCAGAGAATATAGCAAGGCTAGCATTTGTCCTTAGAAAAGTTACATTTTTGGAATAAGTTTTGAAATAACCGATCGTTTTGCATGATAAGACCCTTATTCATCGTCTGGTGTCGTTTAAAGACATTTGAAGCTGCATCTGAAACAGTTATTAACCGTCTTTTGATACTTGAACCATCCGGTTCCCATTGAAGTCCATTATATGGAGAAAAATCCTGGAATGTTTTCATCAAAAACCTAAATTTCTTTTCGACTGAGGAAAGAAAGACATGGACATCTTGGATGACATGGGGGTGAGTAAATTATCAGCAAAAGTTTTTTCAAAAGTGAACTAATCCTTTAAGCGTCGGTTAGATGACGTTATCGGATCCTAACCCTACCCCAGACCTAAAACTATCCCTTAACCACCTAACCGACGTTAAAGGTAAAGTGTCAGTTGGATGACGCCCCAGGATCGTCAGGTAACCGACGTTTA
This sequence comes from Pimephales promelas, assembly GCF_988280905.1. Taxonomy (NCBI): domain Eukaryota; kingdom Metazoa; phylum Chordata; class Actinopteri; order Cypriniformes; family Leuciscidae; genus Pimephales; species Pimephales promelas. Next base: position 5,529,178 of record NC_142790.1, read on the forward strand.
AGGGTACCCTAAAAAGGCGGATGTTGATGTATGGTCAAAAGACGTCCCAAGACGTCAGTTATATGACTTCTTGGGATGAGACTGTGTTAAACAGTCTCATCTCAAGACGTCATGCAACTGACGCTTTTGACCATACGTCAACATCCGCCTTTTTAGGGTACCCTTAAACGTCGGTTACCTGACGATCCTGGGGCGTCATCCAACTGACGCTTTACCTTGAACGTCAGTTAGGTGATGGGGTAGGGCTAGGATTCGATGACGTCATCTAACCGACGTTTAAGGGTACCCTAAAACGGCGGAAGTTGACGTATGGTCAAAAGCGTCAGTTATATGTCGTCTTGGGATGAGACTGCGCTGACCGAAATGATGGATTCAAAATGTAATTAAAAAACCCAATGGCTGGGTTTGTCCATATTTGACCCAAAGTTGGGTTAAAACAAACCCAGCAATTTTTAGAACGACCCAATTTGGAATGAATCCTAATTGTAATGAATAGCTACTACATGAAAGAATACTTGGGAACACTTTGTTTTACAGTGTACTTGTTACATGTGTTACATGTGCTTATACCATAGTAATAACAGTAAATAATGCATAATTACATGCAATTAACCCTCAACCAAATCCTAATCATACCCAAACCCTCTAGTAAGTACATGAAGTTAATTATTATTACTCGGTACTTAAATGCATAATAACACTGTAACACGGACACCTACCGAATACCCTCGGAAAGTTGTTTTCTTCTGTTTGATTACTTTCGAATGGTTTAGGTGTACTTCAGCTTTTCTGATTGAAGGTGTACGTTAGTTCAGTGTCAGTCAATCACAAGGCGTTGATATTCATTCAGGTAGATTCAGAAGAAAATTCGGAGAAATGATTGCGTTCCATTGATTGTTTGTCCTGATTGCTTCTAAATGATGTATACATTCACACATTTAGTCATTTTTACTGAATCATGGCACCGCTTTAAAGTCTGCACGCAAAGGATGTTGTGATTGACTTTGGTGTTGTGATGTATTTAAGAGCAAAACAGCTTGTAGAAAATGAAAAGGAAAACTAGGATGTGACTTGATTTTATACATGGTTGTTGACTGGATTGTGAAAAGTGAGTGTTATATACAGTATCAAGTAGGAAAGAGGAGTATCACAGGAGGAGCAAGTTATGAGATTTTGACTAAATATTACAGTCTTGCTCTGACTTTAAAGTGAACTGCAAATCAAAAATGACCCTATTTAATGTCCTCACGTGTTATTGGAGTGATTCACTGTGATTCATCAGTGCACACTATTGCACACTACCTTTCATTTTGTAATATTTAATCATAATAGTAATTGCTCCACCTCTGAAATGACTTTCCTTTTTGATGACACTCACTTTTCTCAATCCAATCAATATCAAGAAGCTTATTTGCATTTTCCTCCTGTTTCCAAATGCTGGGTTGTTTTAACCCAACTTTGGGTCAAATATGGACAAACCCAAACATTGGGTTAAAAATGTCATTAAAAAATGTAACCCAATGGCTGGGTTTGTCCATATTTGACCCAAAGTTGGGTTAAAACAACCCAGCAATTTTTAGAGTACAGTCCAACGGATTGTCGTTTGACTTTATACAAAACCAAACCAAACAAAAAACTAAATGAATAGCACAAAGTCATTGCAGATTGTCAAAGTTTACATAGTAGAATGTCTGACTGCTGGCTGTCCGATGCATTTCCTTCCAGTGAACCGATCCAACCGGAGCAAAGACAATAGTCACGTGACCTAGTCGCCCTGCAGTGGTTATGAAAGAAGCTTGGCTTTCTCCACTGCCTGTTGGAAAGATTCCTGGACCTTGTAGCTGCCAAGGTCTTGAGATTATCATGAGTATGCTCCCAGTTTACAGAGAATAAATTAAAGGATGAAAAAGTTAGAAGTTTTTGAAAATGTACATATGGTTGCCTTGGTGTTGGATACTCCAGATCGGTCCCTTGGACGCATCTGAATCTTGAGATGTCGGAGGCGAATGATGGACTTGAATTAAACAGGGAATCCTGTTGTCAAACGTGATGGACACGCTTGTTGTTTTTTGTTCAAAGATAGATGCGGAGAGAGACCAGTCAACCAACACCCCCAAGAATTTGTGTTGTTTTTTTTTTCTTCTTTTCTTTATTTCCTCATAAGCCATATAAATAAAATATATGTTTATATATGAAATATAATAATTATATATTTAAATAATATATAACAAAGTAAATAAAATATATGCTCAGTTGGACAGAGACAAGGAAGTTTGTAGTTTTAAGTGTTAAATAACGCCTCTTTGAGAGGCACAAAGACAAAAAAAAAGTCTGCTTTTCCAATGCAGGTGTTAAAATCAATTAGTAATTAATTAGAGCAAAGAAAAGAAGCGTAATAAATGGCAGCCACCTGGACCAAGCCAAGGTATTTGGGCTGATAATTATCAATCACGAGAAGGTAGCTGACTCCAAACGACTAAGCTCGCACAAATGCTGTTATCTGCATAACTGTAGTCGCATCTGGCATGAAGGATCATCTTTCCTGCTGAACACAATACATGCGTCTTTTCTGGTTCATGGATGTGTTTCTGTTAACATAACACCACAGTTAGTTAAAGGAAATATTTGATGATGTTATAATTCCTCATGGAATCGTATAAAAGCACTGATGTGTAGTGGTTGCATTTAGACGGGGGAAATAAAATGAATACATGAACATAAAATTTTATGTTGTGTTTGGTGAATGTCAACTGCATGTTGACGCCAGCGACTAGATTATAAGCCAGAAGCACAGTTCTGAATCAAACCAAGATTTTTTACTCAGGATTATAAAATCCCATTCCATAAGTTATATATATATATATATATAACAAATAAGGGCTGTCAAACGATTAATCGCGATTAATCGCATCCAAAATAAAAGTATGTGTTTACATAATATGTGTGGGTGCACTCTGTAGTATAATTATTTTGTATATATATAAATAAACACACATGCATGTATATTTACGAAGAAAATATTATTTATATATAAAATATTTATATATTATATAAATTATATATAAATCTATATACAGTGAACATATTTCAAGTCAAGTCAAGTCAAGTCATATATTTATTTCTTAAATATATTAATATATTTATATATAGATAAAATAATTATACACAGTGCACCCATATATGTTATGTAAACAGAAACTTTTATTTTGGATGCGATTAATCGCATGACAGAATCATATATATATATATATAAACATGGCAGGTCAGCCATCAGCATAAACCAGAAAAAAAAACAGGACTTGTTAATATGGCCCCCGTGTAATGCAGACTATGAATTGTGAAATTCCAACCCTTGCTATGTCAAATTATAGGGAAGTGTTGTGGCATGTGCAGCAAGCTGAAATAAAACATCTCCATCCAGTTCGTCCTCGAGGTCTAGAACATGAGGAAAACATACAGCAGAAGAACATGAACACTTGGGACACACAACTGAACTAAAGCTTGAACTCAGGAATGGGTTCATAGCACTTACATGTAGATTGCCAAAACAATGTTTCCTCTTTGGCTGGAAGGAGTTGGTATATTATGAAAACTTTTATATTACAACACTTTGAAGACAATAGTTAAAGTATGTCAGCATGTCTTAAGAACACAGTGCCAAAATGGTTTATTGGGATTTTTGACTTACCTTATTTGCCTTCTTTACTTAATCAGTGGTTACTCTGATATATGAGTTCACCAAAGGAACAGATGACTACATTTTTTAGGATTTATTTTTTGGAGTGTAAGTCACTGATGTTGATTTTAATATGTGTTCTGCACTGAAGTTATTCTTCCTAGAGCATAAACTTGAATAATTGTAGTTCTTTTAAAGCCAAGGCTTTTCTAAAGCCAAATTTTGCTCTGTCAAAGGCAACTTTTGAGGCTAAAACAAGTTAGTAGTTGAATAGAAAATTTGAATTATTTGCCAGGACATAGAGTAAAATAGGAAGTTTTTTTAAATTTTGAGATATACCATTTACCATCTGCTTTTGGAAATGTTTTATGATCGTACTATGATCAACAAATCTTAATGCGGCAGCCACCAAACGCTATCATCAGCATATCTCATCAATGCTCAGGCTATTATATTCCAGTCACCTCTAGGTCATGACAATAAAGGGTTGAACACTTCATTTCTGACCTTTCCGTACCATTCATCAAGTATTCTCTCAGATAGTTTGATATTACTATTTGTGAAGTGCATTTCAATAGAAACATTTCCCCTCTAAAATGAGCTTCTTCCAGTTATCTTTATTCCAAGGTGTGTTTGATGTTCTTAACAACTGTTTCCAAGATGCAAACATATCGTTGTATCTAATTACAAAGAGCCCAAACTTCCGTTCTCTGGTTCAATGCACAATATTAATGAGGTCAATGATTATGTTAATTGGGGAGCATTCTACAGCATGTTTTAATTAGTTCTCTGTATTCTGATTTAATGAAGAGCCCGAAAACTTCACTGGATGCTTGAAATGCATACAGCTCTCAGCTTACGCTTTTTTTTAAAAGGACATTTAAAGAACTTTCCACTCTGTAAAGACTTTATATAAAACATAAAAAAAATATTTTACTGGGTTTTTTTGTTTTGTTTATTTTTTTAGTAAAAATTAAACAAATATGCCTATCCACACTTCTCCCAAGATTTACATCTTGCACTTTACGAGTATGATATATCTGATATAAAAAATTGAAAAAACATGTTTGCTCACATGTGCAGAGGAAATTTTCCTGGATGTCATGTTGTAGGTCTGACCGTCTAGTTTTTTAATTGGAGTACACTCTCGTTTTCTGCTTCTAATGTCTGACATGAAATGCAAAAAAGACCCAATATTAAGCTATTTTATAAGTGCATTACGTTTACAAATTACTTCTTTAATGAATAACCTTCCAAGACTCCATTTGAAGGGCCATTATCTGAGTGTTCCAATCTATTGCTTCACCTCCAGACTTTAACATTTATTATACTGATGAGATGCAATTAAAAGAGCAGATGTCCACAAGCTGCTCTCATCTGAGACGAGTAAATAAAATACCAATCCACACAATAACATTACCCACGAAAAGACTTTGCTTGGCGTCACGACATGTAAGCTCGGAAAACACCTGATTTGGCTAGACTACTGGTTTTATTCTTTATTATTTCTATAATATTAATATGTAATTTCTTTAGTATTTGTATACCTTATATGACAAAATGTTTGAGATTGGAAACAAATGTTTTGCAGATTGACTAATATGCTTTGTTTTTATTAAATGCATTGATTTTTATGGACTTCCTGTTTTGTTATTTTTCCCCTAGATACTGAGACAGAGTGTGAATATCCCTGAAGAAGTCCAGCTCTGTCCCAAACAACTAATTGGAATGACCCCATTTAGCAACGTGTCAAGGGAACACGACAACATAGACAATGTCAGCGCCTCCACAAATCTTCTGTGGTCCAAACTTAATAGCGTGTCATGGAGTCCACAACTAATACTGGAGGGGTCACAAAAACCCTTATGACTCATGTTAGTTGACGGCTCGTTCTTTTAGCAGTGTGAATCCAAGCTGTGGGCAGAGTGAAAAAAAACCCAGTATGGAGTGTGCAAATGGCCATACTCAATAAACATTTGACTAGGTTCACTAGACTTCTCCAAAGTCCTGTTGGATCCCTTAGAGGTAGACCTAGAATTTAAGTTACTCAGGAACATTTTATCTTGTTACATGTGTAAATTTAGACTGATTAAAATAAGTGTTTAACACAAATAAGTGATTAAAATAAGCATTAAATAACTCAAAATATTAAAATATAAAATAAATTACTATGTAATCACAAGTGCAATTACACAGTGAAACGATCAATGTAAAAAGTGTTAAGGAAGACTAAAATAATTACTTTTTTTTGTTTTTTAATTGACTGTTTAAAAACAAGTGTGTGTATCAGGCTGTATTACGGTAAAATATGAGTATGCCCCCCTGACCTATCAAAACAAGAAAAATGACCTATATTTGCATGTCTTTGCACTACCAATACTGCTTTCTTTACAAAGCAATGATAAATACTCTGAAAATAATCATCCATCTCAATGCAGAATAACAGTCACCCTCCACAGACTCTCTGGCGCACTCTTGTCAATTTGCGCTCTGCGTTCAACGTTAAATGTCTTTTTTTTCTCTCTCTCATCCTGCGCTCATTTCTACGTGTTCACCCGAACAAGACAGCGCTGAAGTCAGAGAGAGGTCAAGCGCATATGAATGAGAGGAGAAAACTGTCAGCTACTTTTACATTACAGAGAAAGAACAGCGATGCATTCATCTCTGTGCAACAATAACAGAAAGTTAATCGGTTAATTTTAGAATCTGGTTACGGAAAACACACTGGAGAGTCTTAAAAACAGACAACCAACAGATATTTAGGACTGCACACGTCCAGTTTAAGGTTAATAGTTACGTAAAGCTCGCATTGACTGTTATGTAACTTGTTGGAATACATTGTCATTTTTCCTTCTTAAGCGAGACGCTTATGAAAATATACGATCGAGCGAATGTTCAGTTCTTGAAGAAATGGACAGTAAAGAGATTTGTGTTTAACGTTTGAATGTCAAAAAGCTTCGACTTATGTATTTGACGTTTGCGTTGTGCGTTTAGGCTGCTTGTCAAAATTAGACAAAACTCGCACAAGTCTTCGCTCAAATTAAACGGGAATTTCATTTTCTGTTAAACTAGATGTTGGCTTCGAAAGAGAAGCTTATTATTAAAATATGCTGTTCTTTGAGAGAGTTTGGGAAATATATTTTACAGAAACCCTAACGGCTTTCAATCATGATTTATAATTAATAGCCTATATTTATGTTTTAAAAATGTAAATATCAGATATTTGTATTGTTCATAAAATCATAAAATATGTATTCTTTATGACAATTCATGACTATAGTCATAATCTGTTGTATTAGGTCAAGATCGTTGACATTTTCATAAACTAATTTTAGTGTTTTGATCGAAAACAATATGAAATGAATTTACGGCTATGCGTGTTTACTGTCATCTGTACGCATTTCATGGGATGTTATTGTGCATGGCCTATTATATGTGTAAAATTCACCTGAATGGATTTTTGTATTTTTTTTTATTTTAATATGTTTCCTTAAATTTAGTTTGAATGCTGGGGGTACTAACTAACAAAAACAAGCACGGATATTTTAGTTAACAGTCATATCCATCAAATTTATCTAACGTAGCCACATTGTAATGGCGTTTGTCCATGGATATGATTGTTGTGCTTTTATTTTTCTGGGGGAAAATAGGAGTAATGAGGATAACAGGCAAGCGAAACGACTTCCTTCAAAAATGTGCATTCCGTTGTACGGATCAATACATAACACTTTCTACTGCTACTCTAACGGTGCATGAATGAAAATGTACCAGAACGTTTGAATAGATAGAGTGTTAAATAGAGTCGAACAATTCATTTTATTACCATCATTCACATATCTCAAAACCTAATAACCCGTGGAAGGAGAATATGAGCATATTTCGAAAAAAATCACCTCCGACATAATGTCTTTCGTATTCGCCCCTACTGTTTGATGTGCCAATATGTTTATATTTTCCCGAAGTCAGTATCTCCTCCTGTCGGTGGGCTATTTCTCACGCGCATGCACGCGCACGGCAGTCTACTCTCGCGCCTGCATTTGTGCACACCCCCCAAGAGGAACATGTAAACATTGTAGGGTATATCGTATTTTCCTTTAAGCGACTAGGCACCGCTTTGCTACTAACATGTCGCCGGATCGCATTTAAAAACAAAAATACATCCAAATGGCCACGAATTAGAAACACTGCTATGCTCGATTCATTAGTTTCATAGCCTTCGGGCACAGTTTAAATTTGCACATGCTAATGATCTTGTGTTATCTGAGACACACACACAAAGTTGCGTGCATGCTACTCCTAATAGTACAGACCGCGTGCTTGCGCTCAGATTGCCCCCTCCCTCCATAGGTAGGCTATAGCCTATACATTCCCTCTCTCATTCTAGAAAACTTTGTACTTTCTGGCCGTGGAGAAATACGAAATGGTCAAACAATTTATCATCTTGTAGATTTTCTTTCTTTCTTTTTTTTTTTTTTTTCAAATAGCATCTTTTTTATCTTTTGAGAATTGTGCACTGGCTATATCAGCACGCTCATGATCTTGATGTGCCTAATGGGGCGATCAAGCAAGTTGCAACCAGGAACAAAAGCCCAACCGTGACTCTTTTCTCAGACTAAAGTCCTCCACTCCTACCATATACTGGTCCCAAACAAGCATAATTACGTAAGGCCATGACCAGAGTCAAGTAATGCTAACTGTTTCAAGAAAACCCACGTCGATAAATTCGTCACGTTTCGACGTTTTAATGCATTAAACGTTACTCTGGGGACTTGGTTATATTTAATGTCTGACAATAATGAGGGGAACAAAAGTGAAATTAAATTACTTAAATAATCCTGCTGAATTAGTGGTGCAAAATATAAAAGCAAGCGTTTTTCTTTTTTTAAGGATTGAAATGTAATTTCCATTTTAAGCGTTAAGACTAACTCGTGTCCTTGTGATATAGCCTACTTAGCACCAGTTGTTATTGTTGTAGTTGTGTGATATTTTAATTTAGACTCATATTATTTCAAAATGATATAAAAATAAATATAAATAATAAATAGGTTACTTGTTTGAGTTTCCTTGTTGGTATTTCTCAACCTTTAATTCATTTGTTTAAAGAACAGTCGAGAAAAAAAAAATATTGAAGTCATTTTTGTTGTACGTTTAATTCTTTAATATTGTACGAAAAGTAACCAAACATTATTTTGTAAACTAAATTTTACATACCCTACGAACGCATTTTCCATAAATACCGATTATCTCTATGTGTTACCGGTCCTTTACATGCGGATAAATATGGAAAACTGAGTTATATACAAGTAATAATTTCTTGCAGTTGCCAATGCAATAGACAGATAGTTTTATATTATCACTTACATAAACAAGATTGACACGGAGCTTCAGGCTTTCACTACACGGTTTATCGACATGACATTAAATAACAACAACTGTGTGCTACTCAGACTGGACTGGAGACGAAATGTTGCACTGGATACAAAAGCACATTAATACTAATCGGTTAGGTAAACGTGTAGACTGTGGTAATACTGGGTAATTCACATTTGGTACACATAAACTATAACATTCTTTTCAGTCAAGACTATTCATCGCAATATTCGTAAAACCATTTCATTTTCCATATATCTAGGGACCACATTTTTTCACAAATTCCCTTAAATTGTATTATGGCTATTTACAAAATAAAATATTACATTTTAAACTAGGTAAATCTTTATATACAAAACAAAACAGGCTGTGACCTGCTAGCATGCAGTTGAAGTTCTCTGTGCAGTCTTCCGAAAATATAAAAAAAAAAAAATGAAGAAGAAAAAAAAAGGGGGGGGGGGGGTTGCAAAACAAATGGTGGACAAAAATCGGCTGTCAAGAGCGTTGCACACCCCGTCCATGCACTGCTCTCTTTAGACAGCGGGTTCAGAAAACCGTTCAGATTCTTCACATTGTGTGTGTGTGTGTAGGTCCACGCGAGAATAGGCTGACTTTTTGAGTCTTGATTCCAAAGCAGTCTTAATTCTGCAGTCTTTTGAAAATATTTACACGTACCATTCATTAAAATTTGACGAAAGGGTGCTGTGGCTGGTCGTGTGGTGAACTGTGGATGATGCTGGTGATATGGAACTGCTGCTCTGGTTTTCTGTGGAAGGGGACACGATGGTGGGCGGCGTGGAGGACTCGTAGCCGGAGCTGGCGGCCGGGGAGGGTTGGGGTCCTTGAGACGAAGCCTCGTGAACCTGCTCCGAAGGAAAATACAAATCAGTTTCTAATCCCAAGGAAAATGTAACAATCACATAGATTCGAACAGTTGTATAGTGTCATGGCTCGATTATTTATAGCGTTAGCTTTTATAACGTGGCTTAATTGTAGTGCAATATTTTCATTACCATAAAAAGATTCAATAAGAGGCCAAAAATAAAATTAAACTGGAAAACAGCGTTTCAGTACACAGAAACGGGGAACAAATGGGAACGTGCAGAAAATGCATTTAGGTGAAAAATAATCAACTGTAATGTTATTGTTACCTTCATGTGTTTCCGGAGGGAGCTGGGATGTGTGTAGGATTTATCACACATTTTGCAGAGATATGGTTTGTCAGAGGTATGGACGTGCATGTGTTTCTTACGATCACTGCTGTTCGCGAAGCGCCTGTCACAGCCTTCAAACTCACACTTGAAAGGTTTTTCACCTAACAGAAACACAGAGCAAACATTTCTTAAAATACAATTTAACACGAGCATTAAAAAAAATCAGTTACATTTCTAGATATGCCTACATAAATAGAGCAAATAAATATGAGCACATTTTAAAAGTTAGCAACTGTCCCTACTTCACTATACACGTCTCACAAAAATGAATCCTTTAAAATTTCGCCTGAATTATTTACGTTAATCTGCAAAGATACCGTTCTCTTACGCGTTTAATTTGTTAGATATTATATCACCCATTACTAGCGTAGGCCTAAATACTAATTCGTGAACATTTTTAAATATAGAACAAAGAAACAAATAATCATAATAATACCAGCATTATTTGCTTGGCAATAAATGCTTATTTACGGCTCCTTAATTACAACTTATAAAAATACAAAAACGATATCAATAATAATATAGAAAAATACGAGAAGAATTAATTTCTTACCGGTGTGTGTTCTTTTGTGGATTTTCAGATTTTCCGATCGGGCAAATACTTTTCCACAACCGGGGAATGGACACGGAAACGGTTTCTCCCCGGTGTGCACTCTAATGTGATTCACAAGTTTATACTTTGCTTTAAACGGTTTCCCTTCCCGGGGACACTCTTCCCAAAAGCAAATGTGATTCGACTGCTCTGGTCCCCCAACGTGCTCCACCGTCAGGTGGGTCACAAGCTCGTGCATGGTGCTGAAAGTTTTGTTGCAGGACTTTTTCGGATTCGTCAGCTGCTCCGGTTCGACCCATTTGCAGATGAGCTCTTGCTTTATGGGCTGTCTCATGTACCGAAAGAAGGCCCCTGCCCCGTGATGAGCAGCCATGTTCATGTTCATGGGGCCATAGCCGTGCAACTGAGTCGACGCATAATGCTCGGACCTCGGACTCGCGACGTGACCATATTGCTCGGCCCTCCCGTACATGTCCCCGGAAAAGCCCAGGCGCATCTGACTGTTCACCACGTTGGAGGATGCGTGCGTGGCCGCTTGCTCGTGCAGTCCCGGGAAGAGCAGGTGCCCAGCGGCGTCAGAGTGTCCATGTGGCCCGGCGAAACTTCCAGCGGCGGAGGCGAAGAGACTGTGCTGCGCACTCGTGGCGTCTCCGAACCCCCGATTGCGAAAGAGAAAGTCCCGAGTGGAGTTGAAGGCGGCGGTGGAGTACGAGCTGACATGAGTGGGGTGATGATGGTGTCCCAGGGCAGCGGCGGCGGCGTAACCGGGGGCTTGCGAGGAAAACGCCGTTTGGCCAGAGCCAAGATCGTGGGAGCTGTGGTTGATTTTAAAAGCGCCCATACCGTCGGCGAACGGATTGATACCCAAAGCCACTTCTCTGTCTGTAACTTCGCCTGTTGAGTGATGTCTGGTGGAGCCGAAAGTAGTCACTCCAATGGTGGGATACTGTGGTCCTGCGTCCAAGAGCATCTTCAGTCTGCAGCGGTGGAGACTGAGAGAGGAAGAATCTCTAGCAACTGTCTCTGCTTGCTATTTCTCTGACTTAAGCGTGTGCTAGGCAAACTCCGATGCCCTATTCCTATTTACTTTTTCGTCGAGAGGAATTTCCCTCTCCTGCTCATCCGATGCACACGCAAATCATGTGCAATATTGTCTTTTGCGGTTTATCTTCCTGTGGCGCAACTTTCACCTCCTCAGTCAGGCGGTGAGCTTCAGACTGATAGTCGCAATCATTCCTGCAGATAAATGAATTGAAAAGACAACACAGTCCACCCCTGATGAATGGGGAAGGAGGGGGGCAGCACGTGACCCCGTGCTTGGACCATCATTGGAGAGGGCGCTCTCCCCCTACTAACATTCACTCACCAAATAACAGCCCGCCATGCCTCAGCATCAGTGCGATTGGTCGGTTTACATCATCAATCTATGGGATTGTCGGGAGGTTGCTGACTGTGATTTTGCTCTGGATGTTAAAATTCAGAAAACAGACTTTAGTGAATGCATGGCCGAATAATGGCTTTTGTCCTAGACGGAGTAGCTACTTCCACGTTTGGCCTACTTATGTGGCAGCCTGGTGCTTTGCGAAGACCCTGGCGCGCATCTAGTAAACACTCACTGAAATGTGATACAGTGTGTTCTTACAAGACATGCAACTCTTGCATTATTTGAGAATAATAATAATAATAATGTTTCATATGATCTTTCCATAAATGTGTAGTTAAAATTACATGTAAGTTATCAATATTTATTTTTGAACATCGCCATGCTATTTACATATTTCAGAAATAAATGCACAAATTTGTGAAAAAAAAAAGATAACTAATACACGGGCTGCAACACCAATAGGCTTGCACGTTTTGGCTATGGTTTAGGCTACTTTATTTGCAAGCGTCGTTTTAATGATGTTCTCACTTTGAGAGATCTCGAGGAAACTATTCCTTCGTGGTTTTGCATTGCGCTTCTGCACTTCTGCGCACCACTTGTTTGATGCTGTTGTTGGAATCTAATTATTGCATTTATGTCCATATGATATACTTAAACGGATACGCAGTGCGTTGTAGGCCTCTGATTAACTTTCTTCTTTCTTTTTTTTCTTCTTTTATTAAACGCCACATGCTTTCTGCTCAAACTCATAGGCCTTCCGTACCTTCAAACTTCAACTGTTAGTTTCAAACATGCGAACGAGGTGTGTCTTTCTGTAATTCATATGTATAACCTGTGTTTTTAAAAGATTACGGCCGTAATGTATCACCCTTGTGTGTGAGTAAAACTTGTGGGTTGTGGAAGTTGTGAAGTGGGATTTCTCTCTGCTGGAAACTCCGGCGGCTGGAGTTCAAAGCCGCATGAACAGACGAACCATTAAAATATCATCCAGACTGCAGCCTTCAGCTCCATGCACTCTCAAACTCCTTCCAGTGAGAGAGAGAGGGAGAGAGACGGAGGGAGGGAGAGAGAGGGCCAGTTGAAGCTGTTGAGTTGAATGTTTTGTCAAACGGACGTTATCTTTATAAAAGAAATCTGGACGGTGTCTTCAACAGGTGAAAAACGGTAAGACTCGAGCGTGGGGACGACATAAGTTTTGGAGGCGGAAATCATTTGGAAATATTAACCAACGTGTTTTAACGTGTGTTTTTTCCATATGCAAGTGCTTGTAACAGTTGAATACGTTTTTTTTTTTTTTTTAAGACTGGAATCAGCAATATATCAAATATAGAATATCAAAAGGACAAGCACACATATTCTGTTTGGTGCTACTGAACTTATTTTTTTTGTAATCTTCTAAAAGTTTCAGGAAGCCAAAATGCGCCATAAGAGTAAAAAAAAAAAAAAAAAACATTCCAACTTTATTTAACTACTGATGAGTATATTGTGCTTGGAAAGTTTTTTTTTTTTTTTTTTGGCCTCCAATTGGACTTACTCGGTGTTAATAATATTTAGCCAATATTTGACTCATTGCTGCGTTTTCCATTTTCTTTATTTCTAAATCAAAAGCGTAATGTGTCTTTTCATATATTCCCTCCCTGTACTGCACGAAAAGAAGTTGAAAATTAAACTTAAGGTTACATGCTAAAGAAATTCCTGAAGAATGCAACTCCGATCCAATCGACCATGAGCCCAGCCATTTGACTAACTTATCCACTATTCGACATAGTTCATACAATGTTTACATATTTATGACACGGATTGTGTGGTTTTGTCACCAGAGGCCTGACAGATCAATTCATGACCTTCCTCAAGGGAATACCAATTCATTTGCATCAGTAATTGAATGCATCTTGACCTTGATTAAAATTAAGCCACCTAAACTTGAAGAAATGTCTAAGGTCACGCTTTTCTTATAAAGATTACATTTGTGGATTTTAGACTTTTGTATTCACATGTGATCATAATACGTGAACATAAAACGATCACAATGGCCCTCGGATAAAGTAATGTTTTTGTGAAATTGGATTTTCAGTATTGCACCCACAAATGAAATAAAATAAAAAAAAATCTGAAAGAAAAAAAACTTTTTGCTATGTCGTCTTCTGTTTCTACGCTTTGCACTGATATGCTGTAATAACAAACTATATACCTTTGAATGAAGTTGCAAAGTAATGTGGGATGGGGGTCTCAACTTTTTACATTTTTTATCGAGACACATGAGCAATAAAACAATGTAAATGCTGTTTCTGGACGCTCACGTATAATCCGCGTAATTCCAGAAAAATCTTATAGTAACTTTGTGACCTTTGTTGGTCAGTTCACCCAACACCTCATCTGTGTCTGGCCGGCTTGAATAAGATAAAGCTTTAAAACAGCAATTATGTTATAATTCTGTATTGGAGTTATAGTATTTGCATTTTTATTGTGCACGGAGGAAACATTCCATGCACCAAAACTTCCTTCACTTCGTCATGGTAATTCTGTTTATGGCTTATTTTATTGCATATTGGAAAATTAGACACAATGACATAGTAACAAACAATATCAGATCAAAATTTTATTTTGTCCTATCATTTATGCTATTTTGCATTGATTTTATAGGTTTTCCTCTTCATATAACAATTATATATACATATTTTTTTTCCTCTTTTGCGCAACATGTAGGCAACATATTTTAAAAACATTTTAAGAACGACACTGTATTATTATACTGTTTATGTTGTGGAAGTAGTATGGAATTTAACATTTAATTTCTCATATTATACAAAGTGTGTACATTTAAAGCACCAATTAGATATACATTCACTCACCATATAAAGCACATTTTATATCTTGAAATATCAGCATTCGCTTAAAATGCCTTCCCTTGGGCAAAGTTCAAAGAATGTCTTTAAATTTCTTGTGCTTGTTTTCATGAGGTGGATACTGCCCATTTGCTTTCAAGCCTTTTATATAAGATAACACAACACAACAGCCGGTTGTTTATTCATGGTTGTACTTTATTCATAACAGGTGCACTGTCAACAGATAAATAACGGTGAATAAAGTGTGAGATACATTTTACGTTTTGGAAAGAACGCATTAAGTGTGTATTAGGATTTTTATTTAACAGCTACTCGAGCTTTTATGCAAAGACTTTGCTTTGCTGCCCTGTGCACTTTTGATGAAGCACCACCTCCTGTGTGCCTGATCCGCCGCCGCCGAACAACTGGGGCCGAAAATTACCCCCGATCATAACAACAGATCTTTTGCGATACTTTTTTCCCCCTATGGACAATAGGCGACCTTCGCGCTTTTCACAAGACACCGATCCCATGACGACGCAGAAGCACCGTTAGAGCAAAACAAGGGGTCTGAAAACTTTTTTTTTTTCAACAAAATGTTTAATTACAGGGAAAAAAACAATCGGGGTCTGAGCAAGCAGCTTGCTACTGCAAACTTTAACTTTGTACTTACCGCCGTTTTTGAGTTTTATTACGACGCTTTTTCATGCTTTCTATAACGGAATACCAGACGGAACATATGTTGCAGTTTTATTGCATGCAAGCCCACTCTTTGCAGTTTGCCTATTGCGGTAATAGCTAAAACGCGCTCTTTTAGAACGCAGTCGCATGTTTTCCACAGCTAATATAAATAAAGGATACATTGCTTCGTTGCAACTTCGGTTGCAGTTAAAAGTACAATAACCTTTGCATAACAAAAGCATTTTTTTCATCCGCTGCCTGAGGCTCGGCGCATGCGCGCTCGCTGTTTGCTGTCACTAAAACATTTTTCTTCGCATTGGAAACTGTCACGAGTGACGTCAATCACGGAGCACTGACCAATTAGAGCGCTCGGTGATTGTTTGGCTCCACGGGCTGCAGCGCCTACCATGAATCTCTATTCAGTATATCAAAGCGTCCTGCTGCTGCCTCTCAACCGAATGGGATTCCACGTAGGCACTGAGATAGCAACTAAACTTTAGGGGAAGTTGATTTTTTTTTCTTCTTCTTCTGTATTCTTCAAAGCGATTAAAATATATTTGTCATCATCATTATTATTATTTTGCCTGCTGTCAAGTTATTCTAAAATTAGGAGTAATGAGCGTGGATGCTTTGGGAAGCCCTGTGATGGACCCCGCGTTTTCCAAACGGAACACGACGCTGAGATTAGTTGACTTGGCAGGGGCTCACCACCATCACCATCATCACCACCATACCCCTCAGAGCGTGACAGGCTTCCCGGGGTTCAGCAGCCATCCACACTCAATGGTTCACTCGCACCCTGGGGAGATGACTGCGGAACCCCGCCTGGGGCCGAGTCCATTCGGGCCAGAACACATGGGGCACTCCGCGGCCCTCAAAATCAGCCCAACCCATCATTATCCCCACCACCATCACCACCACAATCATCATATTGCAGGCCACAGTGAAGTGGTCTCCAGTCAAACGGGAGCTTTTGGCCCGGTGCAGGCGGCAACGGTTCCGTACTCTATGTCTCACACGGCCCAGGCGCTATCCGCAGGTAGGGATTTCCTCATTCGCCGAGATTTGACAGCTCAAGCCATGCCCGTGCTGACCGATCAGACTTCTGGTTCAGCCTCTCACCACGGAATGTTTGTCTCAACAACAGGTAGCTATCCGGGACACTATGGTCATCACCCCGACCCTGGGAACCATACTCTCTTCCCTGGACTTCATCACGAGCAACCATCTACCGGAGCACCAGGTGGTCAAGCCTTGAACGGACAAATAAGGTTAGGAATACCTGCCGAAATGTACGTTCGGTCTGATCATTTGAGTCAAGTAGCGAGCTCCAGGGCAGACCCGTTCTCTGCTTCTCCGCTGCACGGATACGGCGGACTCAATCTGAACATGAATCTCAGCGCACACCACCACCACCATCACCATCACGGAGCTGGCGCGTTTTTCCGTTACATGAGGCAACCGATCAAGCAAGAGCTCATCTGCAAGTGGCTGGAGCCAGAGCACTCCGCCAAGAAACTTTGCTCCAAAACTTACAGCACCATGCACGAACTGGTGACGCATGTGACTGTGGAGCACGTTGGAGGACCAGAGCAAGCGAACCATATCTGTTTTTGGGAAGAATGTCCACGAGAGGGAAAGCCGTTTAAAGCTAAGTACAAACTTGTGAATCATATCAGAGTGCACACCGGAGAGAAACCGTTTCCCTGTCCATTCCCCGGCTGTGGAAAAGTATTTGCCCGATCGGAAAATCTGAAAATCCACAAGAGGACACACACAGGTCAGTGAATTCATTTGCTGTCCCTTAGGACAATTGGGTTAAATACTAGCGCCTCATAATGCTGAAGTGTAAACAAATCGATGCACTGCAACTAGTTTATTAATGACTTGAGCTAGCTTGCATGCTACATGGATGCACAGTTTTTCTAAAATGTCGCTTTAAAGAAATGTAACATGCATCGGCTTATCTGTAAAGAGTTTCGCAGCAGACTGGCATCATCTTCAATGTTATCGCTGTTATTTAATGCATTTGATGAATACATGTATTTAGTTTAAATCTAGTAGAGCAGCCTATCATATAGCATACTCGTTTAGCAATACGACGTCTTTAAAAGAAAACAACCAAACAACCACAATGGTAGAGCATTGTTGAGTGGTACTGTTTTTAAGCTACTTGCTTTTTTGAATGTGGTGCGTTGTAAAATAAATAAATAAATAAATGCAGTCCTTCATAACAGCTTCATGATGTCCCAACACATTCATATGTTTGGGGCCTACTGCGTCCAGTTTAGTCGGCTGTAAAAACAGATGAAAAGATAGTCCTGCCTTTTCACCCCCACTATAAATCGCATATGGACATCGGCTACAATTATTTTAAGTTGTACACAAGTTTTTATATAGTTTGCAAATTTGAAGTTCTCTGTAATCCCCTTTAGAACAGTCTACACGAACATGGTAGCATTTTAGAGAGCTATGTCTTGTTGTGCTTACACTACAGTGTGTGTGTGTGTGTGTGTGTGTGTGTGTGTGTGTGTGTGTGTGTGTGTGTGTGTGTGCCCATAGGGTTTAGAAAGAAACTATCCAAATTGACTTTCATTCATTAATTGAACCAAGAGACACGATGTTGTAATTATTTACATTTATGTCTGAACTGTGACGATATTAGAAACTACGTATTCACTGTTGACAAACTTCAGATTGGCCGCATGCAACAAGTCGGAAAAAGTTCTGAAAGAGTAAAACAATCGTGACTTAACAGTAATACACTTTAACAATAAACTTTATGTTTATTACTAAGTTTATTTGTATTTATTTGAATGCGTTGTGGGCTCTGTGGAACTGGAAGAAGGTGTTTTATTTTTATTTTTTTGTATTCTTATTTTTTTGTGCACTTTTGCACTAGGTTTAGTGGGCTAGATAAGGTGAGTGCGTTTTAATTATTATTTTATTTTTGGCATAATAAGGATTTCAAAAGTAGTCTTGTAACGTTTACCTGAAAGCTATATTTAAGATAACAACCCTTCGGTTTTGATGTTTAACCAACGTTGTTTATTACTTCTGTGCTACGTTCCCGCGGGCAGGTACATTATTTTTTTTAGCTTGGGCGGTATTTGAATCTTTGGTTATGGATAGGCTATGGTTTCCCAAGGGTCTCTTCCTTGCTGTTTTCTTGTAGTACACTAATATTCTTGATTGGCTTTCTCGGCCCAACAGCTGAAGGTCAAATTGATATTCAGCGAGCAACTGTAATTAGACAGCAGCAATTACGTAGTCTTATAAACTCCTGGAGCTTATGTCCTTCGGAAATATGCGTGATGTGATTAAATATAATTAATTCAAACATTTCTATTGCCTGGCCGCCTTTTCCAGCAGCTATTATTGTTACAGTGGGACAGGCCTAATAGCAGTTTAGATGTTGGATCAGATGTATTTTATGAGATCGTCATGCTCGACATTCCAAAGGTAAATGAAACTGCTATGAGAGCGCGTGCATGCTTTTAAAAAAGGATGTCCAATAATCTGTAATTGTGAAAAGAAATCATTGCTGTCTGATTGTTCCAGTCACAAGGGGCTTTGCCACGAGAGCAGACAGGGCAGTAAAAAGATAATCACGATATCATGGGGCTCATGTGAGCTGATTTCAGACTGACATGCGTTTGACTAATGTAAAGAATATTTGGTTATGCGTTCGTTATAATGATGTGCGTCGTTATAATGATTACACCTGTGATGTTCTTTGCTTATAATGACCATTTCCCGCAACTGTTTTGTCGTTTTAGGTGAAAAGCCTTTCAAATGCGAGTTTGACGGCTGTGACAGACGGTTCGCCAACAGCAGTGACCGGAAAAAGCATTCCCACGTACACACTAGCGACAAGCCGTACAACTGCAAAGTCAGAGGTTGTGACAAATCGTACACGCATCCCAGCTCTTTGAGAAAACACATGAAGGTGCACTGCAAGTCTCCACCTCCGAGTTCTGGTTACGAATCATCGACTCCATCTCTTGTTTCTCCTTCATCGGACTTGGGACGGGAGCCAGCTCCCTCTGCGCTCTCCGAGCCGCTTTCTTCATCGTCCCAACCGGCCAATTTAAGCGAATGGTACGTGTGTCACAGCTCCGGTGCCAGTGGCCCTCAGACCCCACCCAGCGGTTCCTCCACGCCGGGCCACACGGAGGGGCCAACGTATGGCAATCCTGAACGGAGGGATGCCTTCTAACGAAATATTAGACCATAATATTCATTTGGCAAAGGGACCGAAATGACTTTGACATCTTTTCTTATTTGGACAGTCCATTTTGGACTGAACGGTCACAGGCTGACGTTCAAAGAGCAGGCTTGTCCACTGTTACTGCCTTACTGAAGGATGCACTGGCCCTTTGACAGCTAATGTCACTGCCCAACCACCAATCGATTTAAAACATGTCCCGAGTGTCTATGTTTATAGTGTACTGGCCGTACATGTCACTGTATCATTCTGTAAATTTCCGCTTTGATTTCGATATCTTAATTTATTTTTTAATCGGTAAAGAATTTCTTTTTGTATTATTGAACCAAAGTGCTTAATTATTAAATCTGTACAGTTGTAAATGACGACGGTTTAATGTCTACGTGTGAACAGTACTTTTGTAAGGTTTTGTCTTTAGACAATTTTTAAATGTTTGCTACTCTACTTTGTACAAAACTAATATCCCGGATTTGAATTTCATAAAGACGTAGACTCTTTCCTCTTTTTGTGCTTTCTCCAACCCAAGCCAATTTGAAGGAAACAGCGTTATTGTATTTGATATGACGTTTCATTTATGATTAGTCATTTATCAATGTGGTTATTTTGTGATTTTGTAAAACTGGTCAGCAATCCATTTTTATGAAAAATATGAATTATCAGAAGAGACCTTAAAATGTGTACCGAAATGCCTTGTACGTTGTCAGTATTTTGAATAAATTGTGTATGATACAAAGCTAAAAGACCTCTTTAAGCTTTATAGGATTAATATATTGATTAGTCCCCTAAATGATCCAAATATACATTATCCTAAAATAACTCAAACGTCACAGTAGATACAGCCAACTTTTTATATATATATATATATATATATATATATATATATATATATATATATATATATATATATATCTAAGCGAACCCCATTGCAATAACTTTTTATTTCCTTTTGTATTGCTTATACACACAGATATACCCTAGCTTTACACTCCAATTACATGGGCAGCAATTGATGAAAGAGTTGCATATTTTCACACAGACTTCAAAGAGGCTTTTATACAAAGAGACATTTTTTTTCCACGACGGTGAATCTTCATGGTGAGTTAAGATTTCAATAGCAAAAGGCCAGTCAAATTTAAATAATACGGGCGACGGTGCCGTGGAATATGTCAGAAGGAATGCAATATTTGCTGAAGAAACATTTACTTTTACCATTTACTCGAATGTTTATTCGTTCGTTTATTAGTTTGGCAATTTTTCATGGTTTTAAAGTAACCAAAAAAGTCAATTGAAGGAAAAAACAAACAAAAAAAAATTATCCCAAGAGGAATATGCCTGTTCGCTGTTTTGGAATAACAACTAACAACTTATGATATCAATTGCATATCCGAGCTAATGTACAATTTAAATAAATAAATGGCTCATTAAGTCATTATAAATAAAAATATCTATTTCTTCATTCGGAATCGTCAATGCAAAAATCTACCAATGTGAGCTTAGCTAAAACATTCTCAACTGATCCCTTTAAATGGCAAACTCAGCGTTATGCATCGAATGTGTGTGTGTGTCTGAATGGCACGTTTAGCTTTTAAACTTATTCGCTGCATGCAATGTAAAATAAATACAACAGGAGAAGGCCAAACTGTGGCGTAGTGTAGCCTAATGACAGAGCTGTATCAGAGGAGAAAGGGATAGTTTGGTCTCAATTGAAACAGGATCCTTTGAAGTGATTTTATTATCAAGGGATTCTTGCATGTCGTCTAAACGACGCTGATGACATGGAAAGGCTTCTCTCCGTCTCCATTCTGATCGTGCAAATGTGTTTCAAGTTGTTCATTCCATTTAGCAAAATAAGAAGAGACGAAGTGACCAGAAACAAGTATCTCCAAGTAATTTTAACTATCGAAAAGCTAACCCATGGTGATCCTGAGAGAGCGCACGCTCGTCCGCGTGTCGAAGTTGCAATTAAAGGCAACAGAGCAAAAAAAATGTTTATTTTCAAAAGTTTCCCGCTTTTGAATAGTATCGAATGCTCTTTCCGATTCTCTCTCCAAATAAGCCAACCATTCGTTAGTTAGTAGGCTTATATTGTAACCAGCGGTGTCGAGGAAACATCGCTTCACGGATTGTAAAGAAACTACAAGGGCATTAATAATAATAATAATAATAATAATAATAATAATAATAATTGACTTCTTCCAAATACAAATGAAGTGCTTGCAAGTGTAAAGTGAAACACAAATGAAACACGAGCCACATCCATTTAACCTTTTCAATTCCTATGATAAAAGTTAAATTATAGTTTATTCACAATATGGTGGACTTGGTCTGACTGAATTCGTATTCTTATTAGGCCTATATTAAGCATTAGCTTGCCTCTCTAAAGGAAGCAGGAGGGAGAGAAAAAATCGTCTTTGTTAAATGCAAACCAGAGCTCATTTGAGTGTGAAATATAATTTCTTTGTGAAATAATTGAGGCGATAATCACACTTCCGGAAACTGTCCTGCATTATTTAACAAAGCTCTTTTAATAGGGGATTAGCGGTTCTCTCCACACCATTCAACGCTCTATTTAATGTCATAATTACATGACAAGGGCCGACTAGAATTCGCATGCAAAATGAAAGGACAGGTGCAATGGCAAATAAATAAATATATAAACTAGTCAAAAACACAAAGCAAGTTAAAACAGAATAGGCTACTTTTAGACCTCTTTGCCCCCTCCAACTCAAGCCCAACCAACTGACTGTTCAAATAGTTAAATAAGTATTGTTACTTTGCATTAAATTATGTTACTTTGCAGTTATTTATACTGTATCCAATGCTTTGTCTATTAAGTTAAGTATCAGTCAAGTTTGGATATGTTTATAATGCTCAACTTTGCAAAGGTTTTGATTTCTAAAATTTGTACAATAAGGGTTATAAAGATTTGGTATTGGTGAAATTATAATTTAACTTGAAACGACGTATAGCCAAGACTTATCCTACATAGTGTAATTCATCAAGTGTGTTGTATTGAATTTTAATAAACAATGTGCAAGCCACTTAATGCGTTAAAATGAAGTACAACCATATGCCAAATAATGCTGCGATAATCCCAGTATACACCATTTGTTTTGCAAAAAAGTGTGCATGACAAGTTTTTGTCATCCTCTGCACATGGATACACGCTTCATATTTAATTACAATGCAAACACTGTTATGAAAAAGATTACACTTTATTTTAAGGTCTCTTTGTTACACTGTTATTAAAGAACAAATGCTGAGTTATTATAATTAACTATGTACTCACTAGATGAGTTTGTTTGGGATTAGTTGCATTTAATTGTGCATAATTTATCATTTGTCCTACTAAATACATGTAACATATGTAACTGACTCTAAATAATGTTACCTTATATGAAAACGAGTTCTACAAGTGAGTTCTATATTTAATATTGTGTTAATATTTCATATTATGTACAAGTTGAGTTCTACAATTAATATAGCGAGTTCTACAAGTTAATATTGCACTAAGTT
This sequence comes from Pimephales promelas, assembly GCF_988280905.1. Taxonomy (NCBI): domain Eukaryota; kingdom Metazoa; phylum Chordata; class Actinopteri; order Cypriniformes; family Leuciscidae; genus Pimephales; species Pimephales promelas. The sequence continues at coordinate 5,552,625 of NC_142790.1, forward strand.
TCCTCTTAAAGAGAAATCGCGTTTCAGCGCTGGCAGCAACATAAAATAGTTTAACAACGTGAAACAAAAATGAACTTAACACATTATGACATCACTTCCTGTACCGTTTGGAGGTGGAATGCTGAAGAGAAACGCAACTGCCATAGACTAAATGAAAAGAAATAGCGAGAAATGACTAATAAATTGGGTAGCCTGATTGAATAAGCGCCTACCACCACCATCATCTATTCGTCGGCGCTGAGTTATTGTACTTTCATGGATGAAGGAGTTTTTTTTTTCTCCAGTGAGAATCAGCCCCTATAGTTAGCAGAGTGAACACTGATCTCTAACAACCTTCAAATAATGTAGCAGAATGTGCCGCACTACTTCGCACCTGCACCCTGAATGGGAACCTTCTTTCAATGTAAGATACGCTTGTTGGCCTTGAATCTCAAAGCAGCTGCATGAATGAGTCGAGCGACCCGTGCTTATTTCGCTTCCTTTGATCTCTGATCTCTCTCTCTCTAATTTGTTCGTATAGTCTGCAACAAGGACTTTCTATTTGCTATTAAAACATTAGTGTCTATAAGGGCCACATGAGCATAGATGCATGCAAAGCAGCGCGCTATGTGGGGAGCATCGTGCACGTTTCCACTAAAAAAAACATTTAGTCAGTGAAAGCACATGTCATTGCTGTTTTATTCAACGGCGATGCGTTTAATAGAAGGATCCAAGAAAACACGGCATTCTTTAAACGTTAAAGCCATTGGAAAGGTGATCATTTTGCAGAATGATTGACTGCTGAAATGAGGGAAACGTTGCATTTTTCCTCTAAATATATTAGGTCCAAGTCAAGTTAAGATGCAATACAAAACCCAGATGTGCACTCTGTGGGTCACGACATTCTGGTAAGTTGGCAAGTATTACCTGCAGTTATTTTATCTCTGGTATTTATTCACCACAAAACGCTTCATGTTTCACGGGACTGAAAAGATGAAGAAAAAAAACACAAGCGTGTTTTAGTTCACTTTTGCTTAGTTTTGTCATAAGTTCGCCTGAATGACCTGGATACACGCAATATGTTCAGCTAAATCCATTTTATTGATGATCCCACCTAGACTATATCGTAAACATTGTTAACTCAGTTGGGTTTCCTTAAAGAACTCGCAGATATACAGTTTAATTCAATGTACAGCTTTCAGAGGTGTCTCACCGCACAGTCCGGCTTTGAAATGCAAACAAAAGTAACTAAATTAAGTGAATTTCCATATTTTCTGTGATCCCCAAGGATGATCCACCTTAATCTCCAGATGCCTAAACTGACTGGTCAAAGCTGTGCTGCCAATATGCCATGTATAGTCTTCTAAAACGATGATACAAGAGGCATCAATCAATGCAACTGCTCCAGCATTAAGCGTGCGTTACAATAGGGTAATGATGATAATGAAAAGTAAAAATAATGAAATCGTTTTTATGGGAGTATCAGATTTATTTAAGTGGGCCATACATCATCACCATGGGCAAATGATAATGAATTGCAGAATGTGCCCTTCAGCGATTAAGTATTTCTGAAGTATAATTTATCATCTCGCGGGTTCATATTTCATATTATGAGCAGCATATGAGGTGGTTTGTGAAAGAGAAATGGAGGCGAGAACGTTTTTCAGCTATAAAAGTTTAAGGCAGAAGAAGAAAGTGTTGTCTCCAGCTATCCGCAAAATGGAGACGTCGAACTGGAAATATTTATTCTTCCGTGTCATGAAACAAGGTTTACACTTAGTCCCTGTTCTCGGACGACAGCGTTGCCCAGCAAAAGCAAACGTTAGTTTCATCTGTTTTACTCACTTGAACACACGGCGTATAATGGTGAGGTAGAATGGGTATTGTCAGGAAAGAGGCGTAGCCTTCTTAAAGTGTGTAACCGGTGTCTAAGACACGCTAACTAACCCGAAGCGAACTTCTGGAAAACAAGCATATCACCACTGAAGAAAAATAAATCAATAAAAGTTAAGCAATTTTCATTTTTGTTATATAAGTTAGGATATAAGATTCAACTAAGTCAGTTTAATGCAATTTAAGTTGAAATTACTTAAAACATCCAAGTTCATTGTACATGTATATATATATATATATATATATATATATATATATATATATATATATTATGATTATTACGATTATTATTAAGTTGGCTTGGGAAAGCCAACTTACTGAAATGCTATTTAAACTTATTATTATTATTATTATTCTTCTTACTCAAAAATTTGCAACTCTATCTCCTCCTAGAGCTTTAACTCCACATACTCCAAACTCGGCACGGACACTCAAACTGTTCTGACTCGGTGTGCTATATCTTTTCTAACTGATCGGACTTACGGTTCTCCTAAAAATGACGATCAAAGTCGGAAAAAACTCCCATTGACTCCCATTGAGAAATTCAAACTGCCCAACTGTCAAAAATTCAAATCTAAATACCTTGAAGCCCCAGACTCAATCAAACTGTCATTCTATACACTATATGAGCCATTGAAACTCATTCAAACTAATGAACTCATCTATCTATGACACTTATCTATCTAATCTTAAACTCTTAAACTCAAACTAAATTAATAAACTCTAAACTTGAACTCTCTAAGACTCATTTAAACTTATAAACTCTAAACTCATAAACTCTAAATTCATAAACTCATACTCTTATAAACTCTCATAAAACTATTAAACTCATAAATGAATAAACTCTGGACACTTACTCAATTAAACCTAACCTAAAATCTAAACTCATAAACTCTAAATTCACACCATAGCAACCAGTTACAGCACCCTAGCAACCGTAGGCCATAGGCACGAGGCCGCAGGCCTCGTGCAATACTAAATATTGCTGATTTCTCAGAAACTTGTAATGTACCACATTTGAAGAGGCTGACAGGCTCTGTAAGAAAATACCTCACAGTGGGGGAATAGTTGCACCCCTGGGGGGCAGGAGCTGCCCAAAATTGCCCCATAGACTTATTATGGTGTACACATTGCATTAGGGTTTTATATTGAACATAGCTCTGGATCACAGTGTCATAGAGACAAGGGGGCGGGCTCATTTTACTCAGACGACCAATCAGTCTCTCAGGATCATTGTGAAGCTATCAAGCCACGCCCTAGCAACCATTTAGAGCACCTTAGCAACAAGTCCCATAGACTTCCATTGAAAGAGATTGAAGGGATATCTCCGGATAGAAGTGTCATAGAAACATGAGGGTGGTCTCATTTGACTATGGGTAGCAAACAGCCAACCATGAATCACCTCAACAATTTCTGGCCACGCCCTAGCAACAATTAACGAGCACCTTAGCAACCAAATTTTAAAGAGGGATATCTTCCACTCTGAATGTCACAGAGTCATGAGAGTTGATTTATATCATTCATAGTGACAAGCAGCATTTGGAGATTCATCACTGGCAGCTGACAAGCCACTCCCTAGCAACTAAACAGAGTACCCTAGCAACCATTAAGCAAGATTTATATCTCTGCATCAGAACAACATAGAGATGGGGATCGGTTTAAATCATTCATACTGACAAGCAGCCTTTGGAGTTTCATGATTGGCAGCTGTCAAGCCAATCCCTAGCAACCAAACAGAGTACCCTAGCAACCATTTTTTAACAGCTATATCTCAAAATCAGAAAATTGTATCGCGATGGGGGTTGGGTCTTTTGACTCATGCTAGCACACAGGACTTTCAATATGCTAAACATGCTAGCTGTGAATAGCTAAATGCTAATATGGATACTTTATAGTAACCATATGTGAACACTACCAACCAAGTAGCAATACCATAGCAACCACCCAGGACACCCTAGCAACCGCCTAGCAACACCATAGCAACCACCCAGAACACCCTAGCAACTGCCTAGCAACACCCTAGCAACCACCCAGAACACCCTAGCAACCGCCTAGCAACACCATAGCAACCTCTCAGAACACCCTAGCAACCGCCTAGCAACACCATAGCAACCACCCAGAACACCCTAGCAACCGCCTAGCAACACCCTAGCAACCACCAAAAACACCCTAACAACCACCTAGCAACACCATAGCAACCACCCAAAACACCCTAGCAACTGCCTAGCAACACCCTAGCAACCACCCAGAACACCCTAGCAACCGCCTAGCAACACCATAGCAACCTCCCAGAACACCCTAGCAACCGCCTAGCAACACCATAGCAACCACCCAGAACACCCTAGCAACTGCCTAGCAACACCCTAGCAACCACCAAGAACACCCTAACAACCACCTAGCAACACCATAGCAACCACCCAGAATACCCTAGCATCTATCTATCTATCTATCTATCTATCTATCTATCTATCTATCTATCTATCTATCTATCTATCTATCTATCTATCTATCTATCTATCTATCTATCTATCTATCTATCTATCTATCTATCTATCTATCTCTCTAACTCCATCTGTCTCTTTCTAACTCTATCTATCTCTCTAACTCTATCTATCTATCTATCTATCTATCTATCTATCTATCTATCTATCTATCTATCTATCTATCTATCTATCTATCTCTCTAACTCCATCTGTCTCTTTCTAACTCTATCTATCTATCTCTCTAACTCTATCTATCTATCTATCTATCTATCTATCTATCTATCTATCTATCTATCTATCTATCTATCTATCTATCTATCTATCTATCTATCTTTAAACTAAGTTAAACTTAATTTAAACTTTAGACTAATTTAAACTTCAAACTACTTTAAACTTCTTCAAACTACTTTAAACTTCTTCAAACTTTCTGTTCCAAACTTTCACAAGCCAACTTAAAGTTTGTCTCGACGAACTTTTTAATCTAGTTATTATTATTATTATTCAGCCTCAGCAACAGGTTGTGAAACTTTCCGCAGGTGTCGGGTTTCAGACGTCTGAGAGTAACAGTGGAGATTGACCTCTGGCACCTGAACGAGGCATGTTTCAGGATTCTGCTGTGCGAGGAAGCGCCTTCGCACACAAACTCTGACACCCGCCATGAACAGATCAATTTACATTTAAGGTAAAGTAGTGCAGAGGGCAGCAAACTGCCTGGAATGAGAGCATGCATGAACTAGGTGAAAAAGTGTAAACAACAGAATAGAATAGAAAAGAATAGAATAGAATAGAATTGAATAGAATATAATAGAATTTAAAATGTCATATCTTGACTGGGAGTTTTCGAAAAACAGAAGCGCAAATAGATGAGGCAAGCTATCATGCATCATAGTAGCCTAACGCGTGAAATGTTTCAGACATGCAAATGCGCACTGCCAACGACGTTTTAAGTCATTGGTTTATGTGCACTATTTCACACGACGCTCGGAAATGTGCTGTGCATGGTGAAAGCACAGTTTGAGCAGGGGAATAATTCGTGTGATCACTCTAGCAGCAACGCAGACTTTGGGTCATTTCTTCATCTCCCGCAGAAAAGACATTACGCCTCTCATATTTACATACCCTGTAATATTTGCCAAACATTCATAAATTACAAATTAATGAAATGTTCCACGGCCCTCTGAGATCACTCTAATGAACATATGGAGCATTATGTGAATTTTTGACACATCTTTGTTAACTTTAATGTCTTTTGCATCATCACGGTCTATTAAACAGCATTATATCTGTGCTGTCACAGATATGACCTGCTGAAGGTATCAGCACAAAACCCGGAAACAAATGACCCACAGACAGAGAGGAACAAAGAAGAGCTCCACATGACCTGAGATCTACTATACAGTAGAATTAATTATATATATATATATATATATATATATATATATATATATATATATATATATATGTATATATATATATATATATTTTTTTTTTTTTTTTACATCGGTCTACATTTTTAATCGTGCAAAATAAAATTCATATTTTTGAAATACATAAATTATATATATATATATATATATATATATATATATATATATATATAATTTATGTATTTCAAAAATATGAATTTTATTTTGCACGATTAAAAATGTAGACCGATGTAAATATATATATATATATATATATATATATATATTTTTTTTTTTTTTTTTTACATCGGTCTACATTTTTAATCGTGCAAAATAAAATTTATTTTTTTTTGAAATACATAAATTTCCGTTTTATTGAGATCATTAACACTCTAAAAAATGCTGGGTTGTTTTAACCCAAATTTGGGTCAAATATGGACAAACCCGAAATGTTGGGTTAAAAATGTAATGTAAAAATTTAACCCAACGGCTGGGTTAGTCCATATTTGACCCAAAGTTGGGTTAAAACAACCCAGCATTTTTTAGAGTATATTTTATTTTTTAATCGTTTTTTTTTTCAATATACACTCTAAAAAATGCTGGGTTGTTTTAACCCAATTTTGGGTCAAATATGGACAAACCCGAAATGTTGGGTTAAAAATGTAATGTAAAAATTTAACCCAACGGCTGGGTTAGTCCATATTTGACCCAAAGTTGGGTTAAAACAACCCAGCATTTTTTAGAGTGTAGCATGTATCGTTTGTAGCTTATTGTCTTTTTATTATTGTAATTAAGCATTTTGTTTTTGCTGATGAGGAGGGTGGTGTTTTTTGTGTGTTTTTGACTATTAATAATTTGTGCATTGTTTATTTATTTAGTGTACGTTATTTATGTGAGGTGAGTCTCCGAGTGAAATGTCAACAGCCACCTGCGTGTTGTTAAAGCACGACGCTTGAAGGGGGTGTGGATCAATATTAATCACCGGCAAGTAAAGTGTCATTCAACTGCAGTTCATTTCCGCTCCGGCATGCTTTCTCTCTTTCTTTCTTTCTTTCTTTCTTTCTTTCTTTCTTTCTTTCTTTCTTTCTTTCTTTCTTTCTTTCTTTCTTTCTTTCTGAGCTACAGACGCGTGGCCAGGCTTCCAACATCGACTTTTCCAATTAGACACACACAAGAGAAGTTATCTCGATACATGCGCTCTCTGTACTTGACAAATGACACGTTTTCAAGTCTGTCTTGAAGGAAATGTAAAGGTGTAGATGAAGGAAAGAAATTCCCGTTGAGTGTCAGTAGAAATAGAAACATTTTCTGATGTAGCCCTATAATAACTCGTCCAATCTTTTTTTATTAATACGAATTGTTTTTCCCCTGATAGCACCAAAACAAAGAAGTCATGTTTACAAATTGACACGTTAAGTAGTCTATTATTAAAGTCATTGACCGTTGTGAAAAAAAAAATATGAAAAAAAAAAACATAAACAGAGTTGATCACAAATATCAAAACCGTACATTAATATTGTCGCCGACATTTCAAAAACATTCACGCCACGACATACTGCATCTATAACGTCTTGATTCTGACACAAAAGCTGATGATCTTTCTTTTAAAATCCCCAAACATCATAAAAAGGACAGAATTATGTTTAGCGAGACTTGTCCCGTTGTGCAAGAGTTAATTCATCAAAAGGAAAGTTCCTATAGCCCTGCGTTTTTTTTTTCACCCGATATAATGAAAGATTTAAATAATAAGTCGACCACTGTGACATTCTTTGGACTTGGGCTATTTTTCATAATACTCTTTTGTGTGGCTGAGGAAACTCTACAGACGAGGGCTGAGGAATAGTCTGAGATTTCCTCCATTTTTTTTTTCCTTTTTGCACAGAATCAGTGTTAACAGCTAGTTAAAATGTGTAGATTCAGACGCTGGCTGTACCAAAGAAAATACTTTTTGGCATACGAATAATCTAACAGACAAGGTAAGGACTATTTTTTTTTTCTGAAAATAGAAAAAAAAAGCATGAACCAATCATGGCTGACCACATAAAATGTATTGCTTGCATGATGCACGATGGAAACCAAATAATATAGGCATCTTTATGATGGACTCGAGACGATTTCCGTTTGAACATAATTAAGTATATGCTTAAAATCAATTGTTTCCCGAGCTCAGTGAGGGTCCATGGCTGCAAGCAGAGAGAGGCCTATTTTTGCACGTGTGAAAGCAGGAAGTAGCTCTACCTGTCATTCATTAAGACGACACAAACTCAATAGAGAGAGAGGAAGCGAGATTGGACCTCCTCGTTATACCTGCCGCGCAATTAGTGTTACTTGTTTCTTTAATCCGTCTGTCTCCTCACAGTTATAATTGAACGAGAGGGAAGCACGCAACCATTAAAAAAGTGCTGTGTATTTGTTTTATATTTTTCCAAAGGTATCACTGCTGCTGTTCATAATTTCCATGGTTAGAAGAGATTCGCTGATAGATAGATAGATAGATAGATAGATAGATAGATAGATAGATAGATAGATAGATAGATAGATAGATAGATAGATAGATAGATAGATAGATAGATATTTTTTTCACCATGAGGAGATGTGATAAAGTGGTGCCCCGTCGACCTGTAGGTGAATCAGCACACACTTGAACTGGAAAAGGACTTGACCTTTGCCTTTATGTTGTCCTCCAGTGTTTGTCTAAATGACAATCGGCCTTTCTAAAGGACTTGCGCAGGCCTGACACCTCCTTTTCATCAGATGGATGTTCGCACTGAGAATGAATCCCGTAGATGTGAATGGCTGTGAATGTTTGTAAACCGTTTTTGTGTCTGGTCTCTGTTTTCAATCAATGTTAATACAGTGTGCTCATCGACGAAGATTTTTTTTATTATGTGTGTGTGTGTGCCAGAGGCATCAGGGTTATGTAGGCCTAATAAATTTTAAAATGCATATAAAAATGGCAGTGTAATTATATGGATCTGAATCATATTTGATAGTCTAGTTTGGGAACGCTAAAATCATAAATTCCAGTAGATATAGCCTAGCCTAATGAAGATTAAAAAAAAGACATTTGGGGACTAAGATAAAATCATAAATTCAAGTCGGTATAGCCTGAAGAAGATTTTAAAAAAAGATAAATGACTTAATCACAATTTGCTTTTTATTTAGCCTAATTTATGCATTATCAAATTTGTACAGCAAAAAGGAAACCGACTTATCTGAAACATTTAATGAGGTGTCCCCTTTAAAACCATAAATGAAAATAAAGCAGCATGATATGATTTATGAAAGCATATATATATATATATATATATGGTAACACTTTATTTTGATAGTCCACTTTAGACATTCAACTAATATAAGTAACTTTGCCGCAACATGTCAACTAACTATCATTAGAGTATCAGTAGACTGTCTCACCCCAAGGCGTCACCTTTGACCATGCTTCAATATTTGACGTTTTAGGCGCCCTTTAGCGTCACTTACATGACGCGATCCTACGGCGTCATCTAACTGACGCTAAAGGAAAGCGTCAGTTAGAGGACGCGGTTAGGTTTAGGTGTGGGGTGGGGGCAGGGTACACGCGATCCTAGGGCGTCATCAAACTGACGCTAAAGGGCGCCTAAAGCGTCAGATATTGAAGCATGTCCAAATGCTTCCCAAGGCGTCAGTTAGGTGACGCCTTGGGGGTGAGAATGGGCTGCAATATCTGCTAACAATTTATTTTGTTGGTCCCCCAACAGATATTCTACTGACTATATAACTTAGCAAATACAGGTCAACTTGTTCTCCTTACCTGAACCCTAATACCTAACCTAACAGTCTACTGACAGTCTTCTACAGCCTACTAATACTCTAATGACAGTTAGTTGACATGTAGTTGAAAAGTTATATAGTTAGAATGTCTAAAGTGACTATCGAAATAAAGTGTAACCATATATATATATATATATATATATATATAGTCTTGTATATTATAATTATAACATGTATATAATGTCCAATTAGACTCTGCATTCCGTTTGGAAATTTAGCAACAAGTATAGGACTTGATTGAACGACGAGCTTCACGAAAAAACTATTGGTCAGTATTTAAAATAATATATAGTTGGTTTAACTTAAAAAAATAAGTTACCTGGATGCCTTAAAACTTTTAGTTCAATGAAATAATAATAATAAAAAAGTTAATACAACGAAATAGATTGGTTTAATTAATTAAAAAAATGCAATATCATGTTATTTGAACCACATTAATTATCTAAATTGATGTGGCAAAAGGACAAAGTTGTGATAAGTCATGATATTATTATTATTATTATTATTATTATTATTATTATTATTATTATTTACAGTGACATAATAACAATGTAGCTTAAATGTTGTTCACTGACGTTTAAAGAGCCACTGGAGTAGGTCATGTTTAAAGAAATTATTGTTGTTGTTAATAATTGATGTTTTAATACTTCATTTAAAAAATAGATTACATTTAAAATGCATGTTTGATAGTAAGAAGTATTGAGAGAGAGAGAAAGGGAGAGAGGGAGTGCGCGCGCGCGAGGGAAGGTGGATTGGGTGGGGGGAGGGGGAGGGAGGGTTACTTGATGATTGCTCATGTAATTCAAACAGAGAGCCATGAAAGTTGACACTAGACACATAAAAGCCGCATCTCGGAATTAATGCAGGGTCCATATTAAACACGCTGGCCAACGGGGACCAGATGAATCTCTGGATTTCGGTATCAAATTAGCAACAATAAAAGTTCATTTTGACTTTTACAGCGACTTCGTATTATTTTACTCATGTATCTGTCTTCATCAGCTGGTTAATTTCATATGTGCATAATTTGAAACTCCGCTGAAAAATTCTTTAAACTGTGTGACATCAATCATCAATTATCTGGTTTTCCACATTGTCCAGTAATATTAAGAACATCTAAAAGCCGGAACACAAAAGCCCCTTCTCTCCATAACTTTGTTCTTTTCACTCGGTAGATCAAAGAGCTCTAAAATTGGTGTCCAGGAGATGAACATTGTTGGGGTGACATGATGACAATGGGGAGTGAAAGTGTGCTGGAGCAGATATGTCAATGCTGGAGAGAAAGAAGACGGGAAAAGGGCTCTTTTTAATTCCTAGAGCATATGAATTTGCCATGGCTTACTGAGGGAAATTAAGCGTTCTGCGCGCACATGTCACAATATGATTCCACAACACATTGTTGATATGAGTGAAACATTTTTCCATACAAGGAACATTAACGATGGACTTTTTTTTTTTTTTTTGATGTGCGTGGATTTCGAAAGAAAGAAAGAAAGAAAGAAAGAAAGAAAGAAAGAAAGAAAGAAAGAAAGAAAGAAAGAAAGAAAGAAAGAAAGAAAGAAAGAGGCCTCCTTCAAGTCTATATTCTCTCCAGTGTACAGAACCTGCTGCTCCAACAAAGAGTTGAAACGTTGAAAAGCAGCTGAAGTGACTAGAACGTGGACATCAACAGAATAAACAATATTTGTATTCATTTGAGAAACGAGGGGTTTGAACAACAAGACAAAACCAGACAAAGACAAAAAGTGACCATGAATACTGCCATTGTCAGTGGCTTTGAGTTTCTGATTCACCATATCATAACCCCCGCGAGGAAGAAAACATCAATATTCCCAGGGAAAGGAGATGTTTCTATGGAAAACCAAAGAATTTTAGCGCATAACAGATCTGGTGTAGAAACAGGAGGGAGAAAAAAAAAATGAAAGGGATCAAAGGGTGAACTCTTGGGAGCGTGGATGCGTCTGTGAATCAAAGATAGACGATGTTGACTTCTAAGTACTTGGCAAGAATTGGAAAGGCGCCTGATCTCCGTTTCCAGGACATTCTCCTAAGCGAAGCCAAAGCAGTTATAGACCCTCAATGAAGCGAGAGAGAGGCTAGGAGAAACTGTATACAGATTTAACACACGCACACACACATAATATATATATATATATATATATATATATATATATATATATATATATATATATATATATATAGTAGCTACTATTACAGTACTAATTTAAACTGAACACAAGGGTTACACAATGCTGAGCGATTCCTAAATATTACATTTAAAATAGATATTTTAAAGTATACTAGAATGTTTGTTAATGGTCTTTTTCATAATATGTTACTTTGTTTTTAATTGCAAATGTAAAAATCGTCTGAAGTAGCCTAGGCTTGCAAAGTCGTATATCTAATGGATAAAAAGGAAAATCGCACTTCCTGAAACTCATCTCGCATGGCAGATTTTTCTCCAAGGCTTTTTTATCCCGCATGTGCAGGTTTGTAACACATGCGTCTTTAATTCGTTGCTAAGTAAACAGCACTGAACCTTTTGTCGGGGCACAACAGCTGCCCGGCCCACCATTGTACCGAGATAGACTGACCTCAGTCAGCTCAGTGCACAAGAACAGAGAGGGATGTTCAGCCTTCACCTCCTCCACTGAAGACACTGTCAGTGGCCTTCACAATGTCTTAGTAAAACAGCCCTCCAGGAGAAGTGGAGTGACGGAGAGTCTCGAGGTGGACGGGTGTACTCACACAAAGAGCAGGCGGTGTCATCTCTGGTCAAAGTCAAGATTTGCGTGAATGAGTTATTGGTAATCGCTATGTCTTAGTATGATGTGGGCTCGATCCTCTGTTTAAATAATAATTAATTTGGTAGTATTGCAGCCCACTTTTCATTAAGACAAATTTAAAGGAACACACAACAGTTGCATATTCCACAATATGTTCATAGACCATCAATTCCCGTGACTATCTGTGTTTCTAAAGTTTTTTTTTTATTTCCCAGATGTCCATTCACTCGAAACTTCTCGTCAATGCTTAATGAGGTACGAGAACATAGACTCATTTCATGTGGTTGCGTACACCCGTAAACAAACACCAACAAATAAACAAACACAAAGTGTTTTACATGCTCAATTTAACTGCCTGACACAGTTTCAAGAGTTTCACGGGGAGATAAAAGTACAGAGTAAAACCCTCTACAGTCAACATGAAATGGATATTTCATGTTGAGCAAAGTTTTACAAAAAAAGTTTTTAAACTGAAATTACTTGAAGTTAATAACTTGAATTAATAATGATAATGCAGTGCCTTTTTTTAAAATGGAACATCACAAATTTGTATGCAAATGGTTAGTGTTTAAAACTTTAATTACTCAGTACATTGTATGTGTGCATGTGTTTGTTGGGGGAGTACTGCCTATCCCTATTTGAGTATGTCCTCCCAATAAAAGGACACAGGTATTCCCTACCTTATCTCTAATATAGAAAATGTAGCAATACCAGTACATTTTGAGCCCTATTTATTTCCATGAGGAAACACGTTTATATAGGCCTACATAATTATACTTTTTTTTGAAAATCTAAAATAGAAGAAAGTTTTCTGTAATGGGTAGGTGGATAGAATCTACAGTTTGTACAGTTTAAAATCATTGTCAAATGTCTCCATAAAACATGGAAACCAAACGTGTGTGTGGACTGGGAAACCAAAAAGTTGGCAGTATCCGAAATCCTTGTCCTTGTGGGGACATTGTTTGGTCCTCACAAGGAAAACAGCTTATAAATCATACTGTCATATATATATATATCTTTTTTTTAAATGTAAGAATGCAGACAGTTTTTTGTGATGGTTTAGGGGTATACAGTTTGTACAATATCACGATCACTTTAAAACATGAAAACACATGTGTTTGAGAAGCTGTATTGGACTAATGAAGATCTGTTCTGTTACCATGTTTCCACTCTGCAAACCTATCCATTTTGTAACTACACTTTTAAATTGGCTTTCAAAAACGATCATTACAATTTCTCTTCTGAAATAAAATAATAATAATGTTATCAAAAAAAAAAGCATGCAGTCAATCTTCATGGCAGCAGTGGGTGTAGGAGCGGGTGGGTGTTTGAGAATTGAATAGCAACAATCGTGCACTCCCTGAACAGCAGTGACAGGTATACTAAAGCTGTGATGACTTGTTGAACGTTGTTGTGCAGGTTTTAGAATTTACACTGATGGAGGAGACGTGTGGTGCCTGGTTCCGTATGGCACTCCTCAGGCGCGCCCCGCTCCAGCCAGGCCTGGAATGGTGCCCCATGCAGGGACTGGAGGTCCAAGCACGACAGGGGAAGAATACGACCCTGTTGTTTCAGAATGGCCTCTTGATTTATGCTCGTCACACTTTAAAGGGCTTGTCATGTCAGCAGACACATAGGTGTTGACAGCCATACTGAAATGACTTGCGCCCATACTGTTATAGTACTGTTATGCTATAGTAATCCTCGTTGCAGGGTGTTGCTCAGGCCCAGTCTAACTCCCTGAAGGCCACCGTATTCAAAACACTTCATCTAATGGAGAACGGTGAGATTATGCTGCCACTCTTCACAACACAAATTCAGATCGCGCTTTTGTCATTCAAATGATCAAAAGCAACGCAATCGTATAGTCTTTATTGGATTAAACCTGTTGAGACATGGGGATTATCGTTTTTGTTGCGCACGACCAATCCGTCGGGTTTAAATATGAGCGCTGCGACTGTCTGACGGGATAAACGATGCAACGGAATTGAGTCGAATTTCTCGCAGAACTATCTTGCACCGAAAATCTTTGTTGACTGTGCATTCCAAAGGTCAGAGTCCGAGAAAGCTCACAGCATTTGGAGCTGCTGTCTCAGCCATGTCAGCATTTGTCTGACCTGTTCAGTTGCCTTGAGATGCACATGCTACTCCTGAAGCTCATGGATAAATACAAGAGTGAGATTTTGAAGTAACAGATTACGAAACTGTAGAAGTGAAGTTGGTCACGTAGGCAGAAATGCAATAATCTTAAATGCATCATGCTGGAAGCTCATGTAGTGGATGAATTATTGTTTGACTTGCAAGTTTATGGGAAATGTTTTATTTTCTCAAATTTTAATCTTAAATTTTAATGCAATTGTTACATATGTCATTTTAAACATTATATGTTCTATTGGTAACACTTTAAAATGAGGTTTAATTTGTTAACATTTGTTAACTATACATTAGCAAACAATGTTTATTCAATATTTAATAATATATTTTGAAATCAAAAGTTGTATTTGTTAAACTCAAATTCGGGTAAAATATGGACAAACCCAAATATTGGGTCAAGTATGTAATTTAAAAAATTACAGTGGAAAGTGAAAGTTGAAGTTGGGTTAAAATTTTTAACCCAACATTTTGGTTTGTCCATATTTGACCCAAATTTGGGCTGAAACAACCCAGCGTTGTTTAGATATTATGAACTAATGAACAATTGTATTTTACAACATTGACAAAGATATTGAATGTTTGTTGAAAAGATTGTTCAAGTTAGATAATATATTAACTAATGTTAACAAGTGCTAATGTTAACTTATTTTGAAGTTTTATCATTCTTTTTTACACTCTGAACAATGCTGGGTTGTTTGAACCCAAATTTGGGTAAAATATGGACAAACCCAATGTTGGGTTAAAAAATGTCATTTCAAATTTTAAACCAACCTAAACTTTCACTTTAAACTGTATTTTTTTTTTATTGCATTTTAACCCAACATTTAGGTTTGTTCATATTTGACCCAAATTGGGGTTTAACCCTTGTGCTGCATTAGGGACATTTTTGGTCTTTTGCAGTTTAATTTCTTTGACCATTTTGCCTGTTTTAATGCAAATGGTATGAAATTTGGCAAAATTGTGACTTTTTGGATAAATGTAAAAAATGTGATCCCATTTTGCAAAATATGTATTACACACACTGTGTAGATCAAATAGTAACACTCAGCACCATAATGACCAAAAATGGCCAATTGAAACCCATTAAAACGTTGTTTAAATCCGAGGCTGTCGTTAATGCAGGAAACATGATTTTTGCTCAAACATCCTTTCATTTTGAAGCAAAAGCATTATATTTGCATTATATAGTGTATTCCACCAGATGACATCACTACATATGTATTCCCTATGGGTGGAAATGCACCTTATTTTCCTGGTTTCCAATTAAAGGGTTAAAATCCTGAAATACATTTTTGGTAGTTATGATGAGGACTGATGCTGATTAAAAGATTTAACTTGGTAAAAGTGGAAAATAATAATAATACATAATATTTTAGGCAATGTTTAATATGGGGCCATTTTTGGTCTTTAACATGCTAAGAGTGATTTAAAAAAAAAAAAAATCTGACATAACACAAAATCTTTAAATGGACCAGAAATAATGTTGCTGCTAATCTTTGACATATTCAAGACTGTGATAATCCAAATCTAAAGTTTTCTCTTTGCATTTAGTTTATTGAAAATAATTGAATTTTTGTGTTTTTTCCTCTTACACAAATTGATGGTTTCGCCAACAAAACTGGTAGTTAAATGGTTAAAATCCTGAAATGGACTACATTTTTGGTAGTTATGATGAGGACTGATGTGATTAAAAGATTTAACTTGGTAAAAGTGGAAAATAATAATAATAATAATATATAATATTTTAGGCAATGTTTATTATGTGGCCATTTTTGGTCCTTTATGCACTCAACGGTGTTAAAAATCTAATGCAGCACAAGGGTTAAACAACCCAGCATTTTTTAGAGTGTAAGTAACATTAAAGAAATGTCAAGTCAAGTTTAATTTGTTAATGCCACACATTTGAAACTATTTAAATTACACATGGTCTTATGTAGTATGTGTAATATGTGAGAACACCTACCACAGGCATTTATGCATGTGATTTTAAAGGATCTGAATGGCGCTATACAATTGCATGCATTTATAGTACAGATCATGTGGGCATTGTATCATTATGACACTGTCACTCCGACTGTAAAAGTATGCACCCTGAGGTGGACACTATATCAAAGTGCTATGTTTGACATTTACAGAGCCAAGGTAGTATAAGGTAGTATAATCGGGCCTTATGCGATTATGAGCACCAGTATTTATGCAGATATATAATGCCTCATATAACATAGACAAGCCGGGCTTGCAAAAAATGCTTTACTGTTTGATCTGGCGGGGATGGCAATGAAAACGTAAGGGAATTACAGACCCTTCTGTTTTGTAGGGACACAAATCATTGAATGTTTATCATGAATCGATGATATTCACATTTGCACAAACACTACGTATATATTTCTTGCACAAAGATTCAGTGTTTTGTTAGACAAAACATCTCTTCCAGCCAAGAACATCGATCCTTTAGTCTAAAATTCTTTTCGTCGGTGTAAGAGGCCCACACTATCAGGTTTTCATTGATTTTGCTTTCACTTCCCAATGCCTCCTGAAGTCAGTAAGCGCTTTTTTGGCGTATGAAGCACGAGATATGTAGTTTGTTAAGAGGCACTGGGGGGATGGGAGTTGGGTTGGTTTGTATGGATGAGTAGTGAACACATGAGGGGGTCAGAAGGGGCCAGTTCTTCCTGCCCTCTTCTTTTCCCGCTCAAGGGCCCCCCTCGCTGGTGGGAACCGCATGATGGGTATGCATGGCTGCCATGCGTGGGCCCCCGCATCTCACACATGTAAACCAACAGGCCATGGACCGAAGCCTGAGAGAGGTTTGCTTTATACGTGGTGCACCAAACATGTGTTGCGGCCAAAGTTGCATCAAAGGTCAGGGAGCTATGCTTTGAACACTTCAAAGCCTTAGGATGGGACTGTAGCTTTTAAGTTTTATGGCAGGTGTAAGCAGGGGTTGCTGACCAGCCCAGGGTGGTCCGTGCCCTGGTCTGGTCGAGTCAGAATGGAGGGGGGGTGTGGGACGGCAGCCTGACTGACCAGACTGTCCGAAACATCTCTGTGCGACAGGGCACATTTGGAGCGTCAGAGAGGCTGGAAGACATTGTGGACTGGCTGGACAGTGCTGACGTTCACTTCAACAGTCTCTGGTTTCAGAAGGACCCAGCAGGGTACAGCCAAGGCCTGTGTCTGTCCCGCTCTGAAAGAGATACATTGGGCAGAGGGCAAGTCCCGCTGGTCTTCTCTTGCACCGGCTCCTCACACTGACTCCAGTACTGTCGCCACACAGCTAGAATCCAACGAGTTTGGCGTTCCGTGACACTTCTTCTTGTTTTGTGCCGTCTAGAGGGAAGGAATGTTAAAGGCTGACTTTAAAACAATCTGCCAATGCCAAATCGTTTATGTCAGAATGACCCTATTGACACATTCCTTATCAGTTCTTATTGTTACACTCTAAAAATGGTTGGTTGTTTTAACCCAACTTTGGGTCAAATATGGACAAACCCAAACGTTGAGTTTAAAACGTAATTAAAAAATTGAACCCAATGGCTGGGTTTGTCCGTATTTGACCCAAAGTTGGGTTAAAACAACCCAGCAATTTTAGATTTGAAGTGTAATTGGTTATTGAATGGGTAAGCTTTCAGCTGACTAAAGCTTCCCTGGACATTTTGAAAAAGCGTCCAGAGCAGGTGTGACTGAGGCCCTTTGCAGATGGTGTGGTTATAACAGATTTAAATTTAAGGCCCACATTTTATTTGTATTGTCCTGTTTACCATTGCTACCTCAGAAATGTAGCTGTCATGCTTAAAAATAAAACCATTAACCATTCAGTTTGTGCAACATAAGAGATGTTATCTTCCTCAAATGCAATGCCGTTTTTTTTTCATTCATCTGTTGTGACATGAAAAGTATAATGTCACATAGAGATGATTAAAAGAACATTACCTGAGCCATGTGATTCCCTGAATGAACAGCTCTTTGCTAAATTGGTTGTTTTCTGTTCTTGATTAATTGAACTTCCAGAATCACATTTCAGCATGCTCTTTTTTTCCCCTTGTCCCCAGTCATCTCTTATTATTAAAGAGAAATTCTGAATCTCACTCCTGGAGTCCAATTAAGGATTTGCATTGTGACTATATTTTTCACTTTAATTACTGAATATAAAGTGGAGCTTTGACTTATTTCTTTATTTATCATGCAAAAGTGGATTCATCACATAAATAGATGGCTGCACCTATAATTGCTTGCGACAACACAAAGGAAATATGAACACCTAAACGTCTTTATGTTCAGTGTAATAAACATTAAAATAATTAAACGATGTCAAATATTAGGAGAGGCAAGGTGTGCTTGTTCCAATGTAGCCGTTCGATATCGGACAACATCAACATTTCGAGAGTGTAACGGATCTAGAACAAAGAGCAATCATAATAAGCCCCCACACACTTAATCTGAAAAGGGGCCATTGTTATCCAGATTGTCATGCAAACTAGCTGGCTGGAGCAATCGCAAAGTCAGTGTTCGGTATCATTAGATTCTCAAAGCCAGTAAATCTTCCCCTCCGAACCCTTAGCATTACACTGCGGAGTTATAAAAATCTGCAGGCCTCATGGGAATTCCCGGCAAATGCGCAGTCGACGTTATTAATTCCATTATACCCCACGTTGGGAAAACAGTTGGACTCGCTTTATAGTCATGGTAGCGATGTAAAATGGCTCTTTGTTGGGCTTGCCATAGAGAGTGTTGAAAATGTGGTTTACAATGATTCCTTGTGATAAATGCCTCGCGTGGCTTAGTAGGATCTCAACCGGACCAGGCCTCAAAAAGATTCCAGACAGAGAAACAGTGCTGTTAAATGCTGTTAAATCTTAATGACCTGAAATTGTTACAATTTCCTCCGAGCCTCTCATTATTCTTTCTTTTCCCAGAGTCACTGAACGTACAAGTAGCCCAACAGGGTTTTCTACGGGTCCGTGGCATAAGGGAAACAGCTACGAGACCCGTCCCCTAGCCGAGCTCTTGTTGATGGGATGGGGAGCTCGTTTTGCTGATGACAGCAGATGAGGATGGCCTGCAGAATTTAGTAGCTCGGCTTCCTGCTGTACGCCCGATTTTCTTTGCCACTCCACACCAACTCCTTTGTGTGACCCTGCAAATATCCTCTGGGCCTGCTCATTACTCTATGCAGCCAGCACATATCAGCACTCCGCTTAATTTGGCACCCCTGGATCTGGTCTCTTCAAAACGGGACTGTGGATGAATAAGGGAAGGCAAACTCCCTGGTGCTTATAATCACACGGTCTCCGATACATGCCATTGTGCGCGCAAGCGCATTGTTCTCGGTTTCCGCGTCCGGGTTGTCCATTTTAAGGATTAGGAAGTGGCTTTTGGTGTTGATGAGCTGTTGAGAGTGACCGTGCAACACTCTGGATTTCGAGCAGATTGCCACAAATATGACATTCGCAGGCCTGTTTGGCTCACCCTTTGCTGGTTAAGTTGACCAGAACGGCCACCAATGGGTATTCTGACTAATCTCTAGGGGAAATTGATAACTGTGTCCCTAATAGGTTGGAAATTAGTAGCGGTCGCTCATTCTCTTGCTGTATGATTTGAGTCCCAGATTTTGATATTACGCTAATTCAATCTTGCCTTTTGCCGCTGAACTTCGCTTTTTGCGATAGTAGTCATGGGCGCTGTGCCCTGGCCTCTCTGCTGGTGGCTGGCATGATGAGTCTGGGTGTGACATGTGCCTCCATCTGAAAGAGCTCAGCAGTGCCATCGCTAGACAAGAGGTGTCCATTCACGCCATTGAAAATGGAGAACCCTGCAGAGTCAATGCTCTCTTCCTGGCATCGTTCGTGGCACCAATCACTGCTGATGGTGTGGCAAGTCACATCGGAGAACAAAGCCTTATGGGCTGTGCTTTGAAAGAGAGAGTAAGATGGGTTGGTTAATAAAATCTAAGAACTCAATCTTTGATTTTTCTTGCCTCATGAAGATCAGTTTCCCAAAGATCATTTTCCCCCACGGAACAATTGATTATGTTTTTTTGTCTGCATTGGGTGAAAGGATTGCAGGTGGACTTCATCCAAATCCCTTTCATGATGCGACCATAAATGTAAGGAAATTCCAGAGTGGTCTTCAATGAAAAACTCAAATCACAGAGCATTTCTCTTCTGCTTCCTGTACTGCGTCACTCTGTAATTTTCTCGGTTATACCTGCTGTTTCTGGGTTTACATCAAGGAGTGGATCCCATAGGAAACAATTAAGAAATGAATCCCAAAAAATGAATATCTCTTGAATAAATGTGAGTGGGTGTTTAAAGCACATTTGTAAATTTCTAATTGGTTTTACTCAATGGGAGACTGTCGTTTTTTTGTTGAAATGATCATATTCGCATTCTCTCTGAGTGAGAGGGAGAACCAGAGAGAGTGAGACACATTAAAAACAAGTTGATGTGACCCAACGTGTCAGATATAATTTTGGGCTTTCTGGCGTAGCTTACTCTCTGCATGGTATGGTCTATTTTTGCTGGAGGGGGGCCAAATCTGTCTGTTCACTGGAAAAGTTGCAGGGATTGGGATTCTCTCCAGACTCCCTGGAGGAAGTAATCTACATTGCAGAGTCCCGGGAGCGCATGGGCTTTAGAGGACAGGGACGTGGGTGTACATTCCTCCTTGACTGTGCTTACTCAAATGTCACGGCGCAGCCAACAAGTTTACGGAAACTGAAATTGAAATGCTGATGTTTTAATTAATAGGCAATGAGTTTGTGCTGGTTTCAAAGTCATCGTTTCAATGTCGGCTTTGTAAAACCTTACAATAAAACGTGTTAACAGCATTAGGTACCAGAAGGAAGTAGTTCTAACTTTGAAAGTCAGAAAAGCGCAAGGACAGGTGTTAAGAAGGCTGACCTCTTGATAGGATCTTTACCAATTCTTGCCATCAGCTCTTTTCCAAGTTAGGTTATTTGGCCAAGTGCATGCTGACCTCTACCAGCAAACAAAGCTTGAAAGGATGTCATTTTGCACGGCCTGACTCACGACAATATTAGTCGTAGGGAAGAATACATTAGGTTGCTGTCCACTTGAGGGTAATGAACCTTACATCGCATCTACAGGCTTGGGTTGGAGGAGCAAATTGCTCATTTAGGACTCGTATAAAGCATTGCTCATTATGTTAGCTGCTAGACTCCCACAGCAATGCAAAGATAGCTGGACGTTAACTATTAAACAACCCAGAGACGTTCATTACACAGACAAATAGAAGTAAAACAGCGTCAAGTTTCCTCCAAGTCGTTTCCATCAGATCGGATGGCGGAGTGTAACTTTTTAAACTGACCATTTTTCTTGCTCAGTGCTCTGAGACGCGGGGGGTTGGGGGTTTAATCGTCAGAGTGAAATCATAGGTCTACAGATGTTTTCAAGATGTTTTTCTGTCAGTAGCAGATTATCCCCTGTAGCAAAATCTCATTAAACTGCAATTTACGGAGCTGTGCTGATGTTGCCATCAACCAAAATTAAAGGCATTAATTTTTCAAAAAGAAGTTCACAGAAGTCCTCGCAATAAATGATATAACACTTCCAAAGACTGATTTGCCCGGGCATTATTTGTAAAAAATTAACCGGCATTAACAGAGTGAGGGAATTGGGTGTGAGCGGCTCAGGAAATGTGCAAATCCGTCCATTTAGTTGGAGAGGCGCTGCACAGAGATGTGTGTATTAGGGCTCCCATGCTGGGCCAGATGAGGGAAGAGAGGAATATGACACCCTGGCCGGGGTTATGACACAGACACATGCAGAAATGAGTCCCCATGTATTACTTTCTCCTCCATAACCAGGGGAGAACAGCACTTCACAGACTGCCACTAAAACTAATGTAGCACAAGACTGTATGGCACAATGTAGGCTACATTCCCAAGCCAAGGTTAATGGGGAAACTATTCAAATATGCCCTGCTTTAGCCTTATCTTTGACTAATTACACTCCCATGCATCTGTGCATTTAAAAGTGAATTCTCAGTAAACACAACAGCAGTGTGTTAAAGGAGGTGGTACCAATCAAGTAATTAAATCAAGTAAATAAGCTGTTACGAGGTCTATCCGTTAAACAATTAGCTGTTAAAATATGTAAGTCTTAAAGATTTACCAAAACCAAAAAATATTCCAACCTTGCTATTTTGATTTAACCAACATGGCTATACTTTTAAGACTTTATTGTGTGTCAAATACCCTTTGGCCAGATCTAAACTGAATGAAAGTTTAATTAAATCAATTTACAATAACAAACATTTCAACAGAAAACGACCTTCTTGCCAACCATCACAAATGAATGTGAAATGGAAACAGGTGTTTTCAAACAAATTACTCATTGAACAATTAGGTTTTTTTTAAATGTTAATAAAAAATTAACATAGCCTAAGTAAATGAAAAAAGTAATTAAATTTGTGTAATGGTAAACAGGGACGAACAGATAAAATAATCACATTACAAATCTAATTATTTGAGCATGTCTGGATGTTTTGTTCAGTGAAAATTCACGGCCAGATGTTGTCTTCGATTGTCATACTTGCTCATAATAATTCCCATCAACGTCCGGGCTTTTTTTTTTTTTTTTTTTAACTTTAATTATTCTAATATTTTTTTACGCACGTGGGATTGATATAATGTATTTGTGTATAATATCTCATTCGACGGAAAGCAAAAGTTCACGATATCGAAATATTAAATAATAGGTATTGGCAATATGTTTTGCTATTAATGTATTATTTATTAATATTATGGTGTTGTAATATTAATTGATTATAATAAAGTAAAATAGAGCTATTTCTTTTTACATTAATAGCACTCTAATAAATTGTTTTTGTGCACAGAAACGGTTAACATTTTAGCAATTCTTAGTGTCACAAATATATAGGCTATACTGCTCTAGAAGTGCATAAAATAACTTCATGACTGTGATGTCTTTAAACTCTTGATAATTTCAAACTGCTCCTGGCTTTCAGTAAGACACGGGGTCCTAATCTTCAGCACAGAGCAGGAAGCTCCTGGGAAGTAAGTGCATGATTTATTGGAAAAGAGAGCTACTGCAGACCACGTTAGGAACGTGAAAATACAGACAGAGTATTGTTATACAGTGCTGTGATTTATACGCGCATTTATGATAGGGAAACGGCGCAATTAAGGTTCATAGACTCTGGATCAAATAAACGCACGCGTGCACGCATTTCACTTATAAAGACATACATTTGCGTTTAATGTGAACAATCCGAAGAATCAAAATTTATGACCTTTTTCCCTTATATGGAGCATTAAGAAACGGTACGGGGAACAGGAGGAGAGACTCGACTCCAGAAATAAATAAATTATTCATTACAATGAGTGCGTGTCCTTCTAAATAAGCTAAAATAATCTTTAACGATCTACATAATTGCATAGTAAATAATACATGAATTATACAAATGAATTATGTTAAAACGGATTTGTATTGTGTTCATTAATAACTGCAATACAAAATTAAACAATGTTATCAGTATTATTATTTTTTTAAATATCAGAAAAAAAAAGTTAGCCGCTAATTGTGTTCGAAGAAAAAAGACTCGAAGACTCGAATAATAAAGCACAATAAAGTAGAAAAGCACCAAGCCCTTGGGTTTAGAAGAGCAAAGTTCATGTAAATAACAGCGTTTTACACTTGAGGGACTGTTTGAAGACAGTTAACAAAAGCTAAACTGGTAGAGAATATGAGAACAGTCTCGGGTGGATATATGTTTAATTAAGTTAACTGATGAAAAAGATGGCACAGCATGGGGCTGAAGAACTCATGCAAGCCTCTCTCAAAGCAATGGCTCTTCTGGATTCCGTGGGCCCTTTTCGCCAGGGCATTATGCCAAATGTAATCAACTAAATATGAACCGAGCAGAATCTTTTCTGGTTGTAGTTGTTTTTCTCTCTCTCCTTTCCAAAACCACCTGCTGATGAGGGTTAACTTCTTCAAATCCCTCTTCTTTTAGGAGCTTGAAGGCACGCACACATCCTGAACCAGCGCTTACAACGGCATTGTCGTGTTTGTTTCATCCTCAAAACGGAAATAATTTGCAAAGAAAATTATAGGCCTCAAGAGAGTGGCTCTTTTGCATACTAATTTTGTTAGACTTATCTCCCGTGGACCCAAGTATACGGGAAAACCATTAGGGAGTGTGTGCGCATTCATTTGTTCCTTTTGTTCATGAAGAATGAGTGGCCCCTGTCTCATCTCACCTTGACGGGCCCTCTGGAGAACAATGGACACGCAATCTTACATATGAAAAGTCGTCAGCTTAAATAAACACATCCTTTTATCAATTAGGGCTGCAGACAATCCGCGGTGAATAATTCATTTCGATATACATTTTTATATGACAACCGTATGACTGATCCGTGTTGCGGAAATCTCCAGACCTCGCAGTTAATTTGAACATTTGAGGTATACAGACACGGTTTTTGGCGGACCATTGTCTGGTTTGAGCCCCCCTTTGCACCGCTGAGGGCACTAATGCCACCTCCACCAGTCTGAGACCACCGCTCACCAGCATGTGTCCAGCAGCTGTAACCCTGTCAAAAACATGGAGCCGAATCTCGCTTTTTGAAAACACACTGATTATGGTGGGAAAGCCACTCGCGCAAAAAAAAGTGTTAATATAATAATAGTGCTAATATAAGACACTAATCGAAAGATATAGCGATATTTTTTTAATTAGTTTTAATTCATGATATATATATATATATATATATATATATATATATATATATATATATATATTATTTAATCGATATAGGCTACATAAATAGGTTTATATTTTAAATTTGTGTTTGAGTGTTTTCGAGTGTTGCAAATGTGTTTTTCATAATGCCAACAACATAGATTGTACATAGCCTAACATACATACAACAACATACAACAACATAATAACGACTTTAAATTGATTTTATATTTACAATAATTTCCATTTATTCTCATTTTTATAAAAGTGAAATCTTGTCAAAGTAACTTGTATGTGGTTCAGAGAACATCGTATTTTGAGTTTTATTATTAAACCAATCCTTCATTGAATTAACTCAAACTTTTAGGCATTTAAGTAAATTATTTTTTTTTTATTATTTAAACCAACAATAGGCTACTTTTTTACGGTATTTTTGCATATTTTTAATGAATTTTATGATTAATGATTTTACATTAAAACTATTAAAAATATATCCCAAATGTATTAATATTTTATATACATTTATTTTTTTATGAATTTTGTTTACAGTGAAACTGAAGACCAATCACATGCCAGAATACATCAATACGTCATTGCAGTCGGAGTTCAAACGAACAGCCGGTAAGTGTAATTTCGAACTTAATCTAAAATATCTTAAAAGGTTTCTTTACAAAAAAAAAAAAAAAAAAAAGGGAAATGTCTTAAAATAGATCAAAAATATAAACGCAAAATAATGTTTTAATGTCAGTCCATAAGGCGATGTTGTAGCTAGTAGCTACAATTCAACGCTGTTTTGCAAAAACTATAGCCTATATGCAAAAGCACATATGCATTGCTACGCTATCAGAAGTTATATTCATTGATTGAATGACTTAATAATAAAGTAAAATCTCTGTCATTGTGTATTTCAATTTGCAGGTGAACTGAAATAGCCTAAAAAAAAAACATCTACATTTAAACCTGAAAAAAATAAAAAAATGATGAAATAAAACCTGTACATTTCCCTTCACTAGCGTTTCTGTTCTGAGGCTATTGATGGTAAATTCAGAGAGAGAGAGAGAGAGAGAGAGAGAGAGAGAGAGAGAGAGAGAGAGAGAGAGAGAGAGAGAGAGAGAGAGAGAGAGAGAGACTGCTGGGGGTGTTTTTTAAGTGGCCACACAGGGGGAGAAATCAAAAGAGATTACCAGCAGGGGGCGGCAGCAGAACGCTTCAGATGCCCCACCCCTTCTGCCTTACACACCGCTAAAAGCTCGTGGCATTCTACAATGATTTATCTTATTTACCTATCGAAATTATTCGCATTTCATTGTTTAACATCTCTGTGGCAAAATCAGAAGTAGTATAGCCCGGGCTAATTCGTGCCCTCACACAAACAAAAGCTGATGGCGATTACTTTGGGCCCCATCGGACAGGGGTTAAACAGACAATAAAGGTCAAATACATTTTGATAGATAACATCTCAAAATGTAGCTATGCTCATGTACCTCCAGATATTTTAGTATGTGTAAATGCACAGAGGAGCACTTCAGCAGTCATTGTTTTGTGACCTCTGTGGTGACTTTCCCGTAGTGACGCCACATCTCCTCTCCATCAGCCGGTCCAGTTCTCAGCGGGTCCAGAACACACAGGACGGCCAAACCCGCAGCAGGTAAACGTGTGGCATTTAACACGTGATGTATGAGGGTAATTAACAAGACAGGGCAAGACGCAACATAAAGAATCAATGACTCTGGGCTTCTTTTCCTTTAACCGATCAGGCGGTTTTCATTTCTCAGACTGCACTGATTTGAGTCTTACAGTAGCACTACACACACACACACACACAATTTCTAGATCTCTGCAAATCTCTTTTTGACATATGTGCTGCTTATCAACACGTTTACAGAATCACACGTCTATTTCAGTTTTTGGTCCCTTGATTAGTTGCAGGAGATATTAAACATATGTTAACGCTCTCCCCACCCTGACATGGTGTAACAACAGTAGAAGGTTGGGGTTAATTACGGAGGTATGGTGTAATAACGAGTTCAACCAGAGTCCTTTTGTTTCAACACCTCCTGATGGATTGACAGAAAAAGGTTGTCCTCCATTCTAATATTACAGTACAATATCTGTTCCATCTCCAGAGGTCAATTATCTCTATACTAGCTGTACATCTCATATGAGGGCCCGGAGGTTGAAAGCTCACCATATGTGGCCTGACAGTTAGGTTTTATGTCACAATATTTTCAGGATCGCAGATTTAAACAGATTGGAGCAAATGAAGGTGAGAGTGCAAATAATGCGACGGGGACATTACAAAAGAGCAGTTCGTTGGAAATTAAGAAAAAGCCTAATTGCGTCGAAAGCCTGCTCAGTTCCTGCATCCCTTGATGGACAGAGAGGACAGTGTGTGTAGGAGATTAAAAATGGAGAGTGGAGGAAAGAGTGGAAATGGGGGTGCCAAATGAAAGGAAATAACCCAAAATTTAATAATGTGCCGGACCACCTCTTGTGCGAGTACAAGCGTAGCATCTGTGTCAGATGTTGTTAATTAACGTCAGTATGTTCCTCACCCGCGCTCGGCTTCCTGTCGTCCACGCGGGGCAGAGCCCAGTGTCGTGGCACACTCACACAGGGGTGATGTGTGTGTGTGTGTGTGTGTGTGCGTGGGACAGGGGGGTGCTGCGGTAATCCCACTCATTATAATTCCAATCTGTGACTCGTCGAGGGACCGCTTCTGTTGGGGACCACCACAGCAACTTATCAATATGTATTTTCTCTCCGAACCCCTCCCTGAAAGGCCACGACACCAGTGCATGTGTGTGTTTTGGGGTTTGTGCAATTACAGCTCCAACCCATGGCCATCAGAAGGATGACACAAAGAGCCGAGTGTACATTTGGGGTCAATCTTTACTGTAAAAACATATTCATGATTTGAAATCACAACATTGTTAAATCAACTTAAATAATCAATGTGGTTCAGATAACTTAATATTTTGAGTTTCTGATGATTAAATCAATCTCCTTCATTGTATTAACTCAATTTTTTCAATTTAATTGAACTTAAAAATTTCAAGGCAATCGGGTTACTTCATTTTTTGAGTTAAACCAACAATATTTTTTTTTACAGTGTTGGCGTGAGCCATGTTTGTCGTCAAATGTGTGTTTTATGCTAAATCTTTTGGTTAACAGCCTGATGCGGCACAATAAACAAACACCAGGCCAATATTAGTCTGATAAAAATATGTGAATTTTTTAATTTCACCACTATAAAAATATTGTTGGTTCACCTTAAAAAAAAGTGACCTGGTTGCCTTAAAATGTGGTTCATTGAAATTAAAAATGTTTATCAAAATATGAAAACTCATCTGAACAACATTAATGATCTAAGTTGATCTGACAAAAATGATTTTTCACAGCGTATACTCAAAATTCAATATAATAATGTAAAAAAGAGTGTGCTAGTTGAAATTGCTAAATTTTGACACTACTTCTGACAATCAACCAATCAGGCAAATGTATCAGTAATCGCAAAATGATGGCTTTTCACAACAATAAACTGAATTTTATGCAATTTAACCAATCTCATAATAAAAAAAAATGATATTCCATTATGTTGTACACGAGATTGAAAGCCTATATGATGACAGTTTGCCATTATTATTGTGCTTTAAAATGAGACGAGTACATCACTTATTGCCATATTTATCATGTCACTCATCCGAAAGTACTGACACTTGAATCATTTTTGCTAATACTGATTGATAACTTCTCATGCTGAGCCAAAGACATCCAGTTATGAATTATTACTTCTGAACGAGTCGAACAGGTTTTGATGAAGCAAGAGTTTTCAGCTAACTCTAGACCAAAAATAATTTATCTTGTCAGTCATCGTGATCAAATAAGAGACATTAGCCATGACAACGCTCTTGATTGATCGTAATTCCTTCGCATTCACAATTGCTAGATTTTGTCAGTCTCAATGATGAATGACCCACTTTTAAGAGAAATACCCGCTCGACAGTCAGGTGAAGAAGTTTTCCTTCTTTCACACAAGACAACCACACTCGAAGTCACTAACGTGCACCTCAGCTGGCGGTTTACTCCTTAAGTGTTTCTGGGTACAAATCAGGAGTTGAAAGTCAGTAAATTATCTTTAATGCTGGCAAAAAAGCAAGAAAAACGAATAGGCTATTTTCTAAATGATGTGGTGCGCAGTCCTGCGATCATCGGGATGTTGTAGTCGCCTCCCTGTTGATCTGATAATTTGCCGAGCCGTGCACCTGGTGAGTCTTATAGAACGCCAGACTCTGGAGGCAGCGCTAAGCTATGTTATATGCATGAGACGGAACATCTAAAGACCTGCCGCTGACAGTGTTTGCATTAACATTCCATTTAGAGCGGAATAAAATCAGCGTGGAAATAGACCAAGGATGGTACAGGATCAAGATGGCTTCGCTGTACCGTCGGTCGTGGGCAGAGCGTGCTTTAATATGGATACACTCATGATGTGATGCTTTTAAATGGACTACAGTAGTTCCTTCTCGAGGGGCCTGTAACCCTCAGCCTGGGACTGATGATAAAAGCCGAATGGTTGTGGCTAGCAGATGGTGGATGGTTTCGGAAACGGCAACGAGAGTGAAGGGCCCCCAAAGCACATAAAAGCGACTACAAACTGGGTGCTTACGAGTCAGACTATAGAGACTTTTCCTCCCATTTATCGCAGGTGCTTTTTTCTTTACACGAGTCTGTCTTGTGTTTGTATATAGATATGGCGGAGGTGATCTCTCTCTCAGTTTTTTTTTTTTTTTTTTGGTGGTGCTTTTGGTACAGCTTGCCAAATGGATGTCTGTCATAGCGAGCCTGGAATGTGTTTTGGAGCCACACACCTCAGCACTAATTTTGGGGTTGGGGACCACAGAGTGCGAGCGTGCTGTTGCCATGGCGACTGGCGACTAACCGCGCGGTGCTCTCTGCACTGTCGGCCCCTCCCAATCATTAGCCAGACCGCCGCCGCTTCATACCATATATCTGTAATCCCCATCATGAGTGCCATCAACCTAATTGTACACTAAAAGTGATGCACTTATTTATGTCTAATTGCAGAGCTCGTCTGGCTTTCGCAATAATTAAAAGTTCAAGGTAAACGTACAATACTATTAATATCCTTTCCAGCCACATCATTTCAGCTCATCAGCACACCTTCCCCCTGGGAGAAATGTTGTTTTTTTTTCTTCAGAGGAAAAATCCAAATTTACCACAATACGATGCTAATTGAACAGAAAGGGATGGCGTGAAATTGACAGATCGTGGCGTTTTTCAGATTTTTCCGAATTCAATTTAACAATGCAGAACAGATGAGAAGTTTAACATGAAAATCGGGATCGAAAATAAACCCTACTGAGATGCAAGAAAACAGCTTTGAATTGAAGGGAACAGATTCTTCCATTAGAAGCCAGTCATTTCACGAGCAGCCCTGGTGATATTAGCAGTCAGGCTGCAGATAACTGCCTGAGAACTGTCTTTGCTCCCCATCATTCTCCTTTTGTATTTTTAGACGCTCCTTTATGTGAGAACAATGGCTTCCATATCAAACATTTTAAATGATGCTTGAAATACCAGTCACTTGACTTTGATGTCACAGGCAATTAAATCCGACCTTCCCCTTCCCTGTTAATAACAGCAATCTCGCCCAGTCTAGTACCTAATTAATATGTGCTATTTGTCACT